>NC_137075.1:26508343-27108343 GCF_951640355.1 Cnephaeus nilssonii | reverse complement strand
CAAGTTCAAGCTAAGCTCAAGCTCAGTCCTTAGAGCAAACCAGGCAAAATATTTCAAAAGAAAAGATCCAAGGGTTTTAGTTATATATATATATATATATATATATATATATATATATATATATATACACACAACATACAATATAAAGATTATTCCATTCCCCAGAAAAGTGACAGCTAAATTTAAAATCTTACCATTCCACTCAAGGTACAGAAAGAAGGTTTGCAGCAAATGTTCACTCTTTTCAGCAGAGAGTAGCTGGTAGCCCAGATTTCACTTAAAGAAAGCAATTATAGTCAGAAGTTCCTGGACACAATCTATGGGAAGAGGTGACTTTTCTTTTTTTCAAAACAGAATTTACCCTAGACAATTAAAAATGTATGCATCATTGACACCTTATTGACATTCAACTTAAACCATGCTTTCATGAAAACTGTGGTTCGATGAGTGAGAACCCATCTTGTCCAACTTCTTGCCTTGTTATAGAAATAAGAGGTGAACTTCAAAGAGGTGAAAATTGTTTCTGTCTAAGCCCTGAAATTTGTATCTGTGGCTCAGAAATCTGTGGGATACATAGAATTCTTATTGAATAAGGAGTGCTTTATTAATTTTTGGAACCCACAGCTTTTGTGACACTAAGAAATAAGAATTTATCTTGTAGATAACTGGGAGTAGAGTTTTTTAAGATTTCAGAACATTGTCAGTACAATGATGAAAACACTTTTGGAGAAGATAAGTTTAGCAGTGGTGTGTAAAGAAGTAGATAGGAGGGAAGAGAGCCTGAAAGAAAAAAATTCCTCTTAGAAGAAGCCTTACAATGCAAATTATTTGAGGGTTGAGAAGGTAATAGTGATGTTAGATGTGTTAAATTTAAGTCATGATGGGACCTCTAGATATATTCTATAAATTCATGAAGAGATGAAATTGGATTGTTTTGAGTTTGAGGTGGCCAAAATGGATTTATGAGTGCTAGCTAAAGTAATAGTTGAATTCATGGCAATAAATTATATCTGGAAAAAATATTGAAAGAGAAAACTTTGGAAAAGCATATAGAGGTAGGGGAGAGGAAGAAATTAACGTCTGTTGAGCTGCAACATCTACACCAATAAAAGAGAAACATACAAATTGACCATCACTCTGCTACACCCACCAGCCAATCAGGAGGGAATATGCATATTAGAAGGACAAAGATGGCAGCTGCCCAGCTGCTCCAGGTGCATAGTGGCCGGGAAGGGAAGGAGCCTGCTATGAGAGGGAGGGCGGCGGGGGCAGGGGAGCGGGGCGAAGGGATCTTCCAGCGCAGGAAAGATGAAGACTGTAGACTCTGGCCAGAACCTGCAACAAAGACAAAGAAGGCAGACTCTGGCCAGAGCGAAAGCCTGGGTCCTGGGTGCCGGAGGAAAACCGGTGCTGGAAGCCAAGGGAAGGAAGGCCTATTGCACAAATCTCTCCATGCAACAGGCCTCTAGTATGTCAATAATTTGGCTAAGAAATTTAAATGCTTACTTTACCTAGTTATCTTGATTGCACCCTAAAATATGTATTACTGCCATTCTAATTCTGGGTAGACTTCCAGACGATAGTCTAGTTTGTCTATGTTCACTCAACAAGGCTTGAGTTGGTTATTTGGATTTATGCCTGTTAAGCTTCAAAGTTCATGCCCTTCTCAGTCTCCCATCAAAACAAAGGACACCTGAGAAGGAAGGTCATGGGGAATATGGGCAGCGACCGCAGCTGTCTTCATATGCTACATTCCCAGAACTTAGAAAGTGTCAAAAATAGTGGTTGAATGACTAAAAACTACTAAATCTAACCTATTGATGGCTTAATTAATGTCTGAGGCCAAGTATACACTAAAGAGTTTTATATGCATGGTTGTATTTAACCTCTCACAACACCCCTGGAGAGACATGGGAGATGACAGATTTCATGGTCACCCAGAAGTCAAGCTAAAGTTAGTCTGTCTCTACATTTGGGTTTCTGACCTCTATCTTACATTGGAAAACAATCCCCCAATTTTGAGTTAGAGTTCACTGATGATTCATGTGAGAAGAGATTCACTGACGATAAAAATGAAGATTGTATTCCAATGGCTATAAACACAGAAGCCAAAGGAAAAATAGTGAGAGATTTGCTGTAGAAAGAAAAAAAGCGATTAGATGTTTGCTGGAAGAAGCAAGTTCCAACTTGATTTGTTTATATTGTTTTGTTGAAGGTGGAGAGCTGAGTTTGTTTTGAGACAAAGGGTAATTTGTTGGTGGAAACCATACAGAGCAAAGACAATTGGGGGTGTGGTTGTGGAGTCTGAAAGAGGCCAGAAAGAATATGAAGTCAGGTAGGAGGGTTGAGTTACTCAGCCTTTGAGGAGATTACAAACAATTCTTTATCTGAAACAGCAAGAAAAGTTTAGGGCTGGGAGAAAGAAACAAGTCAAACCGGAGGGACAAAAGAGCAAAGAAGCTCAAGATGTCGAGGAAAACATGCCGGAGAGTTACCACTAGTGCCAAATGTTTGCATGTGGAAAAACACTTTGGCACAACTAAGGGTTTGAAGGCTCAAGTGGCCACACCTACACCCACATACCTTGCTATGCAGGTAGGGAATGTTTTTTACCCATTGGGGTCCAGGGAGTCATGCTGTCCAGACACTCAGAGCCCAAAAGAAGGAGAAAAGGATAAAATAAACATTTAAATAAGATGTTTTGTTTTTGCTCTAGTTGGTTTGGCTCAATGGGTAGAGCCTCAGCCTGTGGACTGAAGGGCCCTGGATTCCATTCCAGTCAAGGGCACGTGCTTGGGTTGTGGGCTCGATCCCCAGTAGGGGGTGTGCAGGAATTGGCTGATCAGTGATTCTCTCTCATCATTGATGTTATATCTCTCTCCCTCTCCCTTTCTCTCTGAAATCAATAAAAATGTATATTTTTTTAAAAAGAGGTTTGGTTTTCACGAGTTAATTAAAATTTACTGATCATTTTGTAGCTCACCATGAGAAATCTGAATAAATGAGAAAACATAGAATTCTCTGAATATTTTCTCTTAAATTATCTGTTGTTGTTTTTTAAATTTATATTAGATTATATGAGTTTTTAGGGTTTTTGTTTAACTTCCTATGGATAGTCTTCAAGTGAGGTTAATATTGTTATCTCTGGGAACTTCCAGAATAGTGGAGTGAGAAGCTCAGTAAATCTTTTCCCAAAGAGCAATAATATAACCGGCAAATTTTTCCAAAACAACCATTTTAGGACTTTGGAAATTGGCCAAGGGCATACAATGAATTTTATTCAGGAAAAAAATAATAAACCTTAGTAAGAACAATGGGAATCTGTGGCATTTTAGCCTATCTCCATCCTCCCGCATCGCCTCAGCTCTGTAACAAGGTAGTTCTATGAGGGTGGGGAAGGCTGGGAAAATCCTGGAATCTTACTGATAGAGGGAGGCAGACTTGATTTGGAGCTGAACATGGAAAAACCCATTTCCAGGGTTATTGTAAAAAACAATACCAACCTCAACGGTGAACAATCATGGGAGGCCAGTGTTAAAGCTATCCCGAAGTCACAATGCTAATTGGGGTAATGAATAGACTGGTAGAACTACCAAAAATTCTCTAGGGAGATACTGACAAGGTATCTGCATATTCCTGGCGGCTGAAAGGCTGCATGTATGTACAAAGCTGTATACACATTCAGAAGAGACAGAGCCGTAGGCATCTACTCTTCACCTGGGTGAATGTAAGACTTTGAACATACAGAGAGATCTGGGGAAAAGGAAACTTATTAACTGGTCAGTCCTAACCCACACTCAGATCCATCAGCAAAGGATAGATGACTTATTGGCCCATGGTGCTTAAATTAAACACAATCTCTGATCTATCACTGTCAGACCACTAATTTACGCTGTCCCAGATGTGGCCTCTAGGAAGCCAGGCTTAAGAATAAAATTTAAAAAACCCACACACACTCAAACTAAAGCTGAGCAGTGGCATCAGCAGCTGCACACTTGGGGGAGGCAGGATCTAGAGAGCTCGTCCTGAAAAGTTACTGAACAAACAGCAGCCACAACCACCATGGGGAGAGGGTGGAGAGGCTCATAATACAGAGTTGCTGCAATATATTAAAACACCCAGTTTTCAACAATAACAACAAAAATATAAGGCATGAGGAGAGACAGGAGTGTGATGCATGCATAAGAAACAAGGGCCATCAATGGAAACTGTCTCCAGAGGGGATGAACGGGAGTTACCCAGGCAAGGGAATGGGGAGGGAGGGAGTAGGGGGAAGAACAGTTCCAGGCGAAGGGAAAAGGCTGAGATGAAACAGCTTGTTCTCTTTTGGCAACTGAAAGCAGTAGGCTCTTTTCCATGGGCCCTAGTGTATCTTCAGAAACCAGTACTTGATTCCTTAAAAGAGGTCTAAACAAACAGTATGCAAAACCTAATCACTCCTGGGAGGTAGTCAGACTTAACATTGAGTGGATAATGGATGCAGCGAGGAGACAGATGGCTTTCATATCCTCATTGCTGTACTTACTTTATACAAAGTAATGGCTCACCATATAGTTCTCAAAATAGTCTCTAGCACAAAATGCAAAGACCATCTCTTCCTCAGGGATAATGGACATATCAAAGGAACCATTCATCAAAATTTTTTTTTACTTCTTTATTGTTTAAAGTATTACATATAGTATTACATGTCTCCTTTTCCCCCTATTGACCTCTCCCTGGCCACCCCTACTCCCCAGCACATGCCTTCACCTCCCTAGTGTCTGTGTTCCTTGGTTATGCTTACACTAGTGGCCTGGTGCACGAAATTTGTGCACATTAAAAGGGAATTAATTAGAGGAAATATTTTAATATTGCTATTTGCCCTTTCTCTATAATAGAAGTGTCAGAGATGAAAGAAAATTAGTAAAATGTATATGAAAATCTCCCTCCTGTCAGAGTTTGGGGCACGCTGTGGGACCTGGAATCAAATACTCGCCCACCACCAGCATGCGCTTCAAAAACGCAGGAGACCCAGACCTGGCCAGCTCCACCCCCATTGGGTGACACCTAGACCTGGCTGGCCCCACCCCCATCAAGCCCCTCCGGGCGGGGGAGCACAGCCTCAGGTCCCCCAGCCTGGCGCCGGGCGGGGGGCATGGCCTGAAATCCCCCGTCAAGCCCCGCTGGGTGGGGGGCGTGGCCTGAGGTCTCCCAGCCCAGTGGCAGAGCAGGGGGTGCAGCCTGAGTTCCCCCGTCAAGCCCTGCCAGGTGGGGGCGTGGCCTGCGGTCTGTTGCCCCAGGCGACATGCAGCCTCAGTTCTCTGCTGTTCAGTTGTGACATTACGGCGTCCCGGCTAATTTGCATATTCCTCTGTTATTATTATGATGTGTTCTCAGCACTGTCCTCTTGTTTAGGACAAAAGCAAGACGGGTAGCAACTTGTTGTGATGGTTCGGGATTTATGGAGACCAGTAATGTTTACGGCATCTTGAGTGGGCTGTTAATGTAATTGTTTAAAGAATATTGCCTCTGCGACAATGAAAGAGGACGCACCCTCCCTGAAAGATGCTTCTGTCATTTCTCTTATTTTTGTCAGAATCAGATGTTTCTGTGTCAAAAACGTTGGCCTGTCTCTTGTATTAAACACAGACTCTTGACCCATTCATGTCATGTAATACTATCATATAGCACTGCTGTGAAGTCTGAACAACTTTATTGATGATGGTGAGCTTGAAAGGTGGGTGCTGATTGAAACTGGATTCTTTGTAGCATCACTGATACTCTGGGTGAAAGAAAGTGGCATGACTTTCAGTGGCCCACTTTTTTCTGAACACTGGCAGTTACCTTCGCTCTCCTGTCCTTAATGACTGCAGAACGGTGCTGTCACACAGGGATCCTTTTCACACAGCTACTCTGAATGGAGCAGGAGAGTCACGTTTGTTACAATCTGCTGGGAGAGTTGCCAAGGCTGAGTCCCCAAAGGCTGAAACCACCACCTCACATAGCATTTCCTACCCTTGTTGTCTACTTCATCTTTTCTTCCCCTTTTAAAAAAAATAATTCTTTATTGTTGAAAGTATTACATATGTCCCCCCTTTTCCCCCATTGACCCTCCTTCATCCTGCCCCAGGCCTTCAGCACCCTATTGTCTGTGTCCATGGGTTATGTATATATGCATACAAGGTCTTTGGTTGATTACCTCCCACCCACCCATCCACCCTCCCCCGCCTTCCCTCAGAGATTCCGCACTCTGTTCCATGCTTCAAGTCTCTGGATCCACTCTGTTCATCAGTTTATTTTGTTACGTGGATCCCACATATGAGTGTGATCATGTGATACTTGTCTTTCTCTGACTTATTTCACTTAGCATGATACTCTCCAGATCCCTCCATGCTGTCTCAAAGGGTAAGAGATTCTGAACTTACTCTTCCCTTGGCTTCTATATTTCTACATTTAATTCTACCTTTGAATATTCCTTCTGAATTTTCCTTACTAGTATTCTGGCTGAACCTTCCACATGGATACTTCTCAGGTTTGTGTCCTAAGATCACTTTCTCATTCTGTCCCCAGAGACCTGGATCATTCTAATCATCCTATTGTGGGCTTTGTATTCCAACTCTGTACCTTCAACTCCAGGATTCTTCCCTAAACACCTTTCAGCTATCTCAAACTTGGTGTCTTATAGAAACTTTATATTTAACATGTTCAAACATGAACTCACCCTTTCTAAAATGGCTATAGCTTCTTTTGATTAATATTGCCATCAATATCCAAGCCAAAACCTAGGATCAATCAGTAACCAAATCCGGGTGATTCCATCTGTTAACATCGCTTCTACGTACCTCTGTATCGAGCTTCCTATTGCTACTGCCTTAGTTCAGGCCCTCATCTCCCCACGTGTTCAGACAACAGTGGAGCTGGAACGTTGGCCCGCCTCTTCTTCCCTGGCTTCCATGCAGACTCTGTCTTGCTGGCAGAGGGAACCTGTTGATGCTGCTTACTCTTCTGCTTAAAAAGCCTGAATGGTGTCCTGAGACTTACACAGAATAAATTTCAAATCCCTCAGAATAAAGGATAAGTAATAATACAGAATAGTGACTATTTGGAAAATGGACTATTCTCTCCCATCTCTCCAAGTGTAAATATTGTCTGCAGTTTTAACATACTTATCTAATGTATTCAATTATCTCAAAACAAATAAAATCCCTCCAAACATTCATTATGTTTTTTTCTGTTACACTGAAACAATAACACACAGTAATTATTATCCTGCTATAACGACACCCCGCCCACGCTGCCCACATCACCTACTCTACACACTGATAGTCTATTAATTCCTCTGTTCCCCAGGCCCTTCACTTCAGTTGGCTTTCTCTTTAGGAATTACTTTCCAGACTTCATGTGTTTTTGCAGTTCACTTTAGAACCTTCCTGTTTAGATACTATAGAAAGAAACGAGACCATTCTTCTAATACACTCCTGGCTGATACTGCCTAACTCAGGAAGCTACATTGAGATTGCTATTTGCAATATTCTTACTTGGGCCTTCAAGCATCCTGTCCGGCCTTGGCCATTTTTCTCTTTGAAAGCTTTCTTTCCTCCTGGAAACTAGCTCACATGCAAGTCAGAAAGACTTCTACACTATGGCTTCAGGGAAAGTAAATTCTGGATGATTAGAATGTTTCTTTTTTTTTTTTTTTTTTTTTTTTTGAGCAGATACCTGTTCCTAATTGGCCTGAAAACACTAGTGTGAACTATAAATGAAAATAATTCAGTCAGATGGACACATATTTTGACAAGAATATTTATTTATTATTAAAAAATACACAAAGGCAAAAAGGTTGCTTAGCTGCTGATTGTCCATAATACAGCAGGGCATTGTAAGAAAGGGGAATATATTTGCTATATCTGGCAGTTTACATTTTTAAGGCATTTAGGCTTAAAAGTAGCAGGCATACCTAGGTGCCTTTACTTGAGTTTAAATATACTGAGGCACACTAGGCAGGTAAGGGATTTGAGACTATACAATAAAATTCTCATGCACTTGTGTCTTAGGATTGTATATCTTCCCCCCCCCCCACAGTTCCATCAATCTTTTTTTTTTTTTTTTGCACATAAGCTTTGGAGTTGTTCATAGAACAATGGTAATAATAGACTTGCTTATCATGACAACCGATGGGACACAACAGAACTATCTCACAGACGGGTTCTGTAGACTCTTACCAAATTGAGGCTCCAGTAAGAAAAACACCAATTTATAAAGGCACAGTGGAGACAGGTTTAATGCATTAAATATAACATGAATCACTCACAATAACACGTTTAGTTTTTCAGGGAACGTTTGTTAATACAACACAGTTGGTCACACAAAATACAAATGCTTCTGTTGATTTGTCTTGGCAACTCAGATACATCAACAGTGCTAACAGTTTAACAGCTTTGTTCTCATCTGACAGAAAGTAACGGCAGTTCTGCAAGGCAAATGTTAAACCTGACCGTATGTATTTATTAATTCCACAGTGTTTTGACAGATTAGAGGGGATGGAACTCAGAGGATGCTGACACGCTCGCTGAGGGCTTTCATCTCCCTTTCCTCAGTCTCAGGACTGTCGCCGGGCCTAGCACTGGGGTTTACCAGGTGTGGGGGGTACTGCAGCCCCTGCTCGCCTGCGTACTGCTCCCACCGCAGGTCGTCGCTTTCGTGGGTGATGTAGCGTTCCCCGGTCTTGCACTCCAGCTCTCGTAAGTCTAACCAGGTCTGATAATCCTGATGAAGAAATTCCAAAGTATTACCACAGAGATGATTACAACTCATAAACTGCCTTCAGTTCCCACAATTGATGAGCCATTCCTTTTCCTTTCACTCTAACCTGGTGTGTCTTCCCTCAGGCACCCTGAAGTGACAGCAGCAGCACCAAAACCATCCTATTTGCCCGAACTTTACAAACCCATCCTGTTCATGTGAGGTGCACCGGACGGTGGGCAGTAAGTGCTTGCAGTCAAACAATTGGGAATGTTGGCATTCCTTTGAGATTTCATGACGGCAAATAATCCTTCAGTATTCCAGAACACCATTTTTCTAAAACGTTTAGTTCAACCCTGGCGAGTTTTGCTCAGTGGTTAGAGCATCTGCCCATGGACCAAAGGGTTGAGGGTTCGATTTCCTGACAAGTGCACATACTTGGGTTGCAGGTTCAATCCCTGCCCCTGTTGGAACACGTGGGGGAGGCAACCAATCAATATGTCTCTCTCACATCAGACATATCAATGTTTCTCTCTCTCCCCTCCCTCCCACTCTCTCTAAAAATCAATGGAAAAAATATGCTGGGGTGAGGATTTACAACAACAAAAAACTAAACTCAAATTCAAGGTGAAAATAATAGATATTTAAGAGAAATCAAGCATACACCCACGCATGTACATTTGCCATGCATTTGTTCTGTATTGGTCTAAGCTTTAAAGACACAAGTACAAACAAGTAGAGTGCATGGCCATATGTGGCCATTCACTTGGGCATTTATCAGAGTTGCACAGATAGATGCTTCTGAAAGCTGGGCCTTGGAGTTTTGTTCTGACCCTTAGGTTTCTTGATTTTGGTTTGGGGTGTGCAAGTGTGTGTGTGTGTGTGTGTGTGTGTGTGATTTTCTTGATAGAGAGGATTAGAAACACTAAACTTTATTAAGTCCTCAGCAGTTGCACTCATTTTGGCAAACAAATTGATATTAGAATTATACTTTTAAAAATAAGACAAAATACTTTTTGCATACAATATCAAAATCTTACAAATATTTAGAAGCTCACCTGACTGAGGGAATATCCAATAACTGATTTTTACCTGTAGCCAAGGGTGACTCAAGGTCTTGTCCACACTATAGCGCTTTCTCATTTTTACTTGCAGCAAGTTATTGATAAGATCAATGGCTGAAAAAGAATGTTAGCTATTAGTGAAAACAGATGACAAACCAGGAACATATCATGATTCCTTTACAGTTTACTTCATGTCTGCCATTTCACACAGTCAAGGCAGCACAGTGATAGCAGGCGATAGAACCTGAAGAACATTCATCTTGAGAATTCTAAAACCTTGGTCTTCGCTTTATTTTGGGTGCTGGAAAGTGAAATTGGAAACAATCGTGGAGGAAGGAGTATGAGTCTTTTGTGAATATGATTAAATTTCTCTTGGTTTAGTCTTTAACACGTTTTTCTAAAGTAGAAGTTTTATTTAAATATGTTTCATTTAAATACATCTTGCACTAATGGCAGGATAAAACTAAATTCAAGAGAAGGCATTACTAACTTGGTTGTAAAATGTGTTTAAATTTAGAATACACACAATGGGCTTCATAGACTTGAATTAAATGACGGCCATCTGGATACCGGATTTAAAAGGGAAAATATATAAAGCAAAACATGGGTCAGGACTCGTGATAAACTTACAGCCTAAAAACCAGTGGCACCCCAGGATTAGACCTGTGTCTCTTTCACAGACAAAAAAAAGTGAATTAACTCCCCAACTTCCCCAATGACTAAGTCCCGAGTCGGGTAGCTCTGGCTCCATTGTTTGGTCTGCACCAGCATGCCTGGACCAGAAATACAGACTGTCACAGGGGTGCGGAGGCCACCTGAGACCAAGATCGTTCATCCAATTCAAATGAACCAGGCTCCTTATCATTACAGGCAAAGAGAAGTGATTCCTGCCGTCTCTTGGTAATCTAGAATTCTCTCTCTCTCTGACACGAACATTCTAAATATTGGCCTGCACGAAAGGCTGCAGAATAGCAAACACCTAATTATTTGACTGAAGAAAGTAGTAAATGCGACAGCCCACACTTAAATGCTGCCTCTGCCTACACACCCTGGCCAGAGCTAGGACCCCTTAGGAAACACAGTACTTAGTACAGTTTCCCATTGCACACATGTTCTCAGAGAGCTTTCGAAAGTACAGTTCTCTCAGCGAACGGTGTATTGGGCTTGGGCTCTAAAACATCCATTCACACGATTTACTCGCTGGTGAGTAAAGTGCACCTTCCGTTCTGGCTGCTGTGAAGTCACAGCACCACTGGAGGAGGAGGGGGGCAGGGAGAGCTTATGTGCTACGGAGCATTAAGCCTCCCTCGACACTGCAGGGAATCAATATACTAGTATGTTATTAGTTCACTCATTCTGTTTTGAATTCAATAATGAGGAGGGCAGGAGTACAGGAGCTCAACAAAAGGTTGGTTTGAGCCCAAATGGGCCCCAAACAGTGAGCCACACGGCCTGATGGGGAGGGAAGCACCGCCGGAGGAGAAACTCGAAGTGTCTGAAGGGAATGGAATATGGGAAGATAAAAAAATGGTCCTGCTGAAGGAAGCACAGTCAGCAGTGGGGACAGGGGGACCCAGGGGACCTGAACACGCACAGCAAGAAGGAGACGAGGACCTCGGGAAGAAACGGGTCCAGGACACAGGGAGCGAACCCAGGAAATACGTGTGTGTCTAAACATGCGTGTGGGTATTCGTGAATTTGTATAACATATTTTGTGGCTCTCGGCAGAAGACAGAGGTAATTAACTATGAAATGTCGGCGCCTGTACTTAAATGTTGGGAACCCGGTGGTACTGAGAAAATAGGTACATCACTCGTGTCTGAAGCTCCATTCTACTTGGCACTCTTTCCGGAACTCTTAAAACATCCTTTTTATTCATCGTCTCGCACAATCCAGCATTAATCGTTCCCTCCAAATGCCTTTCACTAAACATATTTTTAAAATAAATTCTAAAGTGTTTTTGTTTTCCTAACAATGTTCTGTTTATTGGCCACATTCTTCATACATATGTATCAATCATTCGTTCACCAAACCTGCCTTAAGAAATTATTGTTGGCAAATTATTTAGGGAATAAACAAAAATATCTGGCCTCCTGAAAAGCTCCCAATCTAGTTGCAAAGGCGAAACATGCACACACAAACACACACACACACACACACACACACACACAACAATATGCACCATTTGAATCTCTGGCCTGTGTCAAGTATCCTGGCATCGCTCTCACTTAATCCACAATTTATTCAAAATTCATCACAACGGCTTGAAGAACACCTCTGTTAGTTTCCTCAAAATGCAGTATGTCCAGTTCTGAACAGTAATCATATCTCATAGCTGCCACTGAGTGTCCTCCTGTGACACCTCCATGCCCCCAGGTCTCGCTCCCAGCAGCGACCTCCCTGGGAGATGCTTCCACACTAAGGGGGCGAACCAGGTGCACGGGAGCCAAGTCTAGTAAAACGGGAGCAGCCATCGCAATCCCAGAGGGAGCTGACCATCAAAAAACTCCAAATGGGTCTCAACCCCAGTCCCAAAACTCAAATGGAGACTCAGAATTCAGAGCGAGAGGGAATGTGGTAGGGCACGCCTTCAAAACTGTGGCAATGGAAGGGGGAGAGGGAGAGACCATGGGAAAGACATAAAATCGGGTCATTCTGTGAACTTCTCTCAAAAACAACGCAAAGGAGAAAGTGAGCCCACCTTGGCAGCGGGACTCGGAGGAAAGCAGAGGACTGCAGCGGATTGGAAAGTCAGAGAGAAAGGCGGCCTATTGCATAGCACACAACAGGATGCCGGTGCCCACGGGGAGGACCAGGACTGCAGCAACCCCAGGCTCCCGGGAGCTCCCTGAGAACAGGAACAACACAGGCAGTGCCTGGTCCTCCTCCTCCTTGTAGTAAACATGATGCCAACGTTTACGGAGAGGCAGAGAGGGGTAGAATTATTTTCTCATTGTACCTGCCCAGTTATTCTGGGAGTTTGCTTTTCTAATGCTATTCTGAGATTCTGTTATTCATCCTTAAACTCAATCTCATCTTCCCATATTATTAGTAAACTGTTGTATATCTGAGTTCTCTCAATACCATGGATAGCCATATTAGGCAATCTGAGATGTTTTTCCTTTTTATTTTTTATTGAAAAATTTTAAAGAATTGTATGGTTCAGTTTTTCATTTTTAAATAATTTACTACCCCTCATGAGCAGAGAGTTTTATGCTTTCTAAAATGGATCCACATTCATGTTTCCTCTAAATAAAAAAAAAGAACAAAGAAAAGAAAATCTGTTTTTTGAAGCCTAATGTTTCTTTCTTGCTGTAGCAAATTATTGCCTAACTAGAGGCCGGGACCATGAATTTGTGCACCAGTGGTGGCCCTCGGCCTAGTGGGATTGGGCTGAAACCGGCTCTCCGACATCCCCCGAGGTGTCCCGGATTATGAGAGGGTGCAGGTCAGGCCGAGGGACCCCAATGGTGCATGATCTGAGCCGAGCAGGGACATGGGAGGTTGGCCAGCTGGGGAGGGACCGCAGGAGGACTCCAGGGCATGTCTGGCCCATCTCCCTCAGTCCTGATTGGCCAGACCAATTGGCCGGACCCCAGCAGCAAGCTAACTGTTGTTGGAGCATCTGCCCCCTGGTGGTCAGTGCACATCATAGTGAGCGGTTGAGCTGCCTTAGCATATCATTAGCATATTATGCTTTGATTGGCTGAATGGACGATTGGATGACTGGACACTTAGCATATTAGGCTTTTATCATATAGGACTATATAGGATACAATTATTTTCCCCTAACTTCTTGTATGTCAATTTCTGTTGTTGTCTCGTCAGTTGAAAAACTGAAATGTTAGGAAAGCGAAGAGAAAATTTTTATCAAACGTTCCCTTTTACCAGAATGGGCCTTTCAGCAGATGTTGGGATAGCTGAAGTTCTGTGTAGCCTGTTTGCCAGGTGCACAAGTACATCTGAACAAAAACAAAATTAAATGGTATGTGCAGGTGCTGAAGAGCTTTATGTTTTAATATGAAAAAAAATGTTCCATCAGAGTGTTAATTGTATGGATTCCATTTTCTTCTGGTATCAAATACAGAATTATCTCTGCAACTGTGGAAACTATATTGCAGTCATTCTCTATTTCAAAGCAAATGCCATGTGTATGGACACAATAGAGTCTGTGTATGTAGAAGGCTCATTTGCATGTGCCATTGCATCCAAAACTTGGAGAAAATCCTACAAAAAGAATGGAACTGGACATATTTGGATACATAATTGGTCCCTCAGGTTACATCCCTCAGTCCCTCCGCCATTCCCCATCGTTCACTATTTCAGTACATGCCTATCTCCCCCTATTCTCCCCACTAGGTTTCAGCTCCTTTAAGGTCAGACAGATCATGTATTTATTTTTGCACATAAGTTTCACAAATATTTAAAATAAAATACATCATTTAACGCATTAGAAAAGTGCTTGTTAAATAGCATTTGCTAGACGGACTACATTAATTAGAAATTTAAGTAACCATTTTCTTAGCTCTGAGTTTTAATATCCATATTATGTGCATATGGTTTGTACATTTTGGCTAAAAATATTCCTGGATGGTAGGACATCACAACTCCACACAATATAACAGATCACAGGATCAGTGACTTCTATTGGAAAATTAGAGCAATGCTGAGAATATCTGCAATACAAATCGGGTTTATTTTACAATGTTTATTTTATAGAAGAGAAATTATTGGTGACGCTCTGGGGCTAACCTGTTTTATCCAGACACAGTACTTTTTACTTTTATTTTTTCCATACTGTCTTCTAATGCAAATTATTCAGGTACAAATCTATATATATAAAACCCTAATATGCAAATAGACCAAACGGCAGAACAACCGAACAACTGGTTGCTATGACGTTTGTTGACGACTGGGGGTGCGTAGAACATGCCGGGCATTGGCCACGGTAGGCTGGTGGAGCAGGTGAGCAGGGGCGCCAGATAAGGTGGGGCGCCAGTCACTGTCATCAGGGCGAGCCTCTGGAGGTTACTGAAAATTCTTTGTTCCCGAGCGCCGTGGTCCCAGCCACTGCTCGCACCTGCTGCCGGAGCCCGGCGCTTGCCACGATTGCTCAATCGCTCAGTGCCATCAGCGGGTGCATGCGGTGGCTGCCGACCTCAATTGCCCCTCAGGGCTTCACCTCCCCCTCCTCTTGAGGGGTGATGGGTGCCGGCAGCCGCCTCTTGCCCCCGCTGCTGGCAATGGCCCTGCTTGCACCCTCTGCCAACACTGGAGCCACCGTTCACACCCACGGCTGGCGCCCGGTGCCAGTCCCGATCGCTCGGTGCCATCAGCGGGTGCAAGCTGCGGCTGCTGGCCCTAATGCCCCTGAGGGCTTCTCCACCTCCCCCTACTCCTGAGGAGCAATCAGGCAGCAGCTGCCACTCGCACCCGCTGCTGGCACCAGCCCAATCGCTCTGTGCTATCAGCTGGTGTGAGCAGGGCCAGCGCCGTCAGCAGGTGGGAGTGGTGGCAGCAGGAGCAGGGCTGCCGGCAGACAGGGGACTCGGGGCCGTGGCAGGAGGAGCTGGGCAGGGGCACGGAGGATGGGCTGAGACCTGCCCCTGTGCCCACCGCAGCCTCGTGGCCCACAGTTCCTTTCAAGGTGCACAAATTCGTGCACTGGGCCCTAGTTTTCAAATAAGAACCCAGATCAGAACTGTCACCCTAGAGATGGAGCACCATCGGTCAGCACTGAGCTCCTCACCTTCTATTGTCCTTTACCTTTTCCATTCAGCCCCGCAGTCGGTCAGTGTAGCCCTCAGCACTTCTCCCTTTGGTTTGCTTCACGCTGGTGGGTAAGTTGTGTGTTTATTTTAGAAATCATTTTGCAACCCTTCACATTCCAGCTCTCAACCCAGCAAGCTGTTGCCGGGCAACATGAACTGGGACGCGCCTCTCAGAGCTGGAGCCAGAGGCTGCCTGCAGCAGCCAGGCCGCTGGAAGTCATCATCTCACCGGTGCCTGAGTCAATTACCGCAATCCGATGAAGTGCAAGACCTTTAGAGACTCAAGCCCCAGTCTTTCCTTTTCCAGTTCTTTCCTCGGTGCAAAGCCATTCTGTCAACGGTTACTCTTTTGCTTTACCTTCAATTTCACTGCCTCTCAAAGACCGGCAACACGATTTTAGAAATCCTGAACTGTTTAAACATACCATACAGCAGCCCCCAAACTGATGCCAATGGATTCAAAATTCAAAGTAAAAATCAAAACATATTTATATTATTATTATAATGATGCACAGGGAGGATTTTTCTTTCATTTTCACTGCACATTAATATCATTTAGAGAGGTCTTTGTTTTTAGTGTGTGTTTTCTTTAATGCTGAGACTCAAACCAACGTTCAAGGTGCTGGTAGTTTGTAGACATGCCCGGCTGTTGCTGGTCTGTACAACTAAGGTGGGGAATGAGGGCTGAGCATTGTTTCTCAGATTTGCCAGGCATGTGAGTAACCCAGGGATCTACAGTGAAGATTCTGATTGCTGCGTCTGGGGTGGGACCTGAGAGTCTGCAGTCTGTTGTCTCCCAGGCGGAGTCTTAGACCCACACCTGAGTAGCAAGGGCGAGAGGTGTGAGAACACTGAAAGTAGTTAATACCTGGTTTAATAGGGCCTCTGACACCATGGATGTAAGTGCAGAGAAATGAATCTAACCACGGAGAAAGGTATCTGTGCTGTGCCATCTGGTTCACTATTTGGGATGAAGATACAGAGGGTTTCAGGACAGTTTCCCCTCAGGAGACGCCAACAGGGAGCGTAAACAAGTCACATTACTCAAGTAAGTTCCCAAATAGCTATTACAGTCTGAAGCTATGGGCCATACTGGTAAGACAGCACTTAACAGGGACCAATGGAACTAAGTCCTCTATTTAGGTCCCTCCTTCCCACCAACCAAAAAGGGTCTAAGTACAGAACTGAAAAACCCGGCTTATCAGCAACATGCCTGAGAAAGAATTCAGGGTTCTAAATCCACAGCAAACTCAACATGAATCTATTTATTGTCCCCAAATCAAATGCCATTTTATGGTGTGCTAAGAGAAATGTGTTCTTTACAATGAGGAACATGGTGGCATCACTTTGGATTCACTGAACCTTGAGTCAGAGCCATTTTGAGGTTTTGTGTAAAGAACATCAATGAAGAGGAAAGTGTCTGAACTAGAGTGAAGAGGAGGTTGAAAGAAACACTGATTGCTCAGGATAGGATGGCGGCTTCCAAACCTCTGAGATAAGCTTTTAGTTATAAGAAGGACTAGTGTTCCCGTTGCAGGAAAAATCCTGCAATAGGGTTTCCTGCTGCACTCTACCCCGCCCCGCCTGCTCTCCTCCCTTGTCCCCCGCCCCGCGATCTCCGCCAGCCCGCCCCACTCTCCTTCCTTCTCCCCCGCCCCGCCTCCGCTTCTCCCTTGTCCCCTGGCCCGCCTTCTCCGCCAGCTCGCCCCGCTCTCCTTCCTTCTCCCCCGGCCCCGCCTCCGCTCCTCCCTTCTCCTCCCCCTGGCTTGCTTGCTTCTCCGCAGCTTTGCTCCCTTCAGCATCTCTTGGCTTCTTTCTAAGCTGTCTTGATATGCAAATTAGCCGCCATCTTTGTTGGGGTAATTTGCATACTCGTCCTGATTGGTTGGTGGGCATGGCTTGGCTGGTGGGCGTGGCTTGGGCGTAGCGAAGGTGCGGTCAATTTGCATATTTGTCTATTATTAGGTAGGATTAGGCTTGCTCGACCAGCGGGTATAAACAGACATTCTCCTCATTGTGCTAGGGCCAAATTAAGAAGAAATAGGGCTCCTCATGAAATTGCATATTTTCCACCAATGGAACAATTTCAGAATTTTATGCATAAATCCTCAGTGGATTGATACTGTGAAGCAGTACAGGGGTTAGAGAAGATTTTAAAGAGCCTGTATTTTAAAATATTATTGTTGTCATTGTGGACGAAAGCAAACTTACAAGAATATTTAAACTTTGTTGTTCTTCTACCCTAATATCTCTACATAAATTCAGATGTCATATTCAGAAGTGAAATTTTCATTTTATAATTGGGACTTATAGGAGACCTTTCAATTTTGGGGGCAAATAAACATTTTTGAGAACTTAGAATGCCAATGTTCTTGCTAAAATTTCCTGTGGTCAGTTTCTCTCTAAAAATTATCTGCTAGAGAAAATGCCATGAATTTAATTTTATCAGGATAAATAATTCCTTTCCTTGTGGGGAACTTTTCAGATATTAACTCATTTGAATTTTTAAAAATTCACTCTACTAGTGGATATTAATGTAATCACTGTATGCCTTTGGCTCATAATTTTAAAGTTCCTTATTGTTGAACAAAATGCATGCCTTTAAAAAAAAAAATTAAACACAAGCCATCTCGGAGTTTCAAGTAGAGAGTGTCTAACATGTAAAACTCCCGCGAAGGTGCTGACCCACATAATTCGCTTTGGTTTATCCATCTTGATTGACTCTCCTGGCGCCAGTCCGGCATCGGTCAGCAGCTCACTAGCTAGTCCCCTTGCATCTGCTCCATGCTGCTACGTCTGACAGCGGTGCTAATATGTTGACAAATAAATCTATTCATTAATATTCAGCTGGCTTGCTGGGTCTTCAAGCCTCATATACTGTTGCAAACACAGTTTAATTATTAAAATGACAATTGTCTTTCTTTTGTTCCTTATACCATTGGGTTTCTGGGTCTCATCCATGCAAGGCTTATTTTCAATGAGGTTATTTTTTGTTTTGAACAAATGTAGTGAAAAGGGGACCTACAGCTGGTTGCTTTTCATGGCAAAGTGCTACTTCCAACTTAAGTGCTTCATGTTCTGGAACACTGTTGGATTTTGAAAACATACCATGTGGTAATGGTGCTATGCTTTCATTTAGCTTTGCTTTGTGTTTGTGCTGGCTGTATTTTTCATCTGCAATTTCTGGGGGAAACACACTTGTGACCAATTTTATTTGAATTTACCCCATTGAATGACAAAAATTGCTTTAAAAATAAAATTTAGATGCTTTGATAAATGTATTGTTATATTATTAGAGCCGTTCTGTGCCTTGAGATGCCATGTGTTCTATACTGTACACAAGTGTCAGCCGAGGACTGAGACCAACTAGAAGCCAAAGTTAGAGCTGTGCTCCCCGGGGAAAGGCAGAGGCAGAAATATTTCCATTGAGACTGTGGAAGCGGGAAGTGGAGAAGGTCGGCGTCACTGGTGCACCATTGCATTTTGGTGACTTTGAACTAAAGACAAACTACAGATTTAATGCAAGGACATTCTCCCCCCCCCCCTACCCCCCCCCCACACACACACTTTTTTTTTTTTTTATGTGGTATGTCAAGGTTTCATGTCTGATCTTAACTCTTGATAATACTAACTAGTCATGTGACTCTGAAGCTGAACAGTAACATAGTAACATCACGGCAGGGGACCTGCGGGTAGGTGCTTCTTCAGACTTCACCTGTGCACACAGAAAATGATCTGTCTGTGGGGGTCGGGGCTCATTGTGAGGCAATTTCCGCGGCTGCCTCTGTGTTGATTACTGCCTACTCCCCGCCTCCCTAATGGCATAGAAAGGAACATCAAAACTCCAAAGGAAAAAAACAGTAATTTCTCTGGAGATCTTCATCGTCTATCGCCATCAGTCCTTAAATTTACCATGTGTCTCTAACTGAACACATCCATTCCTTTTGATGGTGGAAATGTACTTTTATTCTAACAAATTCTCTCCCTTCACTGCAGGTTTTTTCATTGTTCACCTGGTAAGATGAATTGCAAATTATATTTCACTTTACCAGCTATACACGCACATCACTCGTTATCTGTGTCTTCTCTCTTCCTCTAAGAATAAACTCTTGGGGAAACAAGGGCTGTATAATAGTCATATATAAAAATTAAGATGTGTATTATGATCTTGAGCAACTGATGGAATGCAGGAGAATTCATTTGACTTTCCCACTTGAACGTTCTCCTTTGCGTGGGCACAGATGGGTTGCAGGGATGGGGAACATCCGGCCCGTGGGTCATTAGAAGGCTGCAAAATCATTTGTTCTGGCCCTGACAAAGCATTAGGAGTTAATTAAATGTCTGACCAAATACAGCGGACTAGTTTTTAAGTTAATAATTTCGTCTGGCCCATGAATGATGTTATATTCAAATGGCTCTTGGCAGAAGAAAGGTTCCCCACCCCTGGTAGAATTGCATCTTCTTCATCGGCTCAGGCCTGCTGCAAGGACTGGTGTTATAGAAAAGGAAATGTAACCCTCTAGCTCTTCACCAAACAATATTATATACATATAGTCTTCTTATTTAAAAATTTAGACACATTTTAGACCAGGCATGAAATAATTAAAGTTATACAAAAGGTTGTACTCCACTTATTCCTGGACCCTTTTTTCTCTCCATGAACTTTTGTTCATTTTTATTATTTTTTTTAACGTGTCATATACACCTGGTAAAAGATCTAAATCAATCAGTAAAAAGAGTTCAAAATGAAGATAAAAACCTCTCATCTCATTATGAGACCTGCTCTCCAGAGATGACTTTTTAACTATTTAAAAATGTTCTTCTGATTATCTCTATACCTTCCAATAATAAACGTGGTATCTTTTATGCTCGATTCAGTCACTTTCAACCAGTGCGGCTCCTGCTCCGTGGATCAATGCCAGACTGCGCTCTGTTAATTGGCTTGTGATTAGATAAGCATAGAAAGTGACACTAAGTCCTTGGAAACTTTTTATAGCAGTTTTACATTGCTATCACATTTACATTATATCAGACAGGGTTGGGCAAAGTAGGCTTACTGTTGTAAGTATGCAAAACAGAGTTCATTCTTGCATTATTATTTATTAACTAGAGGCCCAGTGTGCACGAAATCGTGCATAAGTAGCTTGCTTCTGCTTGCCTCAGCTGGCCACGCCGCCCATCGCCGCTCCTAGCTTGCTGTCCCGCCCTCCGTTGCTCCTAGCTCTCCACCGCTAGTAGCTCGCGCACTGTCCTGTCCGCCACGAGAGCCGCTGCTCCTTTGGTTGTGACAGCCTTATGGCGTGATGGCCACGGGCCTTTTATATAAGAGATTGTTGTGTTATTTTCATTACAAACAACTGTAAAACTATTCTTGTTGAGAAACTTTATCATTTATCTAAATTTGAATACTGGCAACTTAATTTAAATTGTTTTCAGAGCACTGTCAGCTGTGAGGTCTTTCAGGGGTCCCGGAATGTAACTGTAATTCTTTCCTCGTGAGCCAGGGCTCTCTCTGAGCCATAGTTTTCAAAGTGTTGCCCACGGACTTCTTACAGTCTCAGCACAGGATGGCATTGTATGGGGGTGCGGCCTGGTCATCTCTGCTTTTAGCTAGCTCCTCCGCCAAAGTTTAAAATGGCCTGCGATAGGCCTAGAGCCAGACCATGACAGGTTGTTTAAAAGGAGCCATAATCAAGGAGATTCTTGGCAAGTTATGAGGAACCCCCTGCCTTGCAAGCATTCCCGTGTTCTGTTAGCTGGTTTTTTCATTTCCCACTTCTAAGCCCTACACCCCTAGTAACTACCTTCTAAATCGTAGACTGAGTCTTGCTTGCAATTTTCTGATTTTTTCCCAATGTCCATCCAGGATTCACCCTTATGATGTACTACTACATGAAACAAACATAAGGGCTAACCTGGCCTTTCTCTTGTTGTTGTGGAGTTCCTAAAAGTGCAAGGAAAGGAAGGGCGTATTGGTACATGATCAAGGAAGGTGCAATTTCCTTAGTTTCCTCTGATTATCTAAAAAATGTTTAAGTGATAATGGGCTTCCCTTTTCATAAGATAAAGTACATTTGCCTGATTAAGTAAATATTTTAAAATAGGTGAACAAGTCCTTTAAGGAACTGAGAAAGGTCACAGAATGGATATTCTGAGGGCTAAGCTTCATATGAGAGAGAGCTGGAGGCGAGACCAAGGCCCTGGTTAATTATTGATGGGTGGTAATGGCTAAACTCGATGATGCCAAATGACCATCCAGACAGTCACAATGATGAAATGAAACAAGACAGAACACACAACACTGCCCGAGAATGAACTGAAACGTCCCTGCACTCCCGCTCCATGATGACCTAGTCTCCTCTTGTGCTTTTATTTGTAATCATCTGACTCATTCTGGAGTGTTTTCTTGTATACATATATTCTTCTTTAGTTATATGTATAACTATACATAATGTAAGTATCTAGTTTTATATATATAACTACATATATATCTGTAATTAAATATGTGTTTAGTTACATACAGGGTGTCCCCCAAAATGTATACTCTTTGGATAAGCATTAATTCCAATGGGTTAAATCTGAAAAGAAAGAATCCTATATAATAGAAGCCCAGCGACCAAATGGCGGAATGACCAGAATGACGGGTCAACCAGTCGCTATGACGTGCACTGAGCACCAGGGGGCTGATGCTCAATGCAGAAGCTGCCGCCTGGTGGTCAGTGCACTCCCACAGTGGGAGCGCTGATCCATTGATCAGGATGAGCGGCTGCTCCCGCTGCGAACCACAGGCCGATGGGCAGGAACCCAGGCTGCTATCATTGTCTCCTTGCCCCAGGCTCCTCCTCCTCACACCCTGCCGCCCCCTCCGGATGCCTGCAGGCTGTGCAGTGCCGCCACCAGGCCTGCAGAGCTGACCCAGGAGGCTAGGAGGCAGGTTCGTGGCCACAGCAGGACTGAGGTCTACTCCGCCGCCTCAGACAGATCATTTTCTGTGTGCACAGGTGAACTCTGAAGAAGCACCTACCCTCAGGTCCCCTTCCTGGTCAAATATAAATGCTTTGAATTCTATGATGTAATCCCCTCTTTCTGAATATTGTTTATTGTGCTATTGTCTCTGGGCCCGGCCTCGACCCGGTCCCCTGGAAAGGCCAGTGCTCCGGCTCCACGGAAGATGCCGGACCAGGGAGCAGCTGTTCAGAGGGCGGGTCCACAGCTGCTCGGCTGCCCAGGATGAGCAGAGCTCCCACAGTGGGCCAATCCCCACAGGCCACGCCCCGCACCACTGCATGAATCCCATGCACTGGGCCTCTAGTGTTATCATAGCAAAAATAATTAACATGTTTAAAATATTCCCTATAGGTTCCTAAATATCAAGCCCTAAGAAATAAGCACGCTTTGGTGTGTGACAATGTATGATGTAAGGATGAAGACAAATGATTTGAAGGTCAAGCCTTACCACTGTGTGACCTGAGGCAAGTCACTCAGCCTTTCTGGTTTCTACTACAGACTAAAACATGTTACTTATTAGAGGATCGTTCTGAAGAATGGCACAATGACAGCTCAAGCACTCCGATATATAGTATTATCTTATATCAAGTCCATGTCTGTACTAAAAGAAAAATGCATAACATTTTCATTCTGACACATCTGTGTATGCTACAAAGACCTTATAACTTTCTTTCTTTTTAATTTTGCCTTTTCATGCCAAGAAAAAAATACAATTAAAGAAATGTCTGAAGAACTCTTGGGAATCATCAGTATGCATATATTTTCTAAAATTATACAATCAATTCTTGGTTTTCCGCCAGGGCAATTCTTAACTTAGCTGTTCTCTTCCTCAATCTAAATCATTGGCTCACCCCACACCTGCCTTCAGAAATGCCTTTCACATCCTTTTCTCATTCAGTCTCTATTACCACCTCATTATGTGGGCAGAAATCATTACCCTGTTCTACAGATGAGGAACTGAAGCTCAAGAAAAGTAAGTGATGGCTAATCAGAATAGCACACAGGACTATATCTCAAACTGCGTGGCCTTAGATCGTTACCTTTGACTGAGGTGCCTACATTTTTATTTCCATGTATCTGGATTCTTACTGGTTTTGGTGTGGTTTAAAGTATCCTGAGATTAAAAATTACTAGTATCAGTTGTGACCACCCTTTGTCAGATAGTCTTTTGCTTGTGTATTTATCAGATCCCACACGCTTAAAATTATTTGGTACCAGCTGCCCTGTTATAACTTCTAATCAGAAAATTATTTATTCTCAACAAGGTAGTGAGATCGAATCTGGGCCTGTACTACCTCGCCTGGTATTATGACACACACAACTCCTGTGCCTCAAAGGCAAGAATGAATTACAGGGAGATGCTGAGGAGAGGCCAGTTAATACCCAGACTGATACCTGAGTTTTGGAAAAGTGAGGGTTACCTAAGCTGGTCTCCACATTACTTTGTCTGAGTAATAGGAAAGTTGTAGTGCTTAGACATAGCTATAGGTGAGTAAGTGTGTACTTCCCGGTCAAATATAAATGCTTTGAATTCTATGATGTAATCCCCCCTTTCTAAAATGCTGCCTGTATTCCTTTTCATTCTTTAGTGACTGGTCTAAGTTCCATCTCTGAATATGCAATTCTTCCAACTACACAGTTGTTGGGGAGCTCATGAGACTTGGTTGGAAAGTTGTGAGGAGGACATTCTGAGAAAAGGGAAGTGTTTGGAAGGCCGCCTGCCCTGTTTGTTGGAATTCCGACTTAGGGGAGACTTAGGGGAGTGTCGAAGGCGGCGCCCCTAATTATTCCTTGACCTTTCCACACAAGTCTGTGCAGGGGCACACCCCCTGGGTGTTTACTGGAATCCTTACGCTTAATCCCTGGGTGCCCTTGCCTAGAGGACAATGTAAACACGTGTCCTCCCAAGATTACTCACGATACTGATTGTATCTAAAGATAAAAAGTCCAATAAAGGCCTAACGCGGTAGGCAATAGGGGCTGCCCTGGCCACTAGAGCCAGGGGCCCCTTAGTCCTCTTTCACAGTCAAACTGTGTCTGAGTAACCTGTTCATCCGTCCTTCAGGGGCTGCTGGTCAGCGCCCGCCCCCCCGACACACACACACACAGTGATTCTTCTTCCTCTGACCTTGGAGACCCTGATTTTATACCTTGCTAACAATTCAAGGAAATAAATGATCATTTCCCCAAATTTACGTAACTCATCTCTCCAACAAGTTTTCGAGTTCTTTAAAAACATTTTTACGTGTTGTCCTTTGCTTTCACGTTACTTATGATGTATGTACATCGTGGTTTCCCAAGAAGAGTGCCCAGAGCTATTGATATCTATGTTTCTGGTCTCTATTATCAAGGGTAATTAAACCTCCAGAATATACAATTATTCATTTCTGGCCTAAACAGCTGATATCTGCACACAAGGCCAGCACATTTCCATGATGCCAGAGGGCACCATTTGTTCCATTACAAAAAAATGTGCTCCAAGCTGGAGGGGGGCAGGAGGGTAAACTGTGGGCACGCTGCAGAAACCTGGGCACTGCCCCACCCTGCGTGGCGGCCAGTGGGCTCCGGGCACGCAGGACCGAGATCCCAGTCTCTCAGAGACCTCGGACATGGGGAAACGGAGGCCCACAGCGGGAAGGGCCGCAACCCCGCAGCAAGTCACACCGAGGCCAGGACTGGAACTGCAGGCTCCAGAGGCCTGTGGGGGCCAGGGTGCGCCCACATCAGACCTGGACCTGACCCCGTGCTCCTTGCACCCCATGGGCTGTAGGTGAGGGTCATAGTCCCAGGGACTTGGGTGTGCCCTGAGCCAACCACATGTCCCAGCTCCGCATTGCTCAGGGTGAATGAACCCAGGAACCTGCCTGGCGCTCCAGCCCCTGGACAACTGATCGCCCCCCACCCCGCGCCTTCTTGCGGCTTCCGGTGACCTGTGCCCAGCCAGTGGGCCTTCCCTGACACGTCTCTGCCCTCCTAGCTTGGCGTTTTACAAAGGCGGTAACCCCGGCCTAGAACGCCTGTGCCCGCATCCTTTGGGGCTCGGATGTTCCGGGGCAGGGTCAGTTCTAGGATCCAGGTCTCTCCTCACAGCCTTGTCTCCGTGACACCCTTTCCTCTGGCCTGAATGGCAGGGACCTAGTCTGGACCACCCTGTGTCCAGAGCCCAGTGCAGGGCATGGAACAGACCCCAGGCCAGGCTGACCAGCGGGCAGGCATCCTGTCTGTGCCCTCCACAGGGTGCCAGCCTCCTGAACCCTGACAGAGATGAGCCTGTGCCACAGGCACCACAACACCCAGAATGTGAAGGTCTGTTTATGGCCACAAACACCAAAGCCTAAACCACCTTGGGAAGGGCCCAGCTCCCTGGAGAAGGCAGGTGGTCAGGGTTCCTCTGTAACCTGTCTGCTCCTCTAAGAGGGTGAGGCTGGGAAGAACAGAGGGAGGAGGCCAGGGAGAAACCACTGTCCTCTTCACAGGAGCCACCCTGTTCTTCAGAGACCACAGTGTGTGTGTGTGTGTGTGTGTGTGTGTGTGTGTGTGTGTGTGTACATGTGTGTGTGTGTGTCTGGGAGTGGAGACTTCCCAGTGAGACAGACATTGCCTCTGCCATGCCCTCACTGTACGACCTCAGACAAGCTACATCTCCCGTATGTCCATTTGCCCATCTCTATAACGGGAGGTTCCGACACGATGTACGAAAAGGTCCTCGCTCAGCTTGTGGAACGTGGTAGCAGTTTTCTGTAATTATGCTGTCGTGAGCAAGCGTCACTGCATCGCCCAGGGATGCTTGAATGTATACACACTTGGCATCAGTGGCTAATGTCATCTCTTTTCGGGGCAGGGTTTGGACAGAAGAGGAAGCTCGAGGTAATGGGAGATCCTAGGCCTACACTCAGAGGCCCAGGTTCTCACTCCAGCTCTGCTTCTGACTCCCCATGTGGCCTTAGGGACTTGCACCCATATTTTGGGTCCTGGTTTCCTCATGTGTCACTAGAGAGGGGTTGCATTCCATGAACCCAAAGGTTCCAGCTCTGACATGTTAATGTTCATGAGTTGTGAAGGGGCCCCTGTCCCTTGCTGGCCCACTGCAGAGAAGTGCCACCTGGGATAGAGAGAAAAAAAAAGGATTCCACTATTTCAAGATAAAAAAGATGAAATGTGAAGGTATTTTCCTAATGTTCTACTCCTGCATAACAGGAAAATGCCTGGCCTCAGAGATATTCCTGATTTGCACTGTAGTAAAAACATCAAGTATTTTACTGGATTTCTGGCTTGAAGTTATCAAATATAATGGTAACCATGTTTAGGGGTCACAAGGTTATGTGATAATTCCCTCTTTTCTGCTTTCTGAAAAATAACCCCTTCACTTTTTCCCGTTGAATTATCCTAAATATTTCATTAGTCCTTTGGCTGCATGACAGTTCTTTTGAAGGTCAAAGATTCCTTTAGGATCTATCCATCTAACTATGATTTACAACTAATTAGGGATGTTAAAAAGTTGTTGCTAACAGTAATTCAAAGCCCTGATGATAGATCGCTCTTGGCCTTTAATACTAACAGCAATCTGAGAACTTAATTACGCTATTTTTTGTTTTTACACATGCAATAACTGTTACCAAATAGGTGTTTATCTATGAAGTATTTGCCTTGGTAAATGGTGAAAAATTTAAGCGAACTTAGAACTAGGTGTTGCCTGAAAACTAAAAGAGAAGCAGGACCAGTGGTGTGAAACGTACGCAGACTGTCTGAGTGGGGATTCGGGCTCTCCCGCTCCCCGCTGTGTGATTTTGACCTGTGGTGCCACTTCCTTTGCCTCAGTGTTCTCACTTGAAATATGGGTATGATAGTCAAACCTATCTTACAGGGTTTTTGTGAGAATTAAGCTCCAAAGCACATTCACTGAGGGAGCCCTTTCCGAAGCATTTTCTCTGCTCCCACAGCCCCCACCACTTCTTTTAAAACTATCTCCTTCCTCTAAGAAGGGAACATTAATTAAGAATAATTTAAATTTAAACAATGCAACACTGCCAAGGTAATCTATCAAAAAAGTATCAGAGATACATATAAGAAATTACATGTAAAGATTATCTAATACTGACAAAAATAGAAACAACCTAAATACTAAGTATACCAGGGAAATGGCTAAATAAAATAACATACATGCTCTAATGTCACACAATGGAAGTCAGTACACAAATAACTTGGTATACAACTGTAAGTAATATGATGATTAAAATATCAGGATCATAAAGTTCTTGTGTCCATAATAGATTAAAAGTGTTTAATACAGAAACAGGTATATGAAGATTACTCTTAGTAAAGATTAGGTATTACTAATACAACAATGTATAAATATTTATATATTCTAAGAAAATACACCAAAACATTACCAATTTCTCTATGTTACATTTACCTCTTAATGTGTATTTCTCAGTTTCTCTATAACACATGCGCATTTCCTCAGAAGGTATTTCTGGTTGCCATTTCCTTTACTTCTCAATCCACCTCAATCAAGTTGTCCCCCTACTCCAATGGGCAATTCACAGTGAGCGTTTAAAATTTAACAATTAACAACCGAAATAACAAAATAACAAGGATTTAACCACTATTATTTTTGAATGAAGAATATTACCTTCGTGGGAGATTTCCTTCCAGGGGTTTGGTGGGTACATGAAAGCTGCATTCTGGATTTGGTCGTGTATGTCTTCATCTTCATTGAATGGGAACGTGCCGCTTAGGCTGACGTAGATGATCACCCCGACAGACCACATGTCTAGAGAGCGATTATAGCCCTTGTTCCTTAGGACCTCGGGAGCCAGGTAAGCAGGGGTCCCTACCACCGACCTCCGGAAAGACTTCTCTCCAATGATGCGGGCAAAACCAAAATCACAGAGTTTCACCTGTTGATAATAATGGTGTGCAGAAATGGGGAGGTCATCAACCGTGTGTATGTGTCTTAGCCCAGGTCTACCAAAGAGTAGGCTATATGGAGTTCTCAAGGTAGAATAGCTGTTTTCCATTTTATGTACTTGAAGATAGTAGGTTATGTATTGATACACTGAGTGGTTTATGAATTGTATGTTTTCATTCATAAAAATACCATGTAAACATTTCCTTCCTCCTCCACCCTCCGATCCAAGAGATACATGTGAAAATATGAATACTCAGTAGTGGGTAAGATCGTTTTACAAGGCAGTTAAGCATCCTGCGAGTCAGGGAAGTGGCGGGCTTAGCTGGAAGGTTCCTTATAAATAAAGGATGAAGGATAAGCACAGAACACGTCATGCCACCCATAATGAGCCTCATAATTAGCTCTTCACGGCACCCAGGCAGGACCTGAAGGGGTCCAGGAAGCAAGGCGGACTGCCACCTTGGGCAGGTCACTTCAGATGCAAGACTCCCTCTGGAGAGGGAGAGAGCCAGCTGTTTGCCGTCCTCCGAGTTGAGGAAAAGAAGAAACAGGTGCACTTGTCCGTGAGAAATACACTGAACTCTAATGTCCTGCCCGTCGTTAGAGAGCTGGGGGCATCCCTGGGCCTCGGCAGTGTCCTCACTCTCAGGCGGTGCTGCGAGCACTGGCCTGGGGCTGCACACAACAGAAGCTCAGAGCTGAGTGAGAAGGCGTGGGGTGTGCTCCCAGGCAGGCTGGCTGAGAAGCCAGGTTAAAAGCCGCAGTCCCAACAACAGGAGGGTCACAAATGGATGGAAATGAACATGTAAAATTAGGAACAAATAAAGGTTTTGAGGAAAAAGGTGAAGGAATGCCCCAGAGAGCAGCTGACTTTCTGCTGAGAGAGGCTTTCATACTTGCCTGAGGGAAAGGGTCGGCTGATGCAAGCAACACGTTTTCTGGTTTGAGGTCACAGTGAACGATATTTTTAAAGTGAAGATGCCGCAAAGCCACGAGTATCTATAAAGAAGAAAATCATCGAAATAATTTTACTTTGGCTTATTAGTTTATTTTAAAATGGTTTCTACTGGGATGTAAGCTTAAAATGCCAACAGAGAGCTCACAAGGACCAGTTAGACTTCTTAATGCTCAAGACACTGAAATAAGCTAGATTAACATAGCAGGTTTCTAAGGAAACTTTCATGCAAAAAGTAGTATTTTATGGCATTCATATAGCAATCAAGACAGGTGTCAATAAAAGAATTCAATATCAAACAGAAATGACCATTATTGAATTTTTTCAAAGAACCAGGGCTCAGCCACTGTGTATTTTATAATCTCATGAATCCTACAGTTTTAATACATGGGCCTGCATACACAGTACTCAGTGTACTGGGCTCTGGACACCAGAGATATACATTTAATAATACAATAAGCCACTGCAACCTTTTGCGTATAGTTGAGACTTTGGAGGTAGGGGGCAAACAATAAGGTTAGAACGCTGCAGTTAAACAGTAATAACATTTAATATTAAATATTATCTTTGTTTCTGTCTCTAATTGATTTCTTACCTGAGTAATTAAAAACTTCGTTATGTGTTCTGGCAACCTGCCCTTTTCACTTGACAAGATCATCTCCAGCATGTCTCCATGGAGTTTTTCCATAACAACAAACACTCTTTCAGGCGTCTCAAACATACACTCCAAATTTACAACGCCAGGGTGATGAAGGTTCTATTAAAGATAAATAAAGCACTTGAAGAAAATCATTTTTTTGATACTGGTTGGCAAGCTCGCAGATTATACAAAACTGCTGGAGCCACAAGCTATGGAGAAACTCACAGTTAAGATTTTTAACACCTTTAAATTCCACATGTGTTACCTTATATTTTTGAAATTTTAACGTCTCCAAAAAAATACATCTTAACTTTCTATGCACAGTGAAATTATTTTTTCTATGCTGAAAACCTAAGTTCCAGCACAGTGAATTGCTAATTAAGTTTTAATTAGAATACCATATTGAGAAATCTGTAACTTCTTAGGAACCTCTCCAATATTAAGCATACTGTCTTCAATATGCATGCGAGGCCACCTCACACCCTTGGTAGAAATTTAATGTAGAAAAGATGAAGTTGGTACATCTGATTGCACTGATGAAGCACAGTAGTCAAAACCTTTTGGAATTGCTCTGCTAGCAGAGGCTGTGGTAGCTTACTATGGAAGCTCTGATCGTCATAAAAACAGCAAATAAATGAATGAATGAATGAATGAACGAATGAATAAATAAATAAATAATTCCTGCACCCCTGCTTTGTCCAGGATACTATGCTAGGTGGTAGTCCTGCATTGTTCTCAAGAACCTAATAAATATTTCCACAATAAAGTAATGGCTGGTAATGCTAGCCTGCATTTGGCTTGACATGTTAATTGTCACACATGTCAGGCAAAATTACTTGTAACTTTTGACCGGCATTTGCAATGATGCTTAAGTCTTAATGTCTGTCTGGGGTTATCAACAAAAGCCTTTGATCATTTGACCTTTACTCTTTTTTATCTACGTCCAATAACAAAAAATCCTGCTATTTAAAACATGATTATATGTTCCACCTGTATTTCAATGGGAATCAGGAAAAAAACATTAACAAATCTACCTAAAGAATAAACAAAACAAAACACAGGAACAAACTTAAATGTGCTAACAGCTGAACAGAGAAAAAATTAATGAATGCTTTATTTTAGGGAAAAAACACTCAGTGGGTGATAGAATTGTATGTAAAATGAAGCTTGCACAAACTACTTGAAACCTGAAATGGCTCACCATTCAGACCTCACAGATGAATGCTGGGTGGGGAGCAGCAGAGGGGGCTGGGGAGCAGCAGAAGGGGCTGGGGTGGATCTGCATTGTAGTTGTCCTCCGTGCTGCCCATCAGCAAAGAGAGCCTGACGCTGCCTGGGTATGGAGCCCCACTACGGTAGGCAGAAGCTCCCATGACGGTGACCTGTCTCACAGGGTGTCCTCTCACTACCTGGCAATTTTGATCTCTGCCTCAGATACCTGAGGAGTCTTTTTGATTCTGATGCCTTGGTGACCACCATGCAGCATAATGTGGTCATAGAACATCAAGTTTCCGAATGTGGTCTAAAAGGTGCCCGAACATCCACCCAATGGCCTTTCACCTCACAGGGCTGAAGTAATTGTTCTTGAAACCGTTCACTGGTCACATATGGCTACTTCAGATACTGGGCCTCCAGAGTCACTCTCTCCTGGTCATGTGGAGAGTGGGTGGAATGAACAAAACTCACACTCTCACTTCTCAGCTCAGCCTGCTGCTTCTGCTGACTTTGTTTCAGGCTATGAAGGTTGAGGGAGAAGAGGGAGTCAGTAGATGACCTGGAAGCTCTCCTACCTACATACAATGTCAACCCTCCTGTTCCTCTACCTGTATTCCTCTAAGTATCTGAATTCTCAGAGGTACTAAAAGTCCTTCACTCAATATACTCCTTTTTTCTACTCCTACAACATGAGTGGTAGCTGAAAAATCTTTCCAATAGCACAATGACTTTATTTTTTCTGCATAGCATATACAGTATATAATAAGTTGATATTTTTAAACTTAATTATGTATGGTTGAGACAAGGCCATCATAAATGCTTACTCATGAACTGCAATTTTTGCATTGAACCAAATGACCAAACTTGTTTTTACATTTGACAATAATAAAAAAAACCCAGACTATAAGGAATCATACTGTATTTATCCAAATTCTCTCTACCATAATGATGAAAAGTACTTCTTTAGTCTAAAGAAGATAATATTTGAAGACTAGAAATAGAAAAAATGTAAGATATTATTTTCTGTTTTCATGCATAATACATATTACCTTATTAATACCTTAAGAACAACTCTAAGATAAGATTCAACCACATTGGTCCATGTGACTTGTTTACACTTTAAATTTTCTATTTAAAATATAAAATATATAAACTCTTCTATATAAAATAGCCATTCAACCTTTTTCTCCTAATGTTCAAAGTAAATGAATTAATTTAAAAATGGCTTAATAACTGCAATGTCATCTATAGCATACTAAATGTTCAGAAAGAATTTTTGCTAACTTCTCAGTCCTACCTCAGGAATTCAGATAATAAATTTCATGGCAGAGTAAGTACTACAAGACTTTCTGGCCATCTGTTTGTCGCATTTAAGTAATCTAATTTTCAGGAAATGAAACATTTGGTCAACTACAGGAAAGAAGAGTGTCCATTCACACATAACAGATTGATGACACATCCATGGGGTGAATAGAAGCTGTTTTGAAGTCTGGGGGGGAAACACCTTTTGGAGATCAAGATAAAAATTTTCCTGACTCAACTTGCCTAAAGAATTCTTATGTAATCAGTGGAGACTATTCACTAAAAGCAAAGGCTTTCATAAAAGCAACAATATTTTATACAATAAAATAAAGACAACTAATTAGCATCTTTATGTTCACATTCTATATTGTTATATTTTCTGAATTCATGTGAATATTTCATTTGTACCTATATTTAATTTTAATGGTATTGCTTTATATATCATTCCATATATAGCTGTGATAAATTGAAAATGTTATATTTTCCCCTTTCTTCTTATTTCACGATTCTAATAATACAATATATGAGAGATGGTAAAGAGGAGAATTAGAATCAACAACTTTTCAACAGGTTATTTAGGAGCAATACAGATCTAATATGGGAATTTCTGACTACTTTTCTATAAAAACAAGTAAGTAATTTAGCTCCTACTGAGACAGAATGAAATAACCTTAAAAGTGATGAGTCCAAGATCTAAAACCTAAATGCCATGAAGAGGAGAAGGAAGGATATTTGCAGTGCTGTGGGTAGGGACTGAGGTGCCATTCTCAGAAGTGTAGCACTCAGGGGTTTTCGCTGATTCTCATTTCTGCCAGTTTGCTAGGGTTGAGAGAAGAACACACCATCTTTCCATTTTCTAATCACAGGCTCTTACAATTTATGCTTCCCTTAATGGCCCTAGAAATCACAATCACCTAATGTCTCATGAAGGGGAAATAGCATGTAATTCCCTGATAGATGCTAAAAAAAAGTCATCATGGATACAGCAGATGACTATAAAAAGACTCGTTAAGGATAATACTCAAATTGATAAGGTAAGCTCAGCTCTCTCCTAAATTCCAGAACCTTATACCCAACTGTGTTCTGGGTGTGTTCATTTAAAGGAAAGATGTCAAACAATAGGATTGGTGTCTTTTCTTCCAAACTTCCTCTTCTGGTGATTCCTCTCCTGGTACATAGCCAGGCATTTTAGTCAGAAACTGAGAGTCATACTAAATAGTTACTCCTCCCTCAATTCGCAAACCAATTGATCTCTAAAATGAATAGAATCCACCTCCTTACTTTCTCTTACACTGACACCTCATCTTTATTGTCACCGTGACAGCCTTGGTCTAAGCCTTAACTCTTCCCTAGGGATCTGCCACAGCCTCCCAAATGATCTTATTATAGGTCTTGTTCTCCTCCAATCCATTCTTTAAAGGGCTGCCACTGTGATCTTCCCAGAGGTGATTCTAATCATACCATCTTGCTTCAATGCCACCATAATCACCACTGGTTTTAGGAGGAGGTGCATGTACCTCTCTAGCAAGGCACATGGGGATCTTCACTAACAGCTCCTTTTCCCCTCCCACCAAATACTTCCCCAGCTTCTTCTCTCCTGCTCCCACACATCTACCCATATCTCTGGCCATGCTAAACTATTTTCAAAACAAGCCATAATCTCTCTTTCTTTTCTATACTTTCATACATACTGTTTTCTCAGCCGGAAACAGATTATTTTGCCTGGTATGAATGCTCAGCAGACAGACAGCTTTCATGACTACCAGTCTCTCTTTTCTCATAGTCTTTGGTAAATTCTTTTTCATAACAGTTAACATATTCAGCTATTGGTGAATCTCTGTGTTTTACCTACAAGACCCAGAAGCTCCTTAAGGACTATATTTTATCAATTATATTCCCAGTCAGAGTAAGCCTAGTGCCTGGGTTGTCTTAAATACCCAATACAAGTTTATACATTTGATTGAAGGGTAAAGAATCCCTATATCTCCTAACTTTTCAGCACATGAATAATACTCTTTTTAAATTGATTTATTGGGGTGACATTGGTTAATAAAATTATACAGGTTTCAGGTATAAAATTCTACATAATCTGTATATTGTATTGTATTTACTATCCCAAGTCAAGTCTCCTTCCATTACTATTTTTCTCTCCTTTTCCTTCTTCTACCTACTCCTATTCCCCACACCCCCTTCCCTCTGGCAATCACCATACTGTTGTCTGTGTCCATGCGTCTTTCTTTTTATTCTTTGGTTAAGAATAACAAGAAAGACTTCACCCTTCTCATCCAACTCCAACCCCTCCCCTCTGATAGCTGTCAATCTGTTCTCTGCATCCATGAGTCTGTCTCCACTTTATTTTGTCCATTAGATTTCACATTTAAGTGAAATCATATGGTACTTGTCTTTCTCTGACTAGCTTATGCCACTTAGCATAATACTCTCCAGATCCATCAAGGCTGTAAGATTTCTTTCCTGTGTTTTTTGTTGTTGTTTGTGTGTGTGTGCGTGTGTGTGTGTGTGTGTGTTTATGGCTGAGTAAGTAGTATTCCATTGTGTAAAAGTACCACAGCTTTTTTATCCATTGATCTCCTCATGGATACTTGGACTGCTTCCAAATTTGGCTATTGTAAATAACACTGCAATGAACATAGGGTGCATATGTTCTTTTGAATTAGTATTTTGGGTTTCTTTGGATATATTCCCAGAAGTGGAATTGCTGGGTCAAAAGGCTGTTCCATTTTTATTTTTGGAGGTAACCCCATACTGCTTTCCACAGTGGCTGCATTCCACCAACAGAGCATGAGGGTTCCCTTTTCTCCATATCCTCACCAACACTTTTTTGCTTATTATTGATGGTAGCCATTTTGGCAGGTATGTGGTGATACCTCATTGAACTTTTAATTTGCATCTCTGATGATTAGTGATGTTGAACCTTTTTTCCATGTGTCTACTGGCCATCTTTATGTCTTTTTTGGAAAAGTGTTTATTCAGGTCCTTTGGCCATATCTTTTTTAAAAATATATTTTTATTGATTTCAGAGAAGAAGGGAGAGGTTCAGAGAGATAGAAACATCAATGGTGAGAGAGAATCATAGTTCAGCTGCCTCCTGCACACCCCACACTGGGGATCGAGCCTGCAACCGGGGCATGCGCTTTGACTGGGAATCGAACCATGACCTCCTAGTTCATAGGTTTAGGCTCAACCACTGAGCCACACCAACCAGGCCTTTGCCCATTTCTTAATTGGATTATTTGTTGTGTTTTTTTAAAATATATTTTTATTGATTTCAGAGAGGAAGGGAGAAAAGAGAGAGATAGAAACATCAATGATGAGAGAGAATCACTGATCGGCTGCCACATGGGGATTGAGCCCACAACCTGGGCATGTGCCTTGACCGGAATTGAACTTGGGACCCTTCGGTCCACAGGCCAATGCTCTATCCACTTGAGACAAACTGGCTAGAGTGGATTGTTTATTTTTTCAGTGTTGAGTTTTATAAGTTCCTTAATAATTTTGGATGTTAAGCCATTATCAGATGTATCAGCTAATATGTTCTCCAATCAGTGGGTTGTCTTTTAATTTTGTTGATGATTTCCTTTGCTGTGTAAAACTTTTTAGTTTCATGTAGTACCATTAAGATTTAAATTATTTTATTGAAGATATGGTGATACATATCTGACATATTTAGTGTCAGTACATTTTGCATCCAATATGGTAGATATTGATGTCCTCTCTTCAAAAAAAAAAAATGTAGTAGGCCTTTTCATTTTTAATTCACTTGAATAGGCTCGTCAATCTCAGGATTCTGATGATGAATCATATAATCAGAAGTAATGATTTTCTAAAGTCCCAAAGGTATAACTAAGACATCCTGGTCTTTTCCAGGTACTGTTCCCTTAAAATACAGATTTGGCCACTGCTTTTATAAATATTTCAGCATATTTGAAAGGAATAAATATATAATTTTCTTACTTTCTAAGTGACTTGTATTTATTTTATATGTAGCTATTAAAAAAGAGGTACTCATCCATTTCAGTTAATACTCAAAGCCCATAAGGAAACATTCACAGGAAGAGACAGAAAAGCAGCAGCAGCTAAAGACCATAGTAGGATATTCCTCTTAAATTACCCCTTCCCCCCTGCCAATTCCCCCTTCTACAACTTGTAAAAATCTAATTTCCTATGATTTCATTATTGTCCTGAGGATGAGAAATACAGCACTGAAAATGGATTATTTAGATGATAATGATCATGGTACTTCTATCCCTTACTTGGAAAAGGCCTTACAAGTCCTTTCTCTCCATTTTTCATTCGATTTACCACTGGACAGATAAGACAAGGGAAGCCTGGAGGCCTGGGACATCATTTCAGGGGCACAGTTTCTCTGGACATGCTCCGCCTGAGTTTGAATTCCAGCTCTGCCACTTCCCAATTCTGACTTCTGCTTCTTGATATTATAACAACAACAACAACAACAACAACAACAACAACAACAACAACGACAATAATGTCTAATCTTGTAACATAAGTAGGACTTAATTACTTAATGTATATAAAATCCCTCAAACCATGCCTGGAACACAGTAAATGTTAGTTGCTGTTATTGTGGGGAAGATTTTCTGTAATTTTGAAAGGATCTGGGCCACACATCTCTCTTTGGTTTGCTAACTGGAAGGATACCCCAAGTGGCAGAAAAGAAACTTGCTTCTTGCCTTTCACCTAAGAGAGGCTGCGTCAGGAAGGAACTGCCACAACTTGCTCCTTCCAGTTTGTCCTGCTCTTCTTTCCCCTTGCTGTGTATTAAACTTCAGTGGCCGGAGAGGGGCTTCTACTTCACCGCCAGTCAGGCGAAGGCTTTGTGCTGCAGCCAGGAAAGCCCCCCTGACCCAAAGTGAGCATGGAGGTGAGCTGGCTGTGCCAGGTGAGCATGTTCCCATGTCAGGTTCAGTTGGCAAAAACTCTATTTCAACAGGCTCATACTTCAGTAGTTATCTTTTAGGAGGTAACATTTTGGGGGGAAATTTCATGTGAACATTTTTGGAAATGTACAATGATTTTCATCTAGGACAAAATAACTTACCCTGTCAGAAGAACAAAGGGACACAATGTTACTTCAACAACAAGATTAGAGATTACCCTCTGCCCTCCTGTGAATAGGGATCTCTTGCTGACGTTTAGATCAATGGGGCCATAATCAAGATGTTCAGATTTTTCCTGGTAAACTGGTTTGGTCACCCCATCCATCAGAACGGAAGTGTACTGTTACTCTCGTCGTAGCACTAAGTAGGACAGATTGACCTCAGTTAAATATAGTTCAAAATGAGGATAATGGGAGAAATAATGCACTGAAGCATCTCCATTAACTGCTAATGACGATACATACATACTACACCCAAATATCAAGAAAGGAAGTCAACTTTTAGGTGGTTAGCTATTAATGCAAAATTTACCATTACATTTTTTAAATCTTAAATTTTCTGTCTGTGTATTCTATTAAGTAATACTGGACCAAGACATTTTTTAAAAAGACCAATTCAATATTTGCCTAGCAAAAAAATCACGCAGGGTCTGATGTCAAACTTCTCTATTACTGTATATCCATAAACCTATCTATACACCTGTCAGTCATTCTGTACTTCATCAATTGTGGACATGCTTCAATCTAGCTTTACATTCCAAGGATGCTGCAGACATATGATATATACAATGAGTATTCTCTTTTCCCTATAAAAGGAAGAGGCTAAATGCAGAGGGGAGAAGGAGTATGCAGAAAACAACACTTAAGAAAAGCTCTCATCATCTTTCATGTTGTTCCCAACCTTTTCTTGAGTTTTCAACAGGTGAAAATGCTGTAAAAAATATCTCATATTTGCTACCCATCACCAGGAATCCTTTATATTAAAGGTAAGAATGGGACATTTTAAAAGCAAAATCTAGATGCCTTAAGCCCTCCATCTGGACTCATACACTGATGCTTCATCAGCATTGATGTTTACTTAAGGCTGAGGCTGATATTGTAATTTTGGAAGATGGGTAATTTCTATAAAAAGATCCTCACGTAGCAAGGATCTAGTATGTATCTGAGTACCCATCCCTACCTCCCAACCAAGTTGACTTTAGGCAAAAGAGCATGATATTTGAAAACTAGAAACAAAGGTGTCAAAGACAGAAAATTAATAACTAACCAATACCATTAGAAAAAAAACAGTGTTAGTAAATATTTCCCCAGAAAGTTTGACCCCCTGTCCTCTATGGCACTACTCAGTCTGTGTTCAGAGAAAAGGCAAGAATTAAAAGTATGGCTTGTTAAAATAAGAAAATTGGGATTTGTAGATCATCATATATATACTGTACATAAAAGTTGAAAATTTCAATTATCTGGATTTTTTCCTATTTGCTATTAAATGCATATCAATGGAGATGCATCTGGAACACATTTTTATTTCCTGTTAATCTACCTGGCTGGAAACATGAACACATAAATCCAATATCACCTTGGTGTTAGATTTAAAGAGAAATTTTTGACAAATCATATCATTGTAGCCTAGTTCCTATATTTAGATGTCAGTACTCCAGGAAGCCTAACTTTCTATTACCATGTTAAATCATCTGTGTAGACACATAATCCTTCTCATGTCTTACATATCAGATAGTGGGAGCTGGAATGACTGAGTTTACAGGGTCTACTGGAGGGATAAAAGATGACACACTATGTGCAAAAAGATCAAGTGGTGACATCTTACTAGTATATTTGCCTAAGGGTTCTGTGGTAAAACGTGTTTAGTGTCAAAATCAAACATGTTCTTAAATAAGGGCATTTTCGAAATCTTTAATAAGTAAAAGACTGTGTTCACTTCCAAGATGTGGATGACCTGGAGAGGGTACATATTATTTTCTAAATTGTTTTAGTGAGGAAATCTTAATCCTCAACCCCTTACAGAAATAAACTCAAATTTCTTCCAAAAATATGTTGGTAAACACTGATGTAAAAACCATGTTATACATTATGTCATTTAGTTCCCCCAAATCATTCCTGTGAAGCAAGCACACCAAGTCAGATGAACTCCATTAATTAAGGAAACCAGGTTATAAAACCCCACATTTAATAAAAAATGAAAAGTTTTGACTTGGTAACTGGCCTTTTGACACTAAGTTTTCACTATGACTACATTCTTATCAAACACAATATTTGAAAAAATTTTTAAGTTTATTTTCTTTGTCTTATAATATATCTTTGTTTTCTTTTTCCTCTATTTTAGACATGCATAAACATTATCTATAAGCTTTATTTTTTGGAACATGCAGAAGATATGACTACTTTAGAGCTGAAAAACATGTCTAAAAAACAATTTCAAGTAAGTTGTTTGTGCAATAAAATACAAAGAAGGAAATATAATAAAATATATTAGATGAAAGTGAGACAGGACAGTTAGCATAGGGGCAAGAGACCCCGGGCCCCACCCTTCCCCTTCCCCTTCTAGGTTAGCAAACTGTGGAAGTGACTGTGACTCCCCACTTGTGCTCTTGCCGCCCCTCTTACTGGGGTAAGAAACAGTTAAGACAAAAACCAGTCTTGCCAAAACTCATAGAACTATACTAAAATGGATGTTTTCCTGTTTGCAAATTATCCTATATAATAAAGAGCTAATATGCAAAAAAAACATAAATAAATAACAAAAAAACACAAAACCCAACTAGTCTCAGCCAGAGTTGGCAGCCATGTTGACATACATCACAATTTGAAGCAGCTCTGCCCTTCAGATCATCATGACAGTTTTGAGAAAAACAAAGAAAAAGCCACTATCTAGAGATGAGGGACTTGGATGAGCTGTGCTGATGACCACACCCACGGTGTCAGAGACCATGAACCACCCCCATTCCCTCCCTGCCCACAGCTGGCAAAAACCTCTCCCCAGACCCCCTTGGCAGGAGACTTATCATGCAAGTCCACTGCATTCCCTTCCTATCACTTTAATAAGTCTACTGTGCTTTCCTGAATCTGTCTCGTTCTTGAGTTTTTTCCTGCGCAGGGACAAGAACCTGGACACTGTCACCAGGTTGTGGCCTCCCATGAGCCCTCCAGCATCAAAAGTATAAAATAACCTCTCACTACACACTAAAAGAAAAGGTACTCAAATTTTGCACATTTTTCTCTGAAAAAAAAAAAGAAAAAGAAAAATTGACTCCATAATTTAAGAAAATCAACAGTTTGCAAAAATTTTCATTTTCCCACACACATTTGGCAACATTATTATCTGTGTTCTATCATGATTATCTCTTCTCCACCTACTCTTGATCATGTTTTAGGCTAAGAGAACAAAGCCATGTATTTATAAGATATGTAATATTCTTGTTCCATGAAGACAAATTACCATGCTTTTTAGACAAAAAGGAAGGAAGACTTTATTGTTTTATTGGCATGCTCTGCAATTCTCTATCCCCCTAATTTCTTCAGGTGTGGCTACATAATTTGTTAAACAAATACTTACTAAATGCCTACCAGGGGCCAAGTATAAGTTAAGGCATGTTCAGCCCTACCCCAGGCTTTGAGTCAACTACATGTTCTTTGTTATGATAAAAGTATTTGTCTCCAGGACCTACTTAGGAAATTGAACCCCAAGTTAGTAGATCTTGTTCCTAGGAACTGGACTTACAACTCAATCGTGGCAAACTAGTAACATCTAATAAGTATGAAAACTTTCCTGTGTACCAGGCACTGCTGAGTTTCACAAATCACCACAGTCCAGTCTCATGTCTATGAGATTTTTCTAGATAAAGAAACTGAGGCACAGAGAGCTGAAATAACTTGTGCCATCTCCTAAGAACTCTTAAATACAAGTCTAATATTTAAACCGAGGCACGCTAACTCGAGAACCTATGTCCCTTACGCACCATGTTATGCATTGTCTTAATGCTTTCCCTGGATTCAAGCCCATTTAGGACTAGGTAGGGCACTGTCTGTTCCAATATGCTTCAGGAGCCATGCTACTTATGCCTCATGTCCCATCTGAACGTGCTGTCTGGATTTCTGAATGCTGCCTGTTGTCAGTCTTCTCACCACAGTACCCGCCCCTACACCTGTTATGACATTCATCCTGACAATCTGCATTGACCATTTGGATTCCCTGTCTTCCCGACCTCTTCCCTACAGCTTATTCTATTTTTCAACCCATGAACCACCACAGTGTTGCTCTCTTACCAAATCTCCTCCTGATCTGAGGTTCCACTGCCTTTCAAGGTAACTCTAACATGTTCTCTGATTTGCTTTGCACCCAATATGCAACTCCCCCCGCCCCCCCCCCCGGTCTTAACTTTTGAGACAGACTATATGTAACATCTGGAACAATGAGTGACTATTCTACAAATGTTCCCACTCATCAAATAGCAGCATTTTATAATTAGAGCCTAACATTTAATGATTTATTCATACAAAAGATATTATAACAAAGGCCCTAAGAAGGAATTTAAGAAAATACAGTGTGTGATTTCAGACAATTTTATCAAATGTTAATTAATTACCTGTAGTATCCTGTCTACTGTGATAGGTCTTGTGGAAGTTGAAAAAAATTAGGCATTGCTGAGACTTTCAAATGGCTTATAATCTAATTATTACATAAGAAGCATTTGATAAGTATAAAAGTACTTTATACCGAGACTAGAAACCATAAATAAAAATGAGATATGGAAAGTAGCACAAGACAGAAAGAATTGGTGGATCTTGAGGATCAATCTAATATTGATGAGCCAAGTAACCAAGACTGGCATCCAGGCTTGGAAAAGAAAGTTGAGCAATGGCCAGAAGTTAAGGGTATGATAAGGACAATGACTTGAAGATAAAAGACTCAGTGGAATAGAAACTACAGAGTCCAGTGAGGTCACCTACAGTGCTAAAAGGCAGGACAAGTAGATAGGTTTAATGAAATAAGAAAAAGAACACTACTAAACTAGGGAGAGATAAGATGGAAGCCAACTAAAGACTCATCAGGTGTGATCTTCAGGATGGACCAGGGCAGAGGTCGGCAAACTCATCAGTCAACAGAGCCAAATATCAATAGCACAACGACTGAAATTTCTTTTGAGAGCCAAATTTTTTAAACTTACACTTCTTCTAACACCACTTCTTCAAAATAGACTCGCCCCGGCCGTGGTATTTTGTGGAAGAGCCACACTCAAGGGGCCAAAGAGCCGCATGTGGCTCGCGAGCCGCAGTTTGCCAACCACGGGACCAGGGAAAAGGGAGGGCCAGGAAGGTGGTGATGGAGAAGAAGCAGGAGAGGACTCAGCTGTGACAAATCTCACCAGTTCCAGTAACCAAGGCCTGAATTTAAAAGCCTAGACTAGTTGCAGTGGAAATGTTAGGGCTGCAGCCAAGATGCCATTTTAGAAAGAAAGAGGAACGGGGGCATTGTGACTGGCACGACTAGCAGATAATAGCCTCTAACAAAGTTTTCTTGCCTTTAAACATTCTTCCTATATATGTCATTCCTAAATACCAATGTTATGATAACAAGTGTTTTCCCAAATATTTCAATAACCCAAGCATAATAAAATATTTACGATCACCCAAGCATAACAAAATCCAATTGGTTTGACACAATATCTAAGTCACACAAACCCCATTTCCTGGGTTTATTGCGCACTCTGTCTCACCATGGCAGTTTCCAAATGAAGACAGGCTCTTGGGGAACAGAAAGAATTTTGAGAGATATGTAAGCAGAGACATAGAAAATCTGTTTTGTTTAAATCTGTAGCTCTACTGAAGAGTATAAATACTCTTCAATATAGATCTGCCTGAGAAAAACCCCGTGGTCTCAAAATTCTCCATTCCCAAGTTTCCTTTCACAGTGATCTTTCATCCACTTTCCAAAAGAAAGGCATGCTTCTCACATATTCCAAATTACAAGAGTGCTCTTGGAAAATCCTCTTGGAGAAAATAAACAGAAAATTTGAAATACCATGTTGGTGTAAACAGAGAATAATCTTAATGACTTCAAAATAATTATTTTCCAACTCAGTTTCTAATTCATGCTTTCAACACAATTGGAGAAAGATGTAATAGACTTATTAAAAAAGATTAAAATAAATTCCTAAAGATAAATAACTTTTTCTTTTTTGGATTACAACTTGGCTTCTACAATTAAAAAAAAATCCTCACCCAAGAATATGTTTTCTTTCTTTCTTCTTCTTTTTTTTTTTTTTTTTTTTTGAGAGAGAGAACATCAATGTAAGAGAGATACATTGACTGGTTGCACCCTGTATGCAAATCTGATCAGGAATCAAAACCACAATCTACTTATGTGCCCTGATGGGAATTGGACCTGCAACCTTTTTGTGTAAGGGACAATGCTCCAACCAATTGGGCCACCCTGCCAGGGCTTGGCTTCTACATTTAAAAAAAAAGGAACTTATATATTTATATGCATAGCCCATGGATACAGGCAATAGCGTAGTGAAGACCTGGGAGAGTGGTTAGGGACTGGGAGGAGGGGCGAGAGGAGGAGAAAATGGGATATATCTGTAATACTACCAACAATAAAAAATATATTTAAAAATTAAAAAATAAAATGTTTTTTAATAAAAAATAATAAAAGGAATAAAACTGTTGCTGAACTCAGTTGAATTTAAACAGTAAGTAATATTCACCCACCAAATTATCAACTAAATTAAAAAATCATTTTCATTAAATAATCTATTTTCAGTAACATTTTATTTTCTATGATAAATAAGGACAGATCAAAACTTATAGAATATTTATCTTGCTTGATAAAGCTTTTACCAATAAAAACTGTGGTGATAGCTTAATCCAGGTTAATGCTTTAAATACTTAAAATATAATAAAAATTAAAAACAGTGCTTATTTTTATTATATATAATTATGGAGAGTACCAATAAAAGACTTTCAAATATAAAAACACATTGCATTGAACTATCATTCTGTATGGAACATATAATATATTCACAGAAAACAAGGAAGTTGTATACTATTGTTTAAAAAAGCCTATTCATGTATTTTTTAAATCATTGATAAGTAATTTCAAATGTTTACGATATTTAGATTCTAATGCAAACATTTAAAGGAGTGGCATAGCTTTATTTTCAAATACCTATGTTTTTAATACACTATAAAATTAAGACTCATTAAACTCTGACAAAATTGTTCCAGCTATCAACTTAAACATACACAAGCAGGTACAAAAGATTTTAGAATTGTTTTTGAAGACACGTGACTAAAAATGTTTGAAGATCATTCTTCTAAAATGGTCTTAAGTTTTCTACTCATTTTTCACAGAATATTTATCTTGTGGTTGCCCCTCAGCCTAATGTCTCTTTCCACCATTCCTTTGCTTATCAAACTCAAGATTTCATCAATGTTATATTTCTCTTGGAACTCTCCTGATTCCAATGCTCTGGCCTCAGTCATAATCCACAACTTCTTCCACTATGCTTCCACACTATCCTGATGGTAGCTCCTTGCACCTGACTGTCCTAATATACTGTAAACATCTTAAGGGTTTCACTCATTTTTATATGGCACAAAAGCCCAGTAAATTGCTTTGTGTGGAGAAAGGAAGTGCTTCATAGGTTCTGATGAATGATGTATATTTTCATTAATTGAAGAAAAAGGTATTTTGGGTAAGAAAATGGAAGAATGATAGCAAAATTTAAAAAATCAGGGGGCGAGTATCTTATAGGGAAAGACGTTAGGATTAAGCATTTGGTTTTAGGCTGGTTGGTTTGAGGTAACAATACACAGCAAAGTGGAGATGTCCTAAGGTCAGAAATAAGAGATGGAAGTTCCCATGAAGGATCAGATCTCAAGAACGACCTTGGATCTCACTCATTTATGGAATATAATGAACAACATAAACTGATGAACAAAAACAGATCCAGAGACAGAGAAACATTGATCAGACCATCAAACCTCAGAGGGAAGGTAGGGGAGGGTGGGGATAAGGGGGAGAGATCAACCAAAGGACTTATGTGCATGCATATAAGCCTAACCAATGGACACAGACAACAGGGAGGTGAGGGCATGAGTGGGGGGGGGATAAGGGGAGTAATGGGGGAATAAGGACACATATGTAACACCTTAATCAATAAAGAAATTAAAAAAAAAAAGAACGACCTTTGAAGAGATGACAGAAACTCTCTTCAAGTGATGACCTCACTCTGGGAATGAGTTCCAAATTAGCATAAACCACTTAACTGAATGGAATGAGAAGTTCAAGGTGACAGCTGGAGGAGCTAGCAGGGAAGAGAAATAGGATCTGTTAAGTGCAGGGGTGAAGTGAGGAGCTAGACTGGAAAAGGGGCAAAGTATCAACACTGTTGAAGGAATGAGATTAGTCAAATGGGATAAAGACTAAAACACAGCCAAAGTGTGATAGCTGGGGAGAGGTAGAACATCAGTGTATGGCCAAAAGAGCCTTGCATTTTTTTTAAGAAGATGTGAAAATCAAAGATGAGAAGTGAATTTATGAACTAGAACTGACCGCAGAGCTGAGCACGGATCTGAAGTGTGGTGGCACAGAAGGGAGAATAAACTGAGGCTGTGGGAGGCAGCCTAGACCCATCAAGACCACCTTTTGTTGTTGCTGTGGTTTTAAGAGAGACTTGAATGAGAAGAGGAGTTCCTCACAATAAAGAAATGAAATGACAATGGTAATTTTATGCGATAAGTGCATAGGGATACATTTAATTTATGGCCTATGAAGTTCTCATGTATTTTTTCTATATTCTGTATTCTGTGTACTTTCATAATTCCAAAATGCTTCCATACATTGAATCATAAACAGAAGCTCTGGTATTGCTCCTTATATCTATATGTGTAAAAGCCTAAGTGACCGAATGACCGGTCGCTATGATGCACTCTGACCACTAGGGGACAGTCACTCAATGCATAGGATCGGGCTCCCTCCTGTCTGGATAGGGCCTGCAGGGATCGGGCCGAAACCAACTCTCCAACATCCCCCGAGGGGTCTTGATTGCGAGAGGGCACAGGCCAGGCCGAGGGACCCCACCAGTGCACAAGTCCGTGCACCAGGCCTCTAGTAGATAAATAAAAGTTGATAATTAAGAAAAGGAGAACAAATAAAGTAAATAAATTAGAATTATATTCATAAATATTAGCCTCAAGTTTTCTATGCACTGTGATATTATGTTAGAAAATAAAAATTAGAGTTGACTAAATAAGCCAGTATTGATAAATTATATTAAATATGTCATTTCAATATTACTTATTTTAGATTTTAAATTTTTAAGATTTCTCTGCTATATTTGCATCTCCTTATAAAGGTCAGTTTTTGGTGATATCCTTAATAATCACAAAACAACAATATTTTTCTTATTTTGTTGACATGAGTAGAAAAAAATAATAAGTTCATACTTACCATGTATTTTTTAGCAAGTTACAAAAATTTAAAATATTATAGATAGGATCCCTTGGGAATTTTATGAAGTAACATCTACGTTAATTAACATCCTTCTGAAACATATAATAATAATGAAATAAATACAGATAATGAAAAGAAATTTTCTAAATGATATAAGGGACAACTATGCCATAAGATTCACACTTGCCTTAATTTTTAACTGTTGAAAACATCTAAAGAGTTTCGTTTTCTAATGACTGATAAGCCTTAGAAAGCCTTCACCTAGGCTATATGCAGAAGATAAAATGGAAAAAAGATGCACACACAACACAAACAATTCTACTTTTTTGCACAGTCCATTGAAGTCTTGTATAAGCTAAGGTACATTTTTACAAACATAGAAACAAATCTAAATCTGACCAGCAGCCTAACAGATTGCATGAGGAGGACTTTCATAATCAGCCTCTTCAACCCACATGATCCCTTCTGGAGAATCAGAAGGAGGACAGGACAGAATGTTTCAGACACCAGGTACAACCAGAAACTAGGACACTGACTTTCATAAGCTAGACAGCACAAGGCAGAGGACACCAAATGCTTCTGGGTATCACTTTTATATCCAGAGGGACAGAAATCTGTTCCTCAAGATCAGTGAAAGAAAACCTTCCCACCACTCAAATGACTTGAATCATGGTACTTTTTCTGAGTCAGAATTCCAACCACCAGCCGCTATCCCCATTACACTTTGAATTTTCAGGTTCAAAAAGGTGAATTCTTCCTTTTGATAAGAAATACAAAATGGGGCAATGAGGACTTCAAAGAACAAATCACACACAATCCTTCTTAACGAACCAAACACTTATCCATTAATAGCAATGCAATCTATACTTTTGCTATCTGCTTGGACACTATGGATGCCATATATGTGACAAGATGGTGTTTCCATACAATTTTATTCATTTAACAAATATTTGCTAAACAATTAATGTGTGTTAAGTGTTAAGGATATATCCTATATAATAAAAGCATAATATGCAAATCGACCGGACGGCGGAACGACTGGTTGCTATGATGCACACTGACCACCAGGGGGCAGATGCTCAATGCAGGAGCTGCCCCCTGGTGGTCAGTGAGCTCCCACAGGGGAGGCGCCACTCAGCCAGAAGCCGGGCTCACAGTTGGTAAGCGCAGTGACGGTGGCGGGAGCCTCTCCTGCCTCCACTGCAGGCAGGCGGTAAGGAGTGAGGGGTCCCAGACTGCAAGAGCCCTGGACTGTGAAAGGGATGTTTGACAGCAGGTGGACATCCCCCGAGGGGTCCCGGACTGTGAGAGCACGCAGGCTGGGCTGAGCAATCCCCCCCCCCCGCTCCGACAGTGCACGAATCTTGTGCATGGGGCCTCTAGTTAGTAAATAAAACAATGATATTTGCACTCCTGATGGGTACACTCTAGTTAGTATTATAGAAAAAAAAGAAAACACATATCAGAGCAAGACGGAACAGGGGTAGGGGTTGGGAGGCTGTCTGAGTGGACTGTAGTTTTAAATAAAGTGTGAGAGCGATGCTTACACAGCTGGTGATATGTGAGCCAACTCAAGGGAAGTGAGCTTGAACTTTACTGTCTCTGGATATGGAATTAAAAGCTTTCCTAAGAGGCTGATATACCTGATGATGGTGAAAGTTCAAATTCCCTATTTTTGATAAACAGATTTTGAAACAATTGTCAACTTTATGATAAAGTATAAACTCCTGAACCTGGTATCTGCATGTAAATAAGTGAAGTCTTAATAAGACACTTACATGATTGGAAATCCAACATATAAATAAGTAGCAGCTTAACTAAAGTTAAGACCCATGACACCTAGGACCTGTGTGTCTTTGTCCCCATGATATCCACCGGATGCAGAGCTGTGCTTAGCTCATGATATGTATTCAATGAATATGAGTTGGGTGAATGAAGCAAGGAATGGTTGGGTACAGTGGGGTTGTGATAAGTGATAAGGATTTTTGAGATTTCAAGTCATAAAATGAGAGCTGTTGGACCACTTCATATGCTCAAGGGGCACAATTTGACTTTTAACCTAACCTAACTCTTTAGAAAACCATGTTATTATAATAAAAATTGTGCCAAATGTCTACTTATTGCATCTGCGTTGTGATTGCACCTATTTTTTTTCGAAGAGGAGATGTGAGGCACTGTATGCTCAGATATATTTTATTTTTCTACCTCACTACAGAGGCAGCCGCCGGGGGTGACAGGCTCAGGGAAGCCAACTAAAGGCCGAGGCATAGAAAACGAACCTTCAACATCTAGGCAGTCTTCTGCAATTGCAATGACATACAGGACATAACGATGTGGACCATGAAAGTCCTCTCATGTCCTGTAAGGAAGGATAGATATATCTGCACATACGCCAGCTCTGGAGGTCAGCATACAGCAGAGGAATCTGCCTTCGGGACCCCTGTGGAAGCTGGGGAGCAAGGGGCAGGTTTGGGAAGATGCCATGTACTAAGTTCTCAGATGTCATCTGCAGCTCAATGTTGCCCAGTTAAGAATAAAACAATATTTTTGTGATAACTGATTAGCGAGCACTGAGCTACGAATCTGTGAATTGGCATCTTCTTCCCCATGAAAAGGGAGAACAATGTAGCAGTCCTCTGTGTTACATTCGCTGTCCAAAAGTACAAAACACCATCTTTACAAATTCTGAATCCCACAAAAGCCTGTTATTATTTTTAGTTTTCTGAATAAGTTAATTCCTTTAGGGCAGAAATCATTATCTTTTTCAATGTTTAGTTGTATGAAACTCAATAAATGGCAGTTAAATGAAACAAACAATGAAGAATTCAATATTTCATTTTGTTAGCAATGTTCAAATGAAAATTATTTAATAAAATGATGAATTAGAAATTATGATCAGCATGTGTGACAAGAAGAGAATTATGGCAGTTATATAATAATGGGAATTTATCAATAATCTAAAATTTTTAGACTGGATAGCTAGTTTAACTATATTTAGCAACAATTGCTCAATTTCCTCTGGTCTATAGAAAATGTTTTAATAATTAAAAAGTTATATATAGCACATAATACCTTTCATTAACACATTCTGGCTTTAAAAAGGGATTGCTATTCATAAGAAGAGTTAGGTAACATGCTGAATATTAAGTGAAATATTTACAGTAAGAGGCAAGACATTAATAACATCAAATTGATGTGATTCTCAGACATGTTTTACTCATTTACCTGATATTCTGAGAGTTACATATTCAATTCATATAATAACGGCAGCATAAAGGAGAAATGTTTACAAAGGCAAGGTTATTTATAATGTAAAACAAAATGGTCTTAGTATGTCTACTGTGAGCAAATGCTGAAACATTACCCATTTAGTGAGTATTAATAACATATTAAAACCTAGAATTAAGTACACAAAAAGGAACAACTACTTCCTAGATTCAGGAAAGTTACTACCTAGCCAGTAGTTTGATGTTTAATCTGCCTTTTCAATAATTTTAAAGTGTTTCTAAATACCTATACCACATATATTTGGAGAACTTTTCTGTTTTGCAGAAGTTGAGGGTGTATTTTATAGCTTCCAAATGAAAAACAAGTAAGTACCTGTAGAATTGCAACCTCATTACGAAGCTGGCTTTCTTGTTTTGTTGGAAATCTTAATTTGTCAATGATTTTAATAGCTACATCTCTTCCTGTTTTACGATGTTTTCCTTTAAAATAAAAAAGAAAATATTAGCATAATGTTATTAAATACCATCTATTTAAGAACTCCAGAATTTATAGGAACACATAGAAACTATAAAAATGTTTCATGAAATAAATTAACATTTCTGCTGTGCATTGACTTATACCCATAAAGATTTCATTTATTGGCTCCATTATTCTAAATCATATATGTACTATAAAATTAGCCACTATTTAAAACACAAAAGAATTGGAACATTAAAGTTATATGTATCAACAGCCTGATATTTCTCATAAAAACGTGTTTTAGAAACAGGATATTAAGCTACTTAATATAGAAAATACTCATACCACCAACACAATGCTCTCCTTAAGAAAGTATAATTTTAAATTCCTGATAAACTAATGTGCATTATAATGGAAAGAATAAACATCTTGGCTCTGTCACTCATTAACTTTGGGATCTTAAGCAAATCACTTAAGCTTTCTGAGTTTTAGGTTCCTCACCTTTCATGATGAGGTTGTTATGAGAATTAGATGAAATAAGATATGTAAAGTATACAAAGTGTCCAGATAACTATGCACACTAAAAAAATGTTAGTTATCGCCCGAGCTGGTTTGGCTCAGTGGATAGAGCGTCAGCCTGTGGACTAAAGGGTTCCGGGTTGATTCCAGCCAGGGACACATGCCTGGGTTGTGGGCTCGATCCCCCGCAGTAGGGTGCTGGCAGGAGGCAGCAGATCAGTGATTCTCTCTCATCATTGATGTTTCTATCTCTCTATCCCTCTCCCTTCTTCTGTGAAATCAATAAAAATATTTTTGAAAAATGTTAGTTATCATCATTGTTGTCGCCATCATTAGAATATGATAGGCCATTTCCATACATTATATCCCATTTCATTCTCACAACAAACCTTTGAGGAATCTACAGGGCACCCTCAAAGGCTTAGCTATAGTGTAACAGGTATAGAGTAGTGTTAATTGAATCTAAAAATGAAAATTGAAAATGGACCTAATTACTCAAATTTTTTGGTCACATACAACCTACCGTGAAATTCCATTACTTCGGCATCTGTTGTAAATCTAGTGTTCCTCTCCCCTGTACCTCACTCTTGCTATTCTTTCTGACTCATTCCAGCCAGCTTCCTTTAAAGACTGATTGTCTGTTTTCATGTTCTCTACTTCCTTACCACCATGCCTTACTATTGGGACTGACTGCAACCTCTGTTCCAACTGAGCCATTTTTCTGCAACCACTCTCTTCAAGGTCACAGCTTCTTTTGTCTCGACGCCTCTGTCACTATAGCGCTTGAATTCTCTTCTGAGACCCTATCCTCACCCACTTCACCCTCTATGTGTCTAGTCTTAACTTTTCACTCTTCCTCATGAAGGCCTCCTTCTAAGTCTACTCCTTCAATGTTGGATGTTACCAACTATCTGGCAGCTTGCTGGTCTAACTAACTTCATTTCCCACACCTGCCTCACCCCGCATTATGTGCAGTTATGAATATTTACCATGCTCTATACACCATGGTGTTTTGGGTTTTTTTTTTTTTTGCATGTGACTATTACACTGCAGAGCAATACTCTGTGAGTGATGTAATTAGTCTCCTCTATTATACTGTTATGCATTAACAACAAGCACAATGGTTGCTAACTCATTGATAGGTTTGCCATAAAAGATAATTTGAGCATTTTAGAAGAATCACAATTCCTTTGTAAAACAGAGTAGAACTTGATTAATTTTCAACTAAAAAGCACAATATTACACATATAAGTAATATTGAGCAAGATGTAATTATTTCAGAGCACCTGCACCTCACAAAAAAGAGAATTTGTTACTAATTTAAGGAACTGAAAGTTATGATGTTGTTTTACAGGGCAGGTAACACATTAACATCAAATGTTTTGTAAAGACTTGACAAATATAATAGAACTGGCTAGAATCTAAATCAGCAGTGGTCAAAATAATAAGCTCACTAAAAAAGATTAACAATAAAAGATAAAAATTCAGTATTTCATTTCAAACATTTTAAAAATGCAAACCTTAATGAAATACATACAGTGTTAAAGATATTAGAATTAAAATATTTTTTGTGTCTAGTTACATGATTGGTTTTCCATGGAGTTCTGATGAAATATGTTAAAAGAAATGGGAGTAATTTGTTTATGAATTACAACTTCCTGGTTTCTCAATATTTTGTCTAAATAAGCCAATATTTAACCAGTATTGCATATAGTTTGTTCATATTTAAGCAAAATATGTTCTTTAGGAGTGAAAAACTTCTTTCAAAACATAAATGTTCTAATTCTCCAAATAGTAATTATTTCAAGAAAAATGTCTAAAAAGGTAAAACAGAGACACTTACATACAAACATATATACACACAGGTCTTATCTTTCATATTTTTTTAATATATATTTTATTGATTTTTTACAGAGAGGAAGGGAGAGGGATAGAGAGTTAGAAACATCGATGAAAGAGAAACATCGATCAGCTGCCTCCTGCACGCCCCATACTGGGGATGTGCCCACAACCAAGGTACGTGCCCCTGACGGGAATCGAACCTGGAACCCTTGAGTCCGCAGGCCAATGCTCTATCCACTGAGCCAAACCAGCTAGGGCATCGTTCATATTTTTTGGAGATATAACTTATAAACACAAATAGCTAAAATTTTAAATTAATAAAAATCCTTAGTGAACTAACCTACCTCCATAAACAATTCCAAACTGCCCAGAACCCAGTACTTCGTCAGGAAATATCTGATAGACTGTGCTGATATCCTGTAGGTATGAGTCCAATGAAAAACAAACATGAAGTGGAACAAAACATGAGTCTTAATAAATTACAAAATGTTATTAAGTGTATCATAAATATTAAATATTTCAAACAAATTACAAATGCGATGAAATCTGCAATATGACCATAATATTCAAAGTACATTCTTCAATTAATGTGAGATTGTAATGTTCTGAAAACTATTCTGCTCTTAAGCAGCAGAGTAATGTCCAATGACGCGTGTCTCTAATGAGAGAAATAAGACTTAAGACTATACAATGTCATTTACTGTCAATATTCAAAAAAAGGATTTGCGTATTGAGATGGTTATATAGAGGTACGGGTTAAATAATCATAGGTCTGTGTGAGTCCTGGTTCCAACCACTCCACGCTTTATGGCTAGAATGGTGAGGCTGCTTCTTTATCAACCACCACATCCCCATGAATCTACACTGAGGGGAGGCGGCTGAATTCACTGCAAGAGCGCGGCAGCCACCACAGATGGATGACAGCCACTAGAAATCCTCATCTGCGTGGTAACTAAAATCTTCCATGTTTACCACTTCTGGAGGTAATAAGTTCCCAATGTCTACACTATTTCTCTTGGAGAGAATACTTGCTAAAGCATTATGTGTGTACATCTATGTTGTACAGTCAGAGATTTGATGACCCCATTGATGAAAGCACAACACAATACTTTGCCACTTTACATAGGATGTATTCCTATTACATACTATGGAATTTTATGCCTATCCTCTACTTGCGTTCTTTTTGCCCTTTCAAAAATAAGTCCTTTTACATCGAATCCTACCATCCTGAGATCCTATACATTCCTATTCTTTTCTTATGCCCTTCCCCCTAGAAAACAACTACAAGCTGTTAATATCCTATGATCCCTTCACAGTGTCTATAGGGTGAGTTCAGGTTTGTAGATTAGTGCCACTCCAGCATTCTGAGTCCAAGCTACAACATCTTCCTCTGATAGCTCAATGGCCCACCAGGAATTTTCAGTGGGCAGTCTTGGCCAAACAGGGTGGAACAACCCCACAGGTTTCTAGAATTCCCCAAAGGCTTATAAGTTAACCTATATTTCTCAGTCTTCTCTGGCTAAGCAAGAGCAAAAGGAACCTGCAGATCTTTAGAAAGCTATCTTGTGATCAACGGCACAAAAATTCACCTAACCTTCACTCTGAAGTTTTCCTAATTCTCTCTGATCTTTGGTTTTCAGTTTACTTTATATCAATTTAGCAAAGATTGTAAGCTGTAATAGAGTTTCATGGAATTCATTACACTCACATCAGTGTAACTCTGCAAACTTTGCTTTTGGTCACAGGTAAGTATAGCAGGCAAAATACAGCAAAACGTCTTAGTCACAAGACGAGGTGAGAAAGACCTTATTACTTTGGGGCTACTTGCCGTATGGACAAAGTATTACAAATAAAGCAAACATGACAGAGTGTAAATTCTTTAATAATATGTTTGACCTATAATATTCAAAAACTCAGCTGCAAGGATGGAGTTATGTGCCCTGGGTGACAAAGATGCTAGATATAGACACATAAAATCTAAATTATGCAGCATTTTGAGGTTTCCTTGATATGCACAAGTGACTGTAACAGCATTTGCAACTCCTTGTCACATGACAGCACTCCTTCGTAGCAATCAAGACATGGGAATAAGGGCATGTTTAAGCTATTCATGCAACTCACAAATTTTATTTTATCTTATTTCATATTTGGTACTATCACTCATTAAAATTCCAGTACCAAGATATACAAATGTGTGAAACATTAGAAACTGTATTTTAATTGCTTACCTGAGATGAATAATAGGTACTTAGCTCTTAATACTACAGAATAAATTACAGAAAAATCACCAAAATAATCCATCTAATGTAATGTTTCTAAAGTCTTATGGGAGAAAAGTACCCAAATAGACACTATTTAATTTTCTAAAAAATACTAAAAATGTAAAATGTTAGATAAATGATAAAGAGTATTTTATGATGTCCTTATTTTCCAATAAAAATCATATTACCACATTTTATATTACTAAGTATATACTCACCACATTTTCTTGAATCTGGCAATTTGATACCGAAATACTCAGAGAAATATCTCCTGTAAATACATGTTAAAAATGCACAAAAGAAGTAAGAGAAGTAACAGCATAACAAGTAAACACATGCTTACTAATCAAGCTACAGGGGTATTTTTAAATCAGAGCAATTAGATTTTTCTATAAAAATGTCTATTAGAATAATTCTTTCCTTTTACTATTACAGATTTACTCAGTAGGGCTTTGAAAAATAGTATGTTCTCAGTTTAGAATGTGGAGTTATACAGACTCGAGTTCAAGCACTGGCATGCCACTTTGTGGTACAAGCTTAACTTAATCTCACTAGGGCCCAATTTCCTCACCTGTAAAATAGGCAAGTCATTAACATCCACCCGTTCAGGTTGTTTTAAGGCATTAAATTAGAGACCTTATGTGAAGTGCTTAGCACCAAAATAGGCATGCACATTCTACTAATATGTACATTAGTTGGAGAGGTCAATGAAAAAGAGATAAATCATAAAATAAACTAGGATGTGAAAACCAGAGCTTCTTCCCCACAGACTTCATGATTGATAGTAATTATGAAATTTAAAATTACATTTTTATATAGATATCCTCAATATTTAAAAAAAATTCACCCTCAATATTTGATTCTGGTCCCATTTTCATAAAAATCTATCTCATTCTACTAATGACACAGATTTCTTCCTGGGATAAAATTATCAAGAGTTTCCAAGTATTCTGCACACCATGTACACACATGGTAGACTGGCCTGCTAGGTGGTTTTCCGTTAATTCAGATTTGCAAATAGCAAGCCTGGCCTTCCAGGTCAGGTTCAAGAATACTTCTAGGTCTCTGCTATTGCCTAATATTTGGGTTTACATGAATTTGTTCAAATTTAATATAAAATAAAAATAAGATAATTTAATGAATGTAATATCTTAGTATATTATGTTATCAAATAAATGAAACCATCCCCAGAAGGCCCTCTTCACCTGCTCTACAGGCAGGAAGCTAGCAGACTCACTGTGAGAGTTGGTTCCGGAACCTACAGATGAGCCCTTGGGAATGACGGGCATGAGGGCGTGCTGGATCGCCACCTCCCACATCCTGGCCACATCGGCACCAACGCCACTGGTGAGGACACTGCCACTGGGTGATGGGCTGGAAGGATTGACCACATTTTCTCCCACGTAATATACTACATTTGCTGTAGTGATCTCAAAACAGTGAGGGTTGGCTCCATTAGGAATTAAAGCTGAAGGTTTTGCTGGTTCCAGAGATAAAATTTCTGATAAAGGAATTTCCTGTGGAAGAAAGAGTATGCTGATATAGTTTACCAAAAGTATGCAAACTTTCAAATAAGATTCATGCCAGGAACGTGTAAGAAATGACATTACAAATGGCCATCATTTATATAAAACCGTTTCGTAAAATACTGAATATTACAAAGCAAAATTTAAAAAAATATCTTTGCTAGAGGAAATATAATCATCTAATTTTCCCAGAAAAATTCAAGTGCCTTTTTCATTATGTTCATGTGGCAAGAATAAGTATCAATAAGAATAATGATTTTGATCCTGCCTCAAAATCTAAGACTTAGAATATAAATGACAATTTTTATAACAGTGAGGTGGAATGACAACACTTTTGAAATGCATTTGGGTATAAATGGCTGTTTTTAATTTTTATTCTTTAAGGTACTGGAAGTGATTCCTATAATTTGACTCGGTACATGTTAATATAGTAATACAGCCAAGTGAATAGTTTTAATGAGAAAAACCACAGTGATTGGTTTTAAAAGCAGTTGCTTTTAAGACCATCTTAATATTAAAAAATAATCATCACCACATTGTCTTCCAGGAGATATGGAGTGACTAAGACATCATAATTGTTAAAACATATTTTTTATTGAAAATTTAATGAGATATCCTTTTTCCATTAGAGCTGTGTAAAGTGGCCACGGAGAATCACTTCAACTATGCCTGAGCCGGCATTAATTTTGAAGGAGCAAGTATAAACTGTTTTCACTCTGAATTTCTTTTGGAACCTGTTTTAATGGGTGATACATTATTCCACATCTGTATTATTTCATGTAGAGAGAGAGAGAGAGAATGAAAATTGCTGCCAAACTTTTGCAAAGTGCTCCTTATGAATATTGACAATGCAAGGAGAAATCAGACAAGGTTTCTTAACTACTCCCAGTGATGCTGCAAGGCTGTAGAAGGAAAAAAAAATGAAGAAGCAAAAGCAAAAAAAGTTGGATATAGTGGATTTCAGAAATTACTTTTAGCTAATTTGCTATGACCTTGACTTTTCTGTTCAAATCACACATCTCTGCTAAAATTTCTGATAAAGGAATTAGCTTCTCCTGCCCCACCATCAGTCCATGGGGCCAGAAGCACTCCCCCGGGGAAATGTCAGATTCGCCAAAGGCTATCATGGGGTCACAACCTGACTCCTCCAAAACTGTAAGTTACAGAGAAGAAAGATTATCTCTTAGAGCAAGCACACAAACGACCATGCTTGTTGGATGTATTTTGCATTTCTGATACTCTATGTATAGAGTGTGAGAGTCCAATCAAGGAGAGAGCCACCCTTACGTACCTTGTAGTACCTGCTTCCGGTATCATTTTGAAAGAGGGTAATGCATTTGCTATCCAATCTCCAATAGTGCCGTTTCCGCTGAAACAGAAGTTAGATTCAGGATCTTTTAAAAACCTTCAAAATATTTACGATGGATAAAATAAAACCATTTCCCAGTGGGGACAAGATTTGATGGTGGAAAGTGCATGAAAGACTCACAGTCAATTTCATACTCTAGAAAGTGACTATTTAGCAAATGTGTGATACGTTTGCATGTCTACATCAGAGTTATAAGCAATAAAGGAGGTGATGTATTATTCTCACACAGAATAGAGTAGGGCATGGCATTTAGTACATGCATAATAGTAAATAGAAAATACCCTTTTAAAATTTATTTGACTGCTTGAATAGCTAAAAGTGGATTTTTATTCTGTAACAAAATAGAAAGGCTTAACAGGAGATACAAAGTTCATACATTCTCATTATTTTAAGAACATAAGGAATACCATGTTGATCCAGCCAGGTACTCTGGCTTCAATTAGAGACTGAAGAATTCTGAATGTTACAACAGAACTGAAGACTATTTTGTTGGATGGTAGGGTTGACTCCATGGCATAGAAGTCAGGGGACTGTATCAAATCAGTTTACCTTATCTCAAGCTCTCTACAGATTTCTAAACTTAATGATTTGGTTATCAGGTCCTTGTTCCCTCTAGGTACATCTCCATTTTTGGGGTGGTGGTGGTGGTGGTGGTGGTGGTGGTGGTGGTGGTGGTAGTGTGTGTGTGTGTGTGTGTGTGTGTGTGTGTGTGTGTGTGTGTATTTTCACTTTTTTAGACTCAAAAGCCCCAGCATTATTCTTGGTCTCTTCTACAACCAATTTTAGGCCAGTCAAATATATAAAATATGCTTTAAATATTTGACACCATGTCTAGGAAAAGCTATATCGTGTTCAGTTGAGTCCTATATTAGGTCATACATATCTTTCTCCAGCACAGAAGGTTGAGATTATAAATAATTAGGTTATAGGTGTTTATCTAATGAAATAATGGGAATACTACAGATAGGAAGTAATGATGAAAACACTACCGGTAACTGAGAAAAACTAAAATGTGTTGTCTTTTGCCCTAGCTGGTTTGGCTCGGTGGATAGAATGTCGGCCTGCGGACTGAAGGGTCCCAGGTTCGATTCCAGTCAGGGCATGTGCCTTGGTTGCAGGCACATCCCCAGTAGTAGGTGTGCAGGAGGCAGCTGATCGATGTTTCTCTCTCATGTTTCTAACTCTCTATCCCTCTCCCTTCCTCTTTGTAAAAAATCAATAAAATATATTTTAAAAAATAAAATAAAATGTGTTGTCTTTTATCTAAAAAAGTATAGGATTACTGTATTCCTGAAGACAGTTTTTAAGTGAACACTTAAGGATTTAACAAGAATATAATAGTTGCATTGTTGTTTTGTTCTCCCTAAAATGCAGTATTATTTTTAAAAAATTCCGAATCACAGAGGAGCATTCTGAAAGCATAGACTGTCGTTTTCATGTCATGAATGGCAGGTGGGCATTCAAGTTGTCTGAAGATCATCCCGAGTAACGGAGGTAAGTAATTTGTTTCCCTGAGACTGCTGTCTACACTTTTTTCTAACTTAGTTGCTGCTCAGCTACCTCCGACACCCAGAGACTGCTGAAGTGCTGCACCCGATCCAGTCCACGCCTGCAGGGAGTGTGCTCCTGGTGACTTAGACATCCCACATCTTCACGGGCGTTCGTGTGAAAGCGAGCCACACCTGAGAGAAATGCCCACGGGGCGCCTTACCAGTGTGTCCTTGCTGGTGTAGTGAACCATCCACCCCTCCTTCATCACGGTGCTGCCTTTCCGCTTCGTGTGCTTGACAGACTGCACGACTCTCATGAGCGGGATGTTGTTGCTTGTTGATGGACTTGAAAAGTCAAAATATTTCAGGAAATAAATGCTTTTTGAAAGAAATCTTTTCCTGCATAAAACTATTTCAGCTATTTCCAAGTGAAAGTAAGAAAAATTTCACACCCCATTTTTGGTGAAATGTACTGTCAGAGTACCATGGCTCAGCTTCTGGATTACTCTGAAGAGTGATAGGCACGTCACATGTACACTCGAAAAATCCCAAGGCAGGATAATAAGTGCCTTCATCTCCAGGCTAACCTCTGTGGTGTTCAGTTTCGGGTAAATACCAGGTAGATTACTGTCTTAGTGTCTTGAGGCCACAAAATTCATGACAGCTTATTTGCTTACTTATTACATACTAGAGGCTCGGTGCATGAATTCGTGCACGGGTGGGGTCCCTCGGCCTAGCTGGTGATCGAAGCCAACTGGGGCCGTCTCACAGAGGGAAGGACCGCGGGAGGTTGGCCAGCTGCAGGAGGTTGGCTGTGGGAGCGCACTGACCACCAGGGGCAAACTCCTGCGTTGAGCGTCTGCCCCTTGGTGGACAGTGTGTGTCATAGCGGCCAATCAACCAGCCATTCGGTCATTCAGTCGTTTGGTCACTTAGGCTTTTATATATATAGATTACAGGAAAAATATTGATCATTTATAGATAACAGCATTTCACATGAATTTGAGTCTCTGAAAAGTTTCATAAAAATTAAAAGCTGTTTAAACTGTTTTTTAAATAACCATTCCTCATGGAATTATGCCAATCCTTTATCTCTTTCTCTTTCCTTTTGTCTCTGTGTCCTCTTCCCTTCTTACTCCCACATGCATCCATGCAAGCACACCACCTAGTAGCCCCCTTCGATACTAAAGAAATGTACACCTTCAAAAGACAGGTGGGCCATAAGACTAATATTTTCCAATATTTTAGAAATATGCTTTAATCCATTAAATGGAAAAAATATCATTATTTGATTGCTTTCCTCTGATGGACAATTTCAATTTGGCAATGAATACGGCATTTATAAATGGACACAAAAGTTTGAACACACTTATAAATTAGAGATTGGCAAATTTTCTGTAAAGGGCCAGGTAACTAATATTTTAGCCTTTGCAGAATACTAAGCTCTGCCAATTGTAGAGCATATGTGCCTACAGACATTATGAATGGGCATGACCATGTTCTGATACAACTATTACAAAACAGGCAGCATCCTGATTTGCCCAGAGTGTGCTGACCCCAGATATAAAAAAATGGAGATCAGTTAGTAATTTAAAAATATAGATGGCTAGATCACAACTATAAAATTTCATATACTTCTGAAAGTAAAGTGTAGACATATGTGATATTTGTAATAGGGACCAGCTATAAAATAAATAACGGCTGAGATGCATCCCCAATCTTTGTGTTTCTACACAATAAGCTTTGCATAAACATTAATTTAGTAGTAAATTTGTGGATGGCAAATATGAGAATCCCTCACATGCAAAAAAAGAAGAGAAAAAGTGGGTCAAAGACTGAGGCCATGCTAGAAAAGGATGCAAACTACACTTCTCCAAGGGATCCTGATTTCCTAGCTCCAAAGGCTCTCTATCCTCTACAAACACAGCTCATTCGTGAACAAATTAAGCACACACTAGAACTTCCTTTTGTAGTAGATTAAAATATCAGCTGGAGGTCCACTGTTGGACCGAGCCTGCGAGTGCAGCCCTCACCTGATGGTTCTGTTGGAGTCCTCCGGGTCTGGGTCCGGGTCCTGCATTTCCCCACTGTCGTTCTGGCACTCTGCCATCACCATCGCAGCATCCTGGACCATTGCTTCTTCCATGTCGTCCATGAGCCCACTGTTCCTCTCACTGTCATTGTCGTCACTCCCTTCTTCCATGACCACGTCAGACTCTGCCCCAGGGCTGAGCAAATCTAAAAAAATTGTTGACACCTGTGAAGATAAGCCTGCAACCCTGGAGCCAGAGCCTAAGAGAAAGGCAATTCTAAAATGAATCAACCAGAAACCCCAAAAAAGTAGTTATTTGAAGAATATATCTTTCCTGTTTTTAAAATTTTTGTTCATAAGAATCTGAATTTATGAGAGGACGAATAGATAATTTGCAAGCAGATGCTTATTTGTTATGCCTAAAAAACATGGAAAGTCATGGAGAGCCGTAGAAGAAAGGCAAGGGTGAGATAGAAGCGAAGTGCTTGGAAGCAAAATGATACCAGGCAAAAGTGAAGTAGAAATGGATAGTATTTCAATTTCCCAGCCCTGGTGGGGGAAAAAAAAGATATTTGGGTAGATGAGGGAAACTTTCACATGCAAAACTTCTCAGGGTCATTGATTCTTTTTAAGTCATGGATTCCAATATATGAAATTGGTCACATAAGAAGCATTTTTTAAATACCTAAGATATTGAATATTTGAAGTTATATTGAATTACCCAGTTGATAGTAATAAATTATAACCATTTACTGATATAGAGTACTTATTTTAAAATTAGAAAATAAACTGATCAGAGACCCTAGCCTGCCAAGCTTAGAAAATTCACATTTTACCAGATTTTTCTGACTGTCTGGGAAAATACAATTTCAAAGAAATTAACAATATAAAAAATGGCACTTTCCCCCATTAGTTGTAGTTATCAAGAGTACATTAACATTTTTTTGGGTCGGAACAAAGTCCATACCACACGTCACAGGAAGTGGGAAAATGGCCAAGCTCTCCATTTTGGCGGTTAATTCATGCACAAATCTCCAATGCACAAACTAATCTGGCAATGTTCGCCTGGAGAGAATTCCCTTCTTCTAGTAGTTAGGTATTTCTTCTAGAGAAGAAAGTTATAGAGAAAGATAATCACTTGTTCTTCAGTGTTTTAGCACAATAAATAAATAAATAAATAAATAAACAAACAAACAAACAAACAAACAGACTTGTCTCTTTGGTCTTGTATCACCATTTTTCTTTCCAGAGGAATCAGAAAACTGAGATGAGACTGAAGGTAGAAAGCAGTCCACTATCTATGGAAAAAGTTAGCCTGGGGTAGATAGAGAGTCAACTACTTTGCTCAGAATTCATGAGGAATACTACGTGGAAATGAAATGGGAGCTGTTCCTTTAAGACATGGCATTTTTCTTAAAGAATCTTTCAAAATTAATTTATGTAGCTAGAGTTTTCCCAAAGGAATACTTCCAAAATGTAGAAAATGACATGTATTTTTAATTGGCTGAATTAAAGTTCCTTTTATTATTAAAGTTTCAGGTTAATGGCACATGTGTAATGAAAGGAGCTGGTGGAAGAAGAAGAGGGAGATTATTTCCGGATGGGACAGTCTCTGTGTCTTCCCTCCCTTGACCAACAGGGATGAAAAGTAACCTTGGTCTCAGTGCTTGGAATGAGGGCGGGGGGAAGAGACACCCAGTTGTAACTTGTAGGTGTTCCAACATTCCAACACTTTCTCCATTTCCAAACAAACTGGGAGAGGTGTATTCAAAAGGACAACTGGAGAAGAAATTCTGGAATCCAAATTTTCCAATACTGGCTGTTCCCCGTGTGAAAACAGAGATAATCTCTTTGGTTTTTATCAAAACCCGATGTGCTGGGATGGCAGCCTCTGAGACAGACTGCTGGTTTGTACCCACCTCCATTGATGCTCACTTCGCCCAGGCAGTTGTTGGGTACTTTTGGTGCACAGCGTTTATGACAGTTGAATCTGCAATCTAATCACAATGATTTTAAAAGAAAACAAAAACCAAGAATTCATCAGCGGGTGAGTTGTCAAACAAAGAAAGGTAATTTCAGATGGAGGAGGGCTAAGGATCTCCTCCGGCTGGTGAAGACGCGGCGGCAGGAGCCTCCCTACCTTTGCACTGCAGGCCCTGCCTGAAGAGCCCCTTGAGCAGCTTCTTGCAGTACTGGCACACGGTGGGCCGCGTGTACGAGTGGATGACGAACGTGTGCGGCACCTTCACTTTCGACATCAAAATCTTGTCGAGCTGAATGGGGCGTCCGATGTATGACTGAGAATTCGACCTCTTCTCTCGACCAATAAATGATTCTGATGGTGACTTTTGCTATAGGTTTGAAAAGCCATAAAGAACATTAAAATGGAAGAGAGTACTTGATTGGTATCTTCATGCATTTTAAACACATTTTGTTTTACTATTGTATTTAGTGGCTTGATCCTTAAGAATATGAGCTATATAAGGCAAAACTGTTTCTGTTCATGAATGTATTTATCATCCCTTTACTTCTTATTTGAATTACCTTGTTTTTATAGTTTGAAATGAAGAGAAGTGGAAATCAGAATATTTGAACCTGATTTCTAGAACTTACACAAATTTTTGGCTTCTAAAAGTAATATAATAACTTTAAGACAGGAAAATAGAGTTGAAAAAAAAAAGATCCTTAACCCCACTGTGCAAATTACTTCATTGACATTTTCTATAGTATTCCATGCACATGGTTAGAAGATATAAGCAGTTCAGGAAGATAGAAAATGAAAAGTCAGTCCCACCAGGTCTACCCTACATAGTACTTCATCTGAAAAACACCTACAATTTCTTTGGATTCACTCAGAGGAAAAAGTATGATTTAAAAGTATCTCAACCATATGAAAATAAAGGATGTAATTTATGCTATCTTTTTTTTTATAATTAGAAAACACAGAAACTGGTGGACTATACAAGACACACAAATATTGGTGTTCTGGTTACAATTATATCTCTGTGCACTCTTGCCTCTCGTTTTGGGCTTAATCAACCCAAGGCATATGTTTTAAAAATTAAACAAATTAAAATGAACTGTTTTCAGTGTTTTGGACAATTTCATGGTATCTCTTGACATCATGGAAACATACTTGGGAATCATCAGAATAAATGTATTTGGAAATCATCAAAATAAAAGATAAATTAAATTACTTTTTAATACTTGTTATAATTATCTCACTCATTAAGCTTCTATTCTGAGTAATTATTGTGTTAGGTGTCATAAGATCAGATAGGCCTTATTATCTATAGTTGAGGCATCACAACTCATAAAGTTTAAATAAATTATTTTGTGTCAAATGCTAGTAAGTAGTAAAGCCAAAATTACTGTATTATCATCTTACTCAGTTAATTTCTAATTTGGAGTGATTCTGACAAGATGAAAAAATCATATTTACATATAATTTCCATCCATTTCTATCCCTGTCTTCACCAAAAGGTTAATACTGCTTATTACCAAGTGGGGGAATTTTGATTTGCAAATTCACTAGCTGCAACAAAAAAATTTTGATATGAGGTTCTAGTTAAGATTATTATGACTATAGTTACAGTTAGAATTACAATTCCATAAAAGAAAACTATAAAATATAATCACTCTGGAAAGGCTCAGCTCCTGCAGAGACGTCTGGGGAACTTATAAAGATGGGCCAAGGCCTGCCAAACCAGAATCATGAACATACTGAAGAAATATCTTAGGGATTGAAAAATAATTAAGTCCATGGGGTTAGGTCCCTGTTTCATGTGTCCTTCTTGAGGAACTGCAGCCAACAGGCGAGTTTTAGGCACAGACTAAAATGAAAAGTGATGTTTTTCCATAGTTGGAAAGTTTCAACACTCAGAATAAAAGCTGACCTGATGTCACACTTTCTTAGCAGACTTAAAATGTTCTCAGATTTGGAAAATCATATGAAAACTTGACCACATCACTCTTCAGTTATTTTCCTTAATTTAAGATACCTAATTCTAGGCTGTTAGCAGAGCCAGTTCGACATAAGACTATTTACTATACCATGGGGCAAATTCACTTAGAAGAGTAAGAGGCAATCTGTTTAAACTGACAGTTTTCTTCTCATCCAACATAGTAACATTCATATATACACTGCCATAAACTATAAGAAGTGAGTTTAGGGAAAAGAAACTGGCTGTTCCTTTGTGCCCAGACTCTGTACTGCACACACATTCAGGCAATGATGAGATGCCCACGGCCACATGTATCCCTGCATAATTAGCATTTAAGATGTAATAGCAATTTAAGATTTTACTAGCATTAATAAAGAGTGCCCTCCTGTCGTTCATGACATCTTAAAATTACAATTAGCTAGCAACACGATCCACAATACTATCATTAAAATTTTTTAAAGTTCCAAACGTAATTAGTAATTTTCAATGTGGCCTATAGTTCCATATGATAAAGTAGAATTTTCAAATATTGAGACAGGGTGCTAGATGGTGACTTCTCATGTGGGAACTAATTTATTGCTGGAAGGAGATCGGGTAGTTTAATTTATTAGGTAAGTACTTTGGGGAAAGGAAGAGTGATGAAACCTTCTGAAGTTTTGTTTGCAGAATTATATGCTCAATGTTTTGGGAGTGTGCACACATTCGTTTACATGTGCTTTTCCCTATTACGCGGCAAATCTAAGAAGCAAACACAAAAAAGAACACTGTGCCACTATCTGATGACTTTGTAAATGCTTCTGAGGTATTTATCCATTCTTCAATCAAAATGTAAAACAGGGCCATCATTGATATATAACGAATTATAAAACAAACAAAAACAAAAGCCTATGAAATCAGGCTATTGCTCTATGATATGTATTTATCATCCTATATAATAAAAGCCTAGGTGATGTCATGCCCTCGTGTGACACCCTCACACGATGTCATCACAAGATGGCTGCCACAAGATGGCCGCTCCACACGGTGAGGCCTGGGGATCCCATGGCTCTGCACGGCACGGAGGAGGCCGGTCCCGGCGGAGGAGGCAGGTCGCAGCAGGGGAGGGCAGTTGGGGGCAATCAGGCCGGCAGGGAAGGTCATTGGGCCTAAACCGGCAGTCGGACATCCCCCAAGGGGTCCCAGATTGGAGAGGGTGCAGGCCGGGTTGAGGGACACCCCCCATGCATGAATTCCATGCACCGGGCCTCTAGTTATTTATATAAATGTTTAAGACCCACCATTTCTGTCATCAGCGATTATCTCTTTAAATATTTCCAATGATGGAACACAAACCAAACATTTCTAAGGATTTTCTCCATTGCTAGTGGGAGTGGGATTCTTGGGGTGCCGCTGGAATAAGAATTACTGGAGAACCCCACATGAAGATGAGATGTGGTAGAAAGCTTTGTTTGTGTGAAAATATATTCCTCAGTTTCCAAAGTCCCATTTTCCTGAAACAAGTCCTGGAACAGGTGCAGCTGGGGATCCAGCAGAGCTAAAAGCAAAGCCAGTGTCCAGAGTTTCCATCCCATGGCTTTTTTAAAAAAAAATGTCATGCATTATTATATAAAGTGAAGAGATACAGCACTGTGTTATTTCTTCATTCACTTCATTTTACTTGTTTCCTGATTTGTATGCTTAATTATAATGTGTACAGTACTTTAGAATTTTAAGTAAGACATTTCTTTAAAATAGACTCTGGTAATAAGAAAATTCTTCATTTCTCATCAACACTAGTAAAGGTTTTATTAGGTTTACTAAGTTAATTAAATTGATTTTCACTGTTACTTGCTGTTCTGCTTTGGCACTGTGTGAACTTGGGATATCTACAGGATGACTGTTTTTGTTTGTTGTTATTATTTTACAGGAAGGTTAAAATGCTTTGGAAAGGAAACAACTACGCTTTGTTTTATACTACTTCATTATTATGTTCAGAGCAAAACTGGCTCAGAACTTGCAGAATAAACTTAAAATGCCCTTCTCCATAATTACAGTAAGCATACAGGAGGATATGCTTCCAAAATGTTTCATTTTTACATTAGTCATGGGTCCTACAAATTGTTCTTTTCCTGAGTTGAGGAGTTTGGATCAAATTACAGGTATGCGTGGAACTTTTGTGAGAACTGACATTATCATAACATATGGTATTGGGATGGCTGTATGTAAATGATTTGATTTAGCAAATTATAGATGATAAAAGATATGACCGTGTCTTCTGTGTTCTCAATGCAAGAGGAATCTTACCAAGGGTGTGAGAGAATATGAGAACAGAAAAGTGATGAAAGCTGAAATTTAAAGGTAGAATTAGAGATTAAACAGAGTAAAGATTAGAGAGATTAAAATTTGGTTAAAAGGCTGTGGTCTTGTGAAGGAACTGCAACATCCTTATGCTAATAGTGTTTCATCTGAAAGGACTGCCAAGGTGAAAACTACATGCACTGGACACCTACTTCCCGAGACAGTGCATCCTGCTTTGCAGAGACTGACTTTGTTTTTGAAACTGGTATGCTAAAGGAATGACTCAGCAAGCGGGGAACCTTCCCAGGAAATGATTGCTTAGATTACATTATGGAAACTCCAACTGCCAGCAAGTCTTTAAACATTTAACAGGACTTGGAACCAAGGCATATTCCACTTCAAAACAAATTCTCTTCATTAGCAAAGCTAGAAAAAGAGGGGGGAAAGTCGCCTTAACTTGTGGTTTGCTTGTTGTTACATATGTAGAGATCAAACATGGTATTTCCTGAGAGATAAAAGTCACTTTACAAAATGCATGATTCAAATACATAAATTAAAACACACATCCACACACACACACACACACAAAACAATAGCCTGTTTCTCAGTGGTTAGAGCATCAACCTGAGGGTGGAAGGATCTGGGTTTGATTCCCAGTCAAGGAAGGGCACATACCTGGGTTGCACATTTGATCCCTGGTTTGGGTGGCAACCAATCCATATGTCTCTCTCACATTGATGTTTCTCTCTCTCTCTAAAAATCAATGGAAACAATATCCTCAGGTGAGGATCAATAGAAAAAAAAACCCAAACAATTATAAACATGGTTCAAATGAAAACTTCTGCAGTATTAAAATATTTATATTTATTAACTAAAATTCATTTCACAGCCCCACATTGGGACTGGATTTTGGGTGACATAAACTGTACCTTGAGTTAAAGGAAACAAAAAACATACAGAATATTTTAGCATACGCATTGACAATTCTTTGTGGTGCTTTCTCAATCATCAGACAATAAATTTCTAAGGGAAGGATAGTGTCTTAAAATATTTGTGCTCTGTTAATGAAAACACACATCTGGTACTTAATAAAAAATAAGCATTGCTTGTACTCATCAGAATGAATGTTTTCAGGAAGTCAGTGACTGGGAATAAAATGGACAAGACATTTCAATAGAGATATTTAAAATACAGGCTGTAATATAAGCATATTCAATAACTTAATATTACATGGACTGTAACTTCTACAGATTTGCTTTATTGAGAGTGTACAATTGGCTACAACTATAACTGCTCTTTGAACTTATCTTCTTCCTGATCCTGACCCTTACTTGGTCTATCCAACATGAATCTGTGTAGAACTCTTCTGCTCTGGAAAGAGAAAGGTAGCAAGCTCAAATATGTTCATTTTAATAGGTGGTCCCTCAGTGTCAAGGAGGCATAGAAAATGGTGTGGACTGTAGGAAATTGGAGAGGATAGGCTCAATATAAAAGGGATGGCCACTGCTCAAACACTGCTAATAGCTGCCATGTCAGTACGTAAACCCAGTGCCTCCAGACCTCTTCTTAGTTTTTCAAAAGAAGCAGAAAATCCAACTGTTTTATGAAACAACTCCATTTCAAGATGTAGGTAATACTAAAAAAAAATTAAATATTGCCAGTCAACTTATTTGGGTAACAAATTTGGTTCATGGGGAGTCTGACCTTTGAACTAGGAAGGCATGAGACACTTTTTATAACTTTCATATGTGCCAAACTCTTTTCATATCCCTCTACATGCATTAATTCATTTAAACCCCATGACCACTCATGTTATGATCCCCCTTTTACAGATAAGAAAACCGAATCCCAAGGAGGTTAAGTCATTTGTCCGAGATCATACAGCTTGTTAAGTTCCAGACCTATGAATTCAGGTATTCTTGCTCTAGCTGATAACAATTTCTCTCTCCATATTCCCTCTCAGCTTTCATATTCCCTGGTTTTATACCAATATAAAAATAGAAAGTATTTTCTTCTCCTCATTTAAGTCATGAAGGAAGAGTTCATAGGAAACAGTGAAGATAATTAACAGTATATTCTACATGCCAAAATGCAATGTGAAAATATTGTGAATCCTTTAACCTTGACCTACAGAAGAGACTTTGAACCAGCCTGTCTGTGCTCAGAGGATAGCATATGAGTCACACATGTTTTCTAGAACATAATGACTAACTGAATAAACAGCTTCTATTGTATAAGCATCACTCAGCTGGCTGCCTACTTTCCTATTCAGGTACTAGCACAACTGTGTGAAAACAGATGCAACCAAATACTAGTCCTTTATTCCAGGAATTTTAAGATCCCTAGCATTTTGAACTAACAGCATTCAAAGAACTATGCAGAACAATACCTTACACTAGTTCTCTCCTCCTGCCATCGAGATGGCTCTATCTGATTTAAGAAGTGTTCCCCGTGGCAAACCCCTCCTCAAGGCCCAATTAAGATGCTGCAGGACATATAAAGACCCTAAATATTACTATCTGAGCCCAATGAATTTACTATTTAATAGAATTCTGGACACAACATAATAGTTACTATCCACAATAGCATGTGCTCTTTCGCATGGTTTTGCCTTATTCTTCAGATTTCAGTTCACATGGCACCTTCTCCAAGAGACCCCCAGACCACCTAACTTACTGACCATTCCCTGTTCACTCTTTGGCACATAATCCCGTCTCTTCATGAGTCAATACTGCAGTCTGCAACTGTCTTATTTACCTATTTGCTTATTGGTTTTTGGGTTTTTTTGTTTTGTTTTTTTTACCATAGCTCTGTAAAAGAATATAAATTCCATGGAGAGAGGATCTTAACTATTTTGTTCATCACATATCACCAACCGCTGCAATACTGCCTCACACAGAACAAGTGCCCATATATATGAAGGTTTGCAGCAAAGATAAACCACATCGATGGTGGAGGTGCAGGGGACATTCAGAAAAGCAGTTTCCTGAAGAAGACATTTGGTGTGAACACTGCAGTAGTCTTGCCATGCAATGACCATGTTCAGTATTATTGGCCATTACAATTCTGCTTAAGATGACTCAGCGCTCCCAATCTTCAAACTGCGTAGAAATCTTTTTTATACACTCTGAAACCTCTTTATCTCACTTGGAAATGATTATCTAACCCTACTCATAGTCGCTGCTAGTAAAACACCATTGTGAATGTTCGGTATGATGCAGACTATTTGCTGAAGTAAAAATAATCAGCTCCTTTCAACAACACTACACACTACTCCTCAATGGGAAGTCATGGAATTTCCAGGATGATTTCTTGGGCAATGGACAAGTTTGAAGACCCCCAGGGAACGGAGGTCACATAGGAACACACATGTTTCCATGCCCTATATTTCACTGAGTAGCCGGTAGGGTGTTTGATGAGTTTCAGATTGTTCAGTGCTATTCTGCTGCAATTCTGATTCTGTATCCCTTGAACTACCTGCCAAGTGTGCCAGATTTATAAATGAGTTTGGCTCCTCAATTGGATACCCTAAATACAGAGCATAAGTAAAAGCTAATCAGCACCTTTTTATACCAATAAAAAGCATTGCTACAGGACAGGGGCGGAAATATGCTCCCTGCTTAGTGGTGATGAAAATGTATTTTAGAGTGAAGAATCCATTTCTTCTTGTTTGTAGCAATTGGGAAAGCTCACAGAGTAATAACATATAATTTCATTAAGAATACAAGGTGATAAGGACACATATGTAATACCTTAATCAATAAAGAAAAAAAAAAGAATACAAGGTGATCTGGATTTGCTAAGTGCTAAAGTAGTCTTGAAAGTTACATTAAGTTTTCTGTTACTCCATTCTCTTTAAGTAAATAGAAATGAAAGGTAAAGGAACCTTACTATTTTCTTAAGTGAGCCTCCCTTTGCCGGAAAAGCACAAGAACGGTTAGCGAATTGTTGCAAATTACAGGCATTGTTCTTTCAAAATGTCAGTTACTAACACCCCACTAATCTGTGGGGTTCAGAGGAAAAGGGAGACATAACAGGAGAGCACTTTTCTTTTTTACTGAAAGCAATGCAACCTTAATGCTATGCACTCTACACAATAAAAAAGAAGCGTTTCTATTGAGGAAGACAATAAATTTACCTGTCAACAACTTCTACTTTGGGGCTTCAAATGTCAGACTTGATCTACACCTAAACGTGAATCGGGTGGTAAAACAGATTATGTAGAAGTATCAACAACAGCAATTTTAGGGACATATGATTTCCATGGTATTTGATCCTGCCTAAAATCGAGAGGGGCCTGGCCTGGGATTATGAGTTCACTGGAAAGCTAAATGAAATAATTTGGAAAAAGGTTGTGCCATTGAATATTGCCTTGGAAACACCAAGGAGAAGCTGTAAACGCATGTCATGAACAGTCCAAGGCTACAAAGGTTAGAGCCTCTCCCTTCAAAAGTGGCCCAGAAGGATAACTTTCGGATTTTATAGAACCTCAGCCTGTAACAGTCCATGGTGAACATGAAGCACTGTATTTATGAGCACACATGCTTCTGAAACAACATGATAGAAAGGACTATATTTTAATGCAACTCAATTAAAAAAGAGAGGGAAAAGATGAGACTTTTCCTTTACCTACCCCCCAAAAATTGTTTTTAGTTTTAAAAATACAGAGAAGCACTAACTCAATGAAATCATTTCGCTCAGTGATATTTTCCGTGCAAAGCTGGATTGATACCACCCCAAACTGGGTTATTTTTTTCATTGTTTCGGCTTCCATGTCATTGCATTTATTATAAAAATAGCACCACTTCCACTCCTCTTCAGAAGGGAGAGAATTCATGTGATCATATCAGAAAACCAGGTCTAAGGGATCAAGTAAAATAATGCATCCAAACATTACTACAACAGATAAAATTTTAGAAGCTGAATTATTTCTTATTTCTAAAAGTCTAATTTATAGTACCAATTCATCTTCTACCTTCCTCACACTCCTTTATTATTTCTTCTTCTTTTTTTAATTAATCCTCACCAGAGGTTATTTTTCCATTGATTTTCCGAGAGAGTGGGGGGAAGAAGGGAGAGGGAGGGGAAGAGAGAAAGAGAGAGAGAGAGAGAGAGAGAGAGAGAGAGAGAGAGAGAGTAGAGAGAGAAACATCGACTTGAGAGAGACATATCGATTGGCTGCCTCCTGCACACCCCAACTAGGGCTGGGGATCAACCTACAAACCAGGTACATGCCCTTGATGTGGAATAGAACCTGCGACCTTTCAGTGCACGGGCCTACTCTCTAACCACTGTACCATGCTGGCCAGGGCAGGGTAGGGACATTGTTGAGGACATGTACACTCTCAAAGTGACCATGAGCAATCTTTTTTCATATTACTCAGCCAGGAGCTCAGGATTCATGACTGGTCAGGAATTAAAGGAGACAGGACTGAAATCTGGCCAGGTCTGGCCTGACATTAGATGGATACTGATGGTCATTAAGTAAATGACTACGATATGACTATTGTTCGTAACAAGAGGGGGGGGTGTGTGTTTTGTAATCTTAAGATAGAAAGCAATGTTTTGCTTTGTATTGTGTCTTCAGACATGGCTTGTGGGGAGTGTTAGGGAAGGCCATGCCCTGTATTTCACTGAGTAGCAGGTAGGGTGTTTGGTGAGTTCCAGATCACCTTTCCTGAGGGGAGCACAGGACTTTCAGAGCCTTCATTAAAGATCCATTTGTTCCTAAGACCTACATGTTTATAAGTGCAGGTAAGTGCTATACAATGCCCCCATGCTCCAGTGGAGATCATGAGGAACTCTCCTGCAGTATTCATAGTTAGAATTACACATCTGATCTGGAAGTTTTTGTTCATAGCATGAATTCACATATAACAAACCAGACACACTGATTGAAATCAGGCAACAGCTGATTATTAGCACATGAAAGGAGACCGCACACTCTTAATTCTACAGAAAGGTTCCTTCCCCACAAACCCACCAATGCACTTCTGACTCTCAGGGGGTGGAGAGATGTGGGTTGAAGAATTCTTGGATCTCTTCCCTCACTGAAAGTATACACTGCCCAGGTTTGAATTTGGAGAACTAGTTTATACAATCAACAAAAGAAATTTTGCAATGTCTGGCAAATGCACTATATGGATGTCATGGTGCATATTTAAATGGAAAAATGATTTCTTAATTCAGATGAATCACCAGGATTCCTGGAACTCCAGAACACAAAAGCAACAATTAAAGTCTCTACTGCTATATAGACTTTTGCTACTTTGGAAAATATCCCGGAAAATATTCATTTGGCCAGAAATATTATCATAGTTTCATTCAGGATTAGAAATAGTTGTGTGTTTTTTAATCATTTGTTCATTTGAAAAGAATCTACCTTGACTATTTTAAAGCATATCAGGATCATATCTAGTTATAAATAGAAATTGCAATACTAGTATTATCTTATCTTCTTTATAATTTTTAAATGAACAAAACAGTAAATAAATGAGTCATTTTCTAGGAAAGTATGTAGCCAAGAGTTCCTTTTAGTACAATGCTTGTCTTAATTAAATGTGAGTCAGTAAACTTTATGAAAATAATAGCAGTTTATGGAATATTATTATTTACAAAATATGTACCCTAACATACCAAAGTTAAACTGAATACTGTCTAACTTTCATAAAAACTAAAGGATGCAAAAAAGTGAGGTTATAAAATAGTTGATCCCAGAGAAAACTTTTGCAATGAGCAATTTATTTCCTAATAATTTCTGGAAAGCAGTCTGATTGTTAAGAATTGCCAAAAAGACTACTAGACTAGAATAATTTAGTTTCACCAAAAACAATTATCTATTGTGTCCCTTAACCTCAAAGCTATGATAGTAAATACATCCTTAAAGGCCATGTAAAACACTTAAAATAACTTTAGTAATGTTCTTAAATTGCAATAAATTTCCACAGGCCTAACTTATATTTTTTAAAAATTGTCATCAATTATGTGCTGCAGTTGCAAAGGACACCAGTGTTTCATATTTTGCTTCACTTTCTACCTTGACTTCAGCAACTTTACCTCAAGAAAAGACCATTCTCCTCAGTAATTTGATAAAAATATGATGTTTAATCTGCTCATATTGGTTTATTTTCAACAGTTTATAAATAATAAGAAAATGAGTGAAAATATTTTTTCACCATGTAAAAATGTTAGTATGGGAAAAGACATAAAAAACATAAATAAACTGAAAATATACTTCCATCATAGATTAACAGACAGAGGATTCCTGTCATAACACATAAGCAACCAAGAATCATCTCACTAGGAAAAGAGGAATCCTCCATAGATGAAAAACAAGTTGTCAATAAATATATGAAAAGCTGTTTATCTTCCAATAAAAATTATGTTAAGTATAGGTATTTTTTCTGAAGAAATTAATAAAAAAAACATTTAAAAATATTGACAAAATGTGTTGTTGGGAAGAGTATGCAGAAATAGAAACTCATACACCATCATCAGATTTATCAATTTAAACTTTTACCACTTTTTGAAGAACTATTTAGCAAAAAATAAGTATAAATGCTTTAGTCATTTAGCTTCTAAGGATATAACTTACTAATCATTCCGAAATGCTTATTGAGAAATCTACTAATACTTTTCATAAAGTGCAAAAAATACATAAAAATATATACAAGAATGCTTATTTCACATTGTTTAAAATTAAAAATGAAAACCTAATCAGTAGATTAAATAAATTAACAAATAGCATTGGGATGTAATAGCAGGAAGTTTTGACAAGGACATATATTTATTTGTTTGCATATGGTCCATTTATGAAGCTCCATGATGGCAGATCATTGATCTAAGTTCACACTTGTGCATCTTAGTGTCACAAAACACGCTGAATGTGGAACCATGACCAGATTTCTATAACAATTCTGCAATCATAATTGTCACTAAAATATTTCTCTAAAAATTTCATCAAATTTTATGCATTGTTTTTCCCCAAGACATTTATAACGAGGGGGGGAAAGTTTGTTGCCTTTTTAACACACTAGGTGTAAACAAGTTCAAGAACAAAAGCTTATGCACAAAATGCATCATATCTATCAGGAGTTACCATGTGGAGGCCTCGCTGCCATTAAGCTGTACAACCTCCACAGGAAAGCAGACCACTGGTCACTCCTCCTTTACACACTCCATCCCTGGCTTTAGTCACAAAGGATGATTTAAAGGGAAAGATACTACTTCACTAAAATTATATCTGGAAGGCATTGTAAATTACAAGAATATAAAAAATTATATTTATTGAGCTTTCACCTGTACTTTTCTAAGAAGGGCCCATTTTACCTAGGATAATTTATAAACATAGGAATTTACTATTATTGAAGCAGATGTCTTCCTTTTACATGTTATAAATCAAGGTATCTTGACTTACCAATTTCATTTGATCCAGAATATGTTCTGGTTGTGTTTTCATTAGCTTCCTTTGTTAGAGTTACCTTAACAAGACCAGCTGAGAATGAACACTAATAATGGTATCTGAAATTTATAGTCTCACGAGGGAAAATAACAATTTGCAAGAGGTAAAGAAATAAGGAAAACTAAATATTAACAAGTCAATTGGTCAAAACAACTTCTCATAAGAAGAGCACTGTTGTATGTATACTCTATGCGAACGCTTGACCTAAATGTCCCTTCTCTGTGTTCAGGTTATTGATTGCTTAAGAAAGATAAAAGGCCAATTTTGGAGAAGGACTTAATCAAAACCTTTATGAAGGAAATTTGTGTCTTTTCCATATAAAGTTATTCTTGGATTAAGACCCTGCAATATACAAATGCATACCATCCTTTAAAAGCATGGTAATAGGTAATAATCCATTATTACCATTAGGTGGTAATAATCCATTAAGGATTAAAAGTTCCTTTCTTGAAAAAGTTATATTCATTTTCAGGCAGTCCTTGTTTTGTGCCTCACTATGCCAACCAAAACCTGTGTGTATTGAGATGGTGACCTCCCTTTACATGGTTCTGTGCTACCTGGCATCAGGGTGCAGTTCCAATATGCATACATTTCAGTTAACATGCTACTGAATACAGTGAGTGCTGACTGTATCCTGTCTAGTCTGCTCGGTTTCATACAAAAGACACTGATGTTATGGGATCAGGTTACAAGTTACCTGAGGGCAAAATTTTATCTAACAGTTCAAGACCTATCACCCTAATGCCTGCACTGCTCTTTGTCTTGTTGAGGACTGTGAAAACTTGAACAACAACAAGAAAAGACAACAACAAAAATACATTATTTTGCAGTTCAATAGACTGGATTCTCAGGTAATATTTTTTAAATGATAGCTGACATACAATTTTGAGCTACGTTCTGACCTGATTATTTCATAGAATCGATGCAGATAATTGTCTGCTAACAACCTAATGTTATAATGCTGATTTGCAAAGATGGTGGATTACATCCTAGTGCCAAGTAGAGTTAGTACATACCTCAAAGCCAGGACTCAGAGGAGACTTAGAGATGAAGTTGTAAAAGCAAAAAGCAGGCAAAGGAGCAGAATAAAGGGAGGAAAAAGACAAAAAATATATAGTGTTATTGAAGGAAAGCAATGCACATTACTCAATAATGTTTTATATAGGTTTGTTTTCAAGAAAAAGCAAACTGTTATACTAATTAAGTCTTTGTGGCAACACAAACAGCTGGGTTGGAAATTACTTTTTAACATTTCAATAGAATTATAGACACAAACTCAAGATTGCAAAAACAATTTACAGTTGTGAGCTGGTGAAGGTAAAAAAAAAAAATCAAAATACTGCTTGCCATGGTGTCAGTGATGACAGATGGTTCTTTCACCTTGTTGAAAATAAATTATAGACAGAATGAAGCATTTTTGACCTTTAGGTTAAAGATTAGATTTTCTTCACAATAATTTATCCTCTCTATGGGAAAAGGAAGAAAAATGTCATCAAAGTAATCAAATGTTACACTATTGCTTTCTGCCTACTGGCAAGAATAAGTCAGTGATTTACAAACCTGGAAATTCCAATACGGGCTTAGAGTTATAATGAGAGAAACATGCCACATGAATTGTTTGTTCATGTTAGAGTCTTTGTTGCATATCATTGTTTTCTGTCTGATTTCATTCAAGGTTGAAATATAATTCAAAAGTGAAAAGCTATTCTGAATGCTTTTATAAGGAGAAGGAATATCGATGAAACATATAAGAAAAATCTTGGTTAATTAGACAACACATATCTGGTAATTTATAATGAATATGTTCTTTTTCATCGCTGTTCCTTCAAGCCTTTTTGAGAGTGCTATCTTTTAACTAAAAAACAAATCAAAACTAAAATAGAGTTGACTCTTTTTCATAACAAAAATGCATGACTGGTGTGGCTCAGAGGTTGAGCATCAACCTATGAACTAGGAGGCCACGGTTTGATTCCTGGTTAGGGCACATGCCTGCGTTGCAGCTCTGTCCCCAGTGGGGGTAATGCAGGAAGCAGCTGATCAATGTGTCTTTCTCATCATTGATGATTCTACCTCCTTTTCCCTTCCTCTCTGAAATCAATAAAAATATATTTTTAAAAAAATGCATGACTGTGTTTTGCAAACAGTGATATTTCTGGTGTTGAATAAACTTTTGCACTTTGAGGAAAAACTGTAGATTTTTTTTATCTTTAGGCTCCTTGATAACTACATACATGATGTAAAGTACATTTTCATGTTTATTGGCTATTTTTTTTTTGTAAAGTGTTCAAATATTATGCCTATACAGGACGGAGTTGTCTGTCTTCTAACATTTTTAGAGATGGTTTTTATACATTCTAATTTAGGTTTTTATAGTATACTACAGGCCCAGTGCCCTCTTGCAGTCTAGGACCCCTCGGGGGATGTCCGTCTGCCAGCTTAGGCCCGCTCCTGGGAAGCAGGCCTAAACTGGCAGGTGGACATCCCCTGAGCGGTCCTTAGCGCTGCTGCCATCACCGCTGCGCTTGCCAGCTGTGAGCCCTGCTTCTGGCTCAGAGGCGCTCCCCCTATGGGAGCATACTGACCACCTATATTAAGTGTCTGCCCCCTTGAAGTCAGTGCGCATTATAGCGACTGGCCGTTCCTCCTTTCGGTCTATTTGCATATTAGGGTTTTATTATCTAGGACATACATTAAAAACCCTCCCATTTTGTGACTTGCTTAATGGCATATCTTCCTAGTCTCTGACTTGCTCAATGGTATATTTCAATAAAAATAAGTTCGTAATTCAAGATCCTTTAATCCTAAATTCTCTTCTGCAACTGTCTAAAAGTCTCTAAAATTGATATAATCTCAATATGTCTATTTATATGTAATGATGCAATATATTAGTGAGTCCAACTCAAGCATCTGCTGCATTTTTCTTGTTTCTTTCTAATATTGGTGATAATTTACAAAATGATATACACCTCTACATAGCTATCTGCCATAAATTGACTACATTTTGGATTTTCTTAAGATGGAATGCTTTATGGTTAGTATAATTGATACAGTTTACTGCCAAAGTTGATGAGAGATAGAGCTTGTCATATAACCTGTGTTGTTATCCTCTCTTCCTATGTTAGCAACATGATTGAAATTGGAAATTCAATTTATGTGCCAAAAATAGACAAATTAATGAAATTACCCATATCTTCATCTGCATGTGAAATGGAGATTTTGTAGTCAAAACAGTGAATCAAGTAGGGAAGAGAAAAATCATTTTCTTACATTTGAGAGAAATCTATATACCAATCATGGCCGACTTGCAATATGGGTGATCTGGTGGCATTAATGAACAATGCCATTATCCTTTTCAGTAATGGAAAATGTCCTTTATGGTAGATAAAACTAATAGGTTTAACTGTTATTGCCATAATATTACCTGTGACTAAGCACGCACTACAAATTTTAGACCATAGTTACTGGCCTTTCACGACTTGCCTAGGGATAAAAAGGGACATACTCATTGTACTCCAAGCATGCCTGGGTAAAGCAGGGTAGTTTCGCCCTATAAAAAGGAGCCAAGGCCTGGCCCACAGAACTGGGATATCCAAGGCCTCCTCAAGGTGAGCCAACGTTTCCTCTTTTCTCAGGAATTGGATAAAAAGAGACATAAATGCACCCATGAGGGTACAATGGGCTCTGATGTACAGAAAACAATTCTGAGAGCCGCTGTGTCAGTGCCACACATTATTCCCAGAGGCATTTCTCATTGAAAGTTACCTGCAGGGCATTTCATACAAGGTTATGAACGTTTATGATCATATTTTTCAAAGTATCTTATGGCCCATAAGTATCTGATTTGATCACAATTTTACAAGCATTCTTGATAGACATGTTAAAGTACAATTTTTAATAGTATACTTTAAAAATATAGTTAAGCATTCTACTACAAAAATTTGCATTCAGTAATAAAACACTAGCGATTTCAACATTTGTTGTAAAATATAATTTGGAATTAGGTATCTCAAAAAATTAAATAATTATTTAATTTGGTTAAATAGGCAATTTAATAATGTGGTTTAAAACATGAAAACCTGTGTTAAAGACTACAGGCAGTCCTCGGGTTACGTCCGACTCGACGTACGTCGTTTTGTGGTTATGTCACCATCTCCCATTTATTTATTAAAAAAAAAAGTTCCGTCATTTCGATGTATGTACATATATGCTTTATGTTTTTTATTATTTACTGTATTTACCACAAGTAAAGGTGAGGGATTTTTATCTTTCTTTTAAATATTTTTACTGTTTCACTTCATTACTGCCATGTAAGTGACATAGGTGCTTACGTAGGTGGGTTCCACCTTATGGCGAAAATCGCGTTATTTTGCTCCGTAGGAACGGATCTCCGACGTAACCTAAGGACCTACTATATAGTTATGTAACCTAAACTACAGTTATATATAAATTACATATTTATACATATATGCATGCATATGATAATTTAAATGTATAATTTAATCCATACTTATAAAACTTAACTTATATATGTGATGTTTTAAAGTATTTATATATGTGTGTATATATCTATAAACATCTATAGTGTATATGTTATAAAAAGTTGGCTTAGATTTAAAAGAAGAATCTTCAGCATTAATCATCTAGATCCTAATCTATTCTAATGACGAATGACTTTAGAGCTTTCGATTTCTTGTGAGATATTAAATAATTTTTAAAAAACTTTTTCTGGTAAAACTGAAAACAATACACAATTAATTTATAATTTTATTTCTTAAACTTGTTTATAAATGTCTATCCTGTAAACAGTATGACTCTCAGTGACTATCCTCAAAAGCAAAAGTAGCTGTTGTAACTTGTAAAATCACAACTTATAAAAATTCAAATTAAATCAAGAAACTTCAGATTTGGGAAGGTGACAATGAAAAGTTATTTGAAAAAATAAATAGCTTTTGCCCTGGCCCGGTGGCTTAGTTGGTTGGAGCATCATCCTGTATACCTAAAGGTTGTGGGTTCGATCCCTGTTCGGGGGCATGTGCAGGAGGCAACCCATTGATGTTTCTCTTTCACATCAATGTTTCTCTCTCTCTTCCTTCCTCTATCTCTCAAATCAACAAAAATATACACTTGGGTGAGATTAAAAAAAAGTAAATAGCTTTTGATTTAAGCACCTTTCGGTAAGAACATCACTATTTCCAATTAATACAAGTTTATGGAGCAATATATAGTCACACACATACATTCTGAATGTTACAAAATATAATACATTCTTCTAGTTATTGGTGGAATTTAGTACCTGCTTTCTCCCAAAACAGAGTACGAAATTTGCTTAATTATCAAAATGAGCATTCAATTGAGTTATATGTCTGGTTTAGGCTATAACAAATTAAAGTGATATAGAGATCACAATAAAATATGTTTCAAACAAGAAGCTAATAAATAAAACTTTTTAGGTGTCTTAAAAATGTATCATCACTCTCCACTCCAAGAAGGATTTATTTATCCTAAAAGCTATAGTATTTTTAAACTTTTTTCTTTAATTAAATTTTACATCAGCTAGATTATAAAGAGTTCTTGTAAAATCCATTGTGGGATGGAATAGATATGGGTAATTTAAAGCCTTACATGATTAACTACTTTCAGGAAAAAAAAAATGTTCTTATTTTAAATAATTCACATAATTACCACAATTTTTATTTTGTTTTCAATGTTTAAAAAATCCAAATTTAATTTTCCTAAAGATAATATTTAAGCCATGTCAATGAATTATATATTTTACAGCTAATGGAATGCTTTAATGTGTTAAATGCTATTTTTCTCACAGCAGTTGTCAATAGTGTCCTTCTGACCATACACTGGAATGTATGCTAGTAATGCCATGCAATTAAAGACTCTCATATTTCCATTAAGATATGGGTGGGGAACATTTTTTCTGCCAAGGGCCATTTGGATACTTATAGCATCAATCACAGGCCATCCAAAATAATCAACTTAAAAATTAGCCTGCTATCTTTGGTCAACATTTAATTAACTCACCCCGAATGTCTTGGCAGGACCAGACCAAATGATTTCAAGGGCCTTATACGGCCCGTGAGCTGGACATTCCCCACCGCTGCATTAAGAGAACATTTCAAATTTTCTCCCCGAATAAATATCCAGCTATGCCACAAAGTACCTTAATAATCTTCAGAGAAAAACATTGCTCATCTCTATTTTCCAAATTTTGGCAAACTATGTTTTGTAAAATTCACACATCAGTTTGTGCTGCTCTGGCCCTGTGACCACAGTGAAACCTCACACATTTTGTAAACTCACAGATAAAAGCAAACTCCAAGCTGTTGGATATCTGATGAAGCCTTGACCAATCTACAGCACAGGCCCCAGGGATACATTTACACCCTGGCTGTGTCCTCCCTTGCAGGGAGGGCACTGTCTTGGCTGACACTGCTGTCACATTGTCCCACAGATTTCTCACATGAAGGGGGAGTGGATGAGCAGAAGGCCCTACCAGAAGGGGCTCGTCGGGGACACTGGTGGAGAGCTCAGCAGACACTGTGCGGACCGTGCTGAGCCCAGTGAGGGAAACGTTTGAGAGTCTTCTCCGCCTCACGCCACTGCAGTTGTTGGGGATTTTAAAGGCACACCTCTTATGGTAATTCAGACCACATCCTAGAAAAAGAAAATAAAAATGGCTTTTGTTCAACCATAAAATGAAAGATATTCTAGTTTTAGTTGTAAATTTTGAATTTTTTTACAATAGTACTGCTTCCATTTCTCTCGGGGCTACTTGGAAATTCACATTTTCTTTTGAGCTTTTTCTGATTTATTTCCCCAATCTGTAAGTAACCTGGGTTTTGAATTCCGATTTTATTGGATGAGCTCAGCAACTACTGTGGTTATCATTTTTTCCAAATGTCCTCTGATATAATGGGTTTTGGCTTTGAAAGATCCAGCAACTAAACTCCGAAGAGATAACCTGAGCCACTTTCAGCTGCCACAAGTTCTAATGTGAGTGGACACATAGGGAAATTAATCACAAAACAGAACAAATTCTGAACTACATTGATTTTAATCCTGGCTCCACAGGTTCAAGGGATTTTTCCACAGAGGATGATAAAACTATGATACTGGTATACAAGCCGTAATCCGCCACTCAATAGCAGAGTGACCTGGGATGGTTTGATGAACTTCCTGAATATCTGTTCACTTCAACAAACACTTAATGAATGTCTACTATTCCAAGATCTGAATTAAGATGCCAATTTTATTTTCTGTCTGTTGCCCAAATAGCCAACACAAAAGAAACCTATTCGTATGGTATAGGGCAGTGGTCGGCAAACTCATTAGTCAACAGAGCCAAATATCAACAGTACAACGATTGAAATTTCTTTTGAGAGCCAAATTTTTTAAACTTAAACTTCTTCTAACGCCACTTCTTCAAAATAGACTCTCCCAGGCCGTGGTATTTTGTGGAAGAGCCACACTCAAGGGGCCAAAGAGCTGCATGTGGCTCGCGAGTCGCAGTTTGCTGACCACGGGTATAGGGAAAATATGTGAGAATAGGGTCTCCCAGATCAGAGCAAATATGTTGAAGATGGGAAGTGTAAAGGAATGAACAGAAGAATTCATGCATCTCCCAAGTCCCTGGAAGACATTTGAGGGAAAGAAGACATTGTTGTAGACGGCACAACACAGGCAGATAACTCCAGCCTGTGTTCCACTTGTTTGGGGAAGGAATACCTTACCTTCACATTTGAGGCCTTGACGGACCAGCCCCCACAGCATTTCTCCACAGTGGTCACAGAAAGCTGGAGCTCTGTACGAATGAACAAAGAGAGCGTGGGGGCGGATCTGAAAGTCTTCAAAGGTGGCAGAAGCTGTAAAGATAGCAAAGTTAAAAAATGAGTTGAATGGATACCTTGATTTGTAGATAATTAGTATGCAAGATAATGAATAGAAAGTATAGATATAACTCTCCCAGCAAAATTAAGGAAAGATAAGTTGCAACCCGGCTTGGCTTTTAGCCATTAGACTCCATTCTTTCCAACCACAGTTTTACAAGTGGTGCCAAAGCAACTCCTGCTCTTCTCTTCCTGCTTGCCAGTCGCCGGCCACTTTGAAAACAGCCAAAATGCTGGCAGAAAGCATGAATGAAAGGATAGCTTAACTCGATTTATAAATACCTGATGTTACTTAAAAACATCTTGCTTTTGCTTTCCCTTAAATGAACCAGAAAGGTATTCAGGAATATTAATAAAAAGGAAAATTATGATGAATTTAGACAGATCAGAAGATAGTATACTTGAATATGACCCGAATGGGTACATGAGAAGAGTGGGGCCCAATTGGAAGAGAGAAGAAATCTGAGTGGCCTCCTCTGGGGGAGACAGTTATTTGAGCTCTTAGGCACTATAGGTAGGCATTTAAATCCTGAGCTAAAAATAAGCAAGCTGCCCCTCACTGCCTCTGCGTGCCAGCCTGATCACCCCTAACTCCCCCCCTGCCAACCTGGTCGCCCCTAACTGCCCCACCTGCCGGCCTGGTCACCCCTAACTGGCCCCCGCTGCCGGCCAGGTCACCCCCAACTGCCTCTCCCTGCTGGCCTGGTCACTCCTCCCCCCCCCCACCCCCGCCAGCCTGGTCACCCTTTACTGCCCGCCCTGCTGGCCTGGTCGCCCCTAACTGGGCCCCCCGCCAGCCTGGTCGCCCCCAACTGCCCCCCCCCCCGCTGGCCTAGTTGCCCCACATGGCCCCCCCTGCCAGCGTAATTGACCCCAACTGCCGCCCCACCCCTGCCGGCCTGGTCGCCCCACGTAGTCTGCTGTTCAGTCGTTTGGTCATCCCTCACTAGCACCCCTGCCGGCCTGGTCGCCCCACGCAGCCTGCTTGTTCAGTCGTTTGGTCATCCCTCACTAACCCCCCTGCCGGCCTGGTCATAGGCAGCCATCTTGTGAGGGTGTGATGGTCAATTTGCATATCACCTCTTTATTATATAGGATGGTACTCATACAGAATATTAAAATTAATTATTTTTTAAAAATTATGTTTTTCTACATATTTTATGATGTTATAAAAATGGCATTTTGTTGTTGTTCAAGTCCAGAAATAGGTATAGAGAATTGAAAGTGAAAGACAACCTCTTTTCCCCAAATTCTAATGGGTAATGGCGTAGCTTTCAGACCTATTTGGACACATAGCCTGATGTGGAGACTGCTCAGTACAGTGCAGAGATGTGGCCCGGGATGAGAAGAGCTGGATGAAGCTCTGCCATTGCCCATTTGCCCATGGAGCCTGCCTCCGTTTCTCAGACACTAAAAGAGAAGGTCGGACTGACGGTGACTTCCCCAGGCCCTTACACTTGAAACGTCCATTAATGTTAAGACAGACCCATGTGCACTTGATTTCATAAGGTTTTTATTCAAAGAGAATTTGGGGAGATTTCAGGCCTTCAATATATCCTTCTATTCCTCTCTCTTCCTAATGTCTGTCCTCTTGCCTTACTTTTTCAATATACATTTGTTAAGCACCATCAAGGCTTCCAATGGGACAAGGCCTGGGACAAACATGTAAAGATAAGGAAGACATCTTCACAGAGCCTACCAGACTAGCAGGAAAGGCAAACAAACAAAAGAAGCCCACAGTAATTATAAAGTAACTTCTAAGGTTCAAGAAGCTACATAAGTTACATAGATACTAAAGAGAAATAGGACTACAACCAATAGGTGTTTGGGCCCCAATATACTGTCCTTTTCATTATTCTCTGTGATACAGCTTATCTTCCCTAACTCTGCCAGCAGAATTATATCCAATAGCCCCATGATGTGGGGAATAAACATTGGCAGTTGTCCTGCTGGTGCCTGGATGGCAGGCTGTGGGGTAATCACTGAGGACATTTATAAAATACCTGTTCACTCAAGTCTGCAAGGTGTGACAGAGTGAAGGAAGACAAAGTAGGCAATTCATCTCTGCTACACAGGTATCCACAATTCTGGGAACAAGTGTGAAGGTTTCACATCCATCAGGGCAGGTGAGTCAGTTCTACCAGAAAGAATATTATTGAGGGTTCACAGGACATATAATGGGACCATAATAGAAGATTAAAATTGTAATGGGTTGGCTGTTCCTTGAACCTTGAAGAAAAGTACTTTACCCCAAATTAATGTGCTGTATTATTGGAAATCACCTATCAACTTATTCAAGGTATAATTTTTATGCAATTGAAAAGATAAAGACAATAATAACAGGAGCAACTAAGATTCATTAAGCTCTGACTGTATACCGAACACTATGCTAGGAGAGTTAAGTGTGGAAGATGGAGCTGATCAAGGTAACTGTGCCCAGCCTTGTCCACATGGAATCCTAACCTGAGTACTGTCTGGGCACCTTTTGTGGTTTGATCAAAATGTGTCTAAATTTGAGAATGCTAAATCCACTTTAAAGTTGTTCTCACATACTCAAGGACAAAATTTGCTTTTATAACATCAAAGAAAATAGTTAAAGAAAATATTTTATGCCAACCATTAACTCCTGGCTTCTCCATCCCCACTCCTACCCCCTCAAGGACCAAACAACTATGACAAGTAGTTGAATAATTACTGTAGTTTTCAAAATAAGACACAGTAGAATTTGACAATACTAACACCAAGTTGCATATAGTTTTCTAAATTAATCAGGAAGAATATAAATAATTAAACTGAAGATTTTCAGTAAATCCCCCCTCCCAATTTATGTATGGTAAGTACGTTTATTCACTTTTTTAAAGGGATTAACATTCATAAGCTGTTAGCACCCTTGACTTATGTTTAAATGCCATTTTCTAAAGTTCAATTTTAATATTTTCCTGTTAATGTTAAAATAATTAAATACATTTTAAAAATAAAACTACCAAGTGTGGTGAGGTTTTACATCCATTTGAAATCAAAGCACAACCTCCATTCATTATGAATGTACTTGTTCTGCACCCCGGGGAACCAGCATAGCTGGGTGTATGCATGCCATCTCACCTAATCACAAAATTGCACTTCAGAGATAATCACTTAGCACAGGAAAACAAAGTGAATGCTGTAATTCCATTTCACTTAAGTTTTGGAATCCAAATGGACAGATAAGAATAAGAATATTAAAGGGTCTAGAGATTCCAGGAGATGAACAATGTGCTATCTGTCAGTCTGTTATAATCAATCAGTCGACCTAAATTAAAACCATATGACAGAGCTACAAACTGAACACAATGGGCCCCTTATACTGGTATTTGTGTTTCTTTGATTTGCTCTATTCACAGTCTATTGTTATATGCCAGTGTGCAGGAGAGGAGAAAATGACGTGCTTTCCTTAGTCAATGAACATTTGAAGTAGGTAATTGAGCCAAAAACTCTAAGATAATCAGTAGTTCTTTTAAGGTTCATTATAAATTGTTGCACAAAATGGAATAAAGCGTTTGGTTAGCAGTACACATGAAATGAGGCTTCCAAAGCAAAATAAATAACTTCTGGGGGTCAAAATTATTTGCATAATAAAATAAAAACATGTCAGATTTTCCAAGATTTTCAGTAATTTTTTTACTGGTAATTTTGGCAATAAAGGAGTAACATTAACTCTTTCTGGCAATAACAAGTTGGGCCAGATATCATAAAAACATAAAAGTTTAACATATTGCAAGTATCACCTCACCCAATTTTTTACAAGCAATCTATGAAGTACATATTATTATTTCCATTTTATAAATAAGAAAACTGAGTCTCAGAGAAATTAAGAAGCTGCCCAAGGTAACATAAAATCTTGAACCAAATAGTCCTGACACCTGTACCATACAAACTCTCTCAGCCACTCTGATATTTCTCTGGCCATTGAAACACTATGAATAACAGACTACATCTTTATTTTATAAGACACTTGGAAAGATTAACAAAACACTGTAGTTAAATAATATACACCATCATTATAAGATGCACCCTTATCTCAGAAATGCAAAAACTACTGGGGAGAAGAGTCTATGAGATAATGTGCAGAATGAAATTAATTCAGGTCAAGATAAAAAAAAGTGATAAAATTAATATGCTTTTCTGCATAGACTCCATTTTTTTGAAATCCTTCCCCATCCCAATTGGAGTTAGTAACAATAACTGGTTTTTTAAATTTTTATAAAAAGTAACGTTAATGCAGAACTACAGGCCAGTTAGAGCTTATATTTATACTAGTGGCCCAGTGTGCAATAGCGCACGCCACAGGCTGCCCACTGCTTCCGCAGGAGCTGGTGGGAGGCAGCCACACTGCTTCCACAGGGGCCGCACCTCTACTACAGGAGCCGGGAGCGAGCCACACCACTGGTGCCCACAGGAGGCGGGAGCGAGCCACACCACCGGTGCCCACAGGAGGCGGGAGCGAGCCACACCACCGGTGCCCACGGGAGGCGGGAGCGAGCCACTGCCACCCGCTGGAGCCAGGAGGGAGCCACACCACTGGTGCCCACAGGAGGCGGGAGCGAGCCACACCACCGGTGCCCACAGGAGGCGGGAGCGAGCCACACCACCGGTGCCCACAGGAGGCGGGAGCGAGCCACACCACCGGTGCCCACAGGAGGCGGGAGCGAGCCACACCACCGGTGCCCACAGGAGGCGGGAGCGAGCCACACCACCGGTGCCCACAGGAGGCGGGAGCGAGCTACACCACCGGTGCCCACGGGAGGCGGGAGCGAGCCACACCACCGGTGCCCACAGGAGGCGGGAGCGAGCCACACCACCGGTGCCCACGGGAGGCGGGAGCGAGCCACTGCCACCCGCTGGGGCCAGGAGGGAGCCATGCCGCTTCAAGAGGCGGGAGGGCGCTGCCACCGCCTGCGGGGGCAGGGACCTAGAGGTGCTCCATGCATCTCCTGGTGACCGGTTGCGCACGCAGCCCTGCCCCACGCCATGCAAATCCCCTCCCAGCCTGTTGAAAGGTCGTTGCTATGATGCAGTAACGGACAATTTGCATATTACCTCTTTATATATAGACTAGAGGCCCGGTGCATGAAATTCGTGCACAGGGGGTGGGGGGTTGTCCTTTAGCCCAGCCTGCACACTCTCCAATCTGGGACCTCTTGAGGGATATCCCTCTCACAATCCAGGACTGCTGGTTCCCAACTGCTCACCTGCCTCTGCTTAATTGCCCCTAACCGCTTCTGCCTGCCAGCCTGATCACCCCATAACCTCTCCCCTGCCAGCCTGATCGATGCCTAGCTGCTCCCCGACCAGCCCAATTGCCCCTAACTGCCCTCCCCTGCAGGCCTGGTTGCCCCCAACTGCCCTCCCCTGATGGCCTGATCACCCACAACTGCCCTCCCTTGCAGACCTGGTCCCTCCCAACTGGCCTCCCCTACTGGCCATCTTGTGGTGGCCATCTTGTGTCCACATGGGGGCAGGATCTTTGACCACATGGGGCGGCCATATTGTGTCTTAGAGTGACAGTCAATTTGCAAAGTACTCTTTTATTAGATAGGATGATAACCAGTGTCACCACATTCAGTCAGTAAGTCTGGCCAAAAGCAAGACACTGGGGTTTTTAAAAGCTGTGAAGATTTGTTGAGACAAGTTTGTTTTTCCCTTAGCCTTTGGAATATTGAAAATAACTTCTGGATATCACTCTCCCAACATCAACACACTTATTCATCTGTGTTAAAGTGTTCTGGATGAGAAACATCCTAACCATCTCCAGTTAGCATCCTGCCATTCACCCACACACACACATAGCAGAGAGACTTCAAATTATTAGAAAGTGTTTTTTTATGAGTCCCAAATACTCCTTTGTAACTTCTAACTGGTTGTCACAGTTCCAAAGCAAGCATTTAAAATTAAGATACTTCTGTGTCTTTTTCTTAAATCAGCTCATGTGAACCAAGCAGTCTTAATACCTTCAAGCATCATAATTAATTTATGTTATATGCTATAAATACATCTAGAACCTACTAGGTAATGTAGTGTAGGTCAGAAGTAGAAAAATGAATAGTATCTGTTGTTAAGGATTCAAAGTCGAAATGAGAATGACCCATGCATAATAAAAAATGCAGGGATAGAAACACAAAAGAAAGGGGGCTGAGACTGCCTGGAACAGATTCTTGAAGGATGAGAATATTTTGAAAGGCAGAAATGAAATAAAGAAAAGAAGACAAACCCTGGCTGGGTGGCTCAGCTGGTTGGAGCACAGTCCCACACACCAAAAGGCTGCGGGTTCGATTCCCAGTCAGGGCACATACTTAGGTTATAGTTCGTTACTGGCTGGGACATGATTGGAAGGCAACCAATTGATGTTTCTCTCTCATCTCTCTCTCTCTCTCTCACTCTCTCTCTCTCTCTCTCTCTCTCTCTCTCTCTCTCTCTCTCCCCCACCTCACTCTCACTCTAAAAATCCATAAAAATATATGATTGAAGATTTTTAAAAAAAGAGGAAACATTTTTATAAGGTCTGATTTTTAATTTAATTATTGATAATTAATAGGATTATCTACGTATTTCTTTTTAATTGTAACTATTCTTGACACTTCATTGTCTTTTGTGCACTTTTAAGAGAGTTAGCAAGAGTGTCAATGATGCAGATAACTGAGAGATGACCACAGATCACCTCCACACTATTGTGGCCCAGATGTGAGGCAGTACTTGTAAAATTAAGCCTGCATGTGTCTACCCCACTCCATCACCTCCCATGCACACACACACCTACACCATGAGGCTGGCCATTTCTGTTTCTCCTTTGGTCTCAGTCTCTTCAAACTCCTTTTGTACCAGATTCTGCCATCATGCAATTACTGTTCCAATTAAACACACATTTCATATTGTTGTTATACCTGGAGATACCTCCCCAGCAATGAGAACATTCAATTCTTGTTGAGACATTTACCAGAGCATCTTTTGGATGGCTGAAGGGGGAAAAAAAGGGGGAATTTCTCTTTTTAACTTACATCTGACCAGAAAAATGTTAGTGAAGTGCAATGGGAACTTGGAAGTCTGTGAATATATCACCCCAGAGATTATAGCAGCTAATAGTAAAAAAACATAAAAAGTAGTTAGATATGTTGATTAGGCAGTTTGGAAAGTTCTGGGAAAATATTTTATAATAATAAGTGCATGGTCAGAGAATGTAAAAAATATGGCTCCAAGAGGAATAAAGATCTCACAAGCCAGATTGATAGCACAATAACAGGTTACCCTAATGAGGAAGAAAAGGGGTTTGGGAGGTACAGACACTGATGTCACTGCTCAGGAAACTCTCTGATGAGGTCCTCTGGAGAAAGATGCACACCAACTGCAGACCTAGCAACACAGGGGCAGTGGGGCGGCAATCAGTGGCTTGGCCAGGGAGAGCCACCCGGGAAGGCAAGAGAAGGAAAAAACTGAAACAGAACAAAAGGGCCTTTTAGCTGTGTTACATGCAGAAAGAATGAAACAAAGATAGGCCTGAACCATGGAAAAATACAGTTAAATGCTGACAAAACAGAAAAAGCTGAACTAGTCAATTGCACTTTTGCTTCCACCTTTTCTAAAAGCGAACTGTCTTCAAACTTAAAGAAAAGAACAAATATACTCAAGAAGGAAGTGAAATCTACAAATCCAGGATGATTGAAGAAAGATTAACTAAAGTCTTTAAATAAATTATTTTTAATAGGCCCAAATGAATAAAAAATGAGGACTCAAAAATGTACCACGTATTATTTGTGTAATACACTCCTGATCCACAAGAAAGAATTGATAACACAGAAATGCACTCTGTATAAATTTAAAATACAATAGAAGAGATATCAAAAGTCAATTTATCAAGGAAAAACTATGTAACAAATACAATAGAAGAGATATCAAAAGTCAATTTATCAAGGAAAAACTATGTAACAAATACAATAGAAGAGATATCAAAAGTCAATTTATCAAGGAAAAACTATGTAACAAATGATTAACAATTAGAAGTAATTAGCTACTTGGGGAAAATTTAATTTGTAAGCTTATAAAAATATACATTTTGTACCGGAGAGTAAAAAGTTAAAATAAAAAACCAAGTTATAGAAAAACTACAAGGAAACAGAAGTGAGTGCTTATCAAATTTCTGGAGGGAAAATAACGTTAGAAAGAAAGAGGAGTTTAGAAATCTTCAAAGTGATAGAAGAAATCAAATGGGAAAGATTCCTTAGCATGGCTGTGCAGCAGGCACTACAGGTTGACTTGTCATAGAGTCACATAAGTCTCTTTTATTTTGCATAGTTAAAATAGTATTATTTATAACTATTACATATGGTAGGTCACAGAAAGCTAATCATCCTATCTAATAAAAGAGTAATATGCAAATTGACCATCACTCCATCAATCGAATAAAAGAGTAATATGCAAATTGACCATCACTCCAAACCAAGATGGCTGTCCCCATGTGGTCAAAGATGACTGCCCCCATGGGATGACACAAGATGGCCAGCAGGAGAGGGCAGTTGGGAGGGACCAGGCCTGCCAGGGAGGGCAGTTGGGGGCAATCAAGCCTGCAGGGGAGGGCAGTTAGGGTTGACCAGGCCAGCAGAGGAGGGAAGTTGGGGGCGACCGGGCCTGCAGGGAAGGGCAGTTGCGGGAGGGGGGGGGGACATTAAAAATGGCTAGAGAATAGAGATAGTACTTTCTCTGAGTATATGTGCACATATTAAGTGGTCAAGTAATGTTCTTGGTTGAATAAGTAAATCTTTAAAATGCATATTGCTTTTCTATGGTTCTACATTTTATTAAGTCCTAATAACCTGTATATAGCACTTAAAGTTCAAAAGAGAAACAAAGGAAACTTTATTCAGTGCAAACAGCTCAACTGTAATATACAGCACAGCTGTGAAAACAGCAAGGCAGTTAGGTGAGCCGAGGACCAGGCGGTCCTGGGACTAGGCCTCTCTCTGGATAGACCGCTCCTTCTGCTCTGGGCTGGTTCGCTCTGCTCTGGCTAGACATCTCTGGGATTACATCTTTGGTGTTTCAGCTCCAGCCAAGGAAGTGATGTCTTCACTTTTCAGTGCAAAGGGAAAGTGCACTACCCCAGCCAGAGGGGAGCTGGTTTAATATAGACCAACTAGAGGCCCGGTGCATGGATTCATGCACCGTGGGGTCCCTCAGCCTGGCCTGCGCCCTCTTGCAATCCAGGACCCCTTGGGGGATGTCAGACTGCCAGTTTTGGCCCGATCCCTGAGGTAGTAGTGCACAAAGTGGCAGGCGGCGTGGGAGGAGCCCGAGCCCGGGCAGGGTGTTGTGCTGTGCTTGCCGCCATGGCTCCTTAGCACTGTCGTGGAGGTGGGAGAGGCTCATCGCTGCAGCAGCGCTCGCCAGCAGTGAGCCTGGAGTCTGGCCCCAGTCAGCTAAGTGGCACTCCCACTGTGGGAGCGCACTGACCACCAGGGGGCAGCTCCTGCGTTGAGTGTCTGCCCCCTAGTGGTCAGTGTGCATCATAGTGACTGGTCAAACAGTGGACTGGTCACTTAGGGTTTTATATATATAGATATCCCTGCCCCTGATTCCTAATTGGTCCATCCTGAAACAAATGAGGATTCCAAATCCTTGCATTTGATTGGTCCAAAAGGCACTATCCAGAGTGGTCAGAATGAAGCCATTCTGATTGGCTGGTGAAGATGCACAGCTCTGATTGGACAGGAAAGCCTCAGTCCTACTGGTTGAAATACAATTCCACAAACTCCTGGATAAGGGCTGGCTCAGTTGGCAGGAACGCAGTCCAGGCAGGCAGTTCAGTGCTGTTTAGCGCAGGCTTCTCCCTGAAATGCGGTTTGCTGTGAGAGGCCCCTGTTTAGAAATGACTGCTAGGCTCTTAAATTTGAGCCCAGTTAAGCTACTGAGAGCTCTTCTTAGCAGGTACCTTCTTTTTCAGGCTCCACAATCACATTTTAAGAAGTGTCTGGCAATGCTTTCCAGAGATGTCCTTGCTAGTATCTCATTCCAAAGGTTGTGTGTGGGGGTAGTTATAAAAAGCATGGGCACAGTGTCAGAGCATACCTGGGTTCTAATCCCTGTCATAGCAAATTTGAGACCTTGGGAAAGCTACTTCACCTCTCTGACCTCAGTGTCCCTCTCTCAGACTGGTGTAGTGAAGCTCACCTAGCAGGGCTGAGAGAACACAAAGTAAACAGCACAGTCCTTGGCACACTGGTGATCATTATCACAAATATTTCTCAGCCTAATGGTGATGAATAGTATGTAATAAAAAGACCTGAGTTTGAATTCCAGTTATGATGATTATTTTTTCATTTTTATTGTCACCATCATCAGTAGTAATAATAAAAGAAAATACTATTTTTAAATCTATTATCAATCCACAGCACTTATAAAAATTAAAGGCATTAAAAACTAATATTATTTGTTCTTGCTGCTACTTCATACAGAACACATTTCCACTCCAGAGGAAATGGCTTTTCTATCTAGTGTTCTGGTTAGCATTAATTAAATGGAGCTAAGTCCACAGGACTGTGTCTAGTTCCTTCTCTAAAAACGAATCAATGAACAGTTAGGAACTACCGTGGGGAAAGAATGCTGGCCATATCCTGATGTGACTGAATGACAAATGCCACAGCTGGAAAGAGATTAGAGAGCACCTCAGGTCAAGAGAGAATATAAATGGTTGCCCCATGTGTTCAATATAGAGGAAAAAGAAAATTAAGTAAAAATGTCATGGAGTCAAATTCTAGCTAATGAGTGCAAGCTCTGCAGGCACCCTGAATAGAGGGAAAGAAAGGTCACGTCTGTTTCTTAGAAAGCTCCATCACATACAGGAGACTTTATACCTTTAAAAGGATAATGACCTCATTTACATGAGGAGCACCGGCAGACAAATTGCCCTTTGGACTCCTCACAAAAGGCTGGTGGACAAAGGCGAGGTGCAGTTTTACACTGAAATGTTCTAATAGGCAGCAGGGTTGCTGGTGACAAACAGCATCACTGTTGTCAAATACATTTGCACATAGACACTAGGTCGAGGTCCTATATGCTTTGCTTCACGTTTCTTTAAGTCTCACTGTACTTTTCATAAAAACAGTTACTTACTTTAGATTCATGAAAAACACAGCCCTTGAGAGCTGTGAAATCACCTGGGTGTTCCCACTTCAGAAGAGGCAGCAGTTCAAGGACAGCAGAGTTTAACCTCAGCGCCCGCTGGCCGGGCACCTGCGCTGCAGGAACCGTTCGGGCTGCTGCTCAGGGCACAGAGAGAAGGGAACTTGCTGTTGGGGGGCTCTCTGTTTTCTTTTGAAGAATCAGGCTGACTGATTCATTGGCCCACTCTGGATCATCAGACTGAAAGAGCTTTATTAATTGAAAACCTGAATTTATGCTTTGTAGCCAGGTTTATTGAGGTATAACTTACATGTAGTAAAATCTATCCTTTTCTGTGTACACTTTCAATAAACATGCAGTTGCATAACCAATGCTGTAATAGAAACAAGAAACCATTTTACCTTCCCACATTCCCTTGTGCCTCTTTGCAGATAATACTTTCCCCACCTTTGTCCCCTGGCAACCACTGACTTCCTTTCTGTCCCTTTCCTAGCATGCCGTTTAATGTAGCCTTTTGACTCTAGCTCCTTTCAGCAGAATGCACTTGAATTTCACCCATGTTGTATGTGCATCTGCAGTTCCTTCCCTTTTACTGCTGAGTCATATTCCATTGGGTTGATATGCCATGGTTTGCAAACCAGTTCACCAGTAGAGTCCATTCAAGCGGCCATCAGCTTATCCATTCACCAGGGCTTAAAGCCAAGAGTTCTGTGGGATGAGGGCGGTATAGATCTGTGTCCAGAGCCCCAGGGAGGAGGTACAAGTAGAAAGAAAAGTTTATTTGTGACCTGTACAGGCCATTCATAACACAGGGACTTTATTCTTGGAAAGAACTTCCTTTTACACCAGACAGCATATGAATTTAGAGTGAGATAAAGTGGCTTCAGGATCTCTCTGTACCTCGTATCTTTCATCTTTGAAAAATGGGCATAATTACTAATCCAAAAAGCAGTTTTGTAATCATTTCCATGAAAAAACATTTAAAAATAACAATATCCCACCTGAAACCAATATAATTTTATTAACCAATGTCCCACTAATAAATTCAATAAAAAAGTAAAACACACACACACACACACACACACACACACACACCACAACAAATAAAAATAACAGTATCATACTGGCACTACACTGTAGTTGTGCACAAAATTGGTAGACAGTTTTTCAAATATGCATATGTAGATTTATAATAATCTTACGTTTTTGCACTATTTGCAAAAAAACTTAACTCAAAATAGATCATGGACTTTAATATAAAACTTAAACTATAAAACTTCTAGAAGAAAATCTCCAAGAGTACGTTTATGACAGTGGTTTATGCAGAAATTTCCTAGATACAACACCAAAAACATAACTCATTTTAAAAATTCATAGGCTTTATCAAAATTAAATACTTTTGGACTTTCAAAGACCTGCTAAATTATGAAGATAAAGGGTACACTCTAGGATAAACATTTGCAAAGTACATTTTGGATAAAGGACTGTGTATGAAATATATTAAAACTTCTCAGCAATATTAAGAAAAGAACCAATTAAAAAATCAGAGAAAGGTTTGCAAGGACAGTTGACCAAGGAAGCTATGTGGATGACAAATAAGGAAGCACCTGAAACCTGCTTAACTGTGGGTCCCGTGGGCTTTGGTACAGTAGTTTGGGATCATTGTCACCGGTATATTGATATTCTGTCAATCACAAAGTGTTTCTGTGTCCTAAATAGTTAGCTTTCAAATTAATGCATTTTGGGACATAATTCACTCATGTGCAGGCCTATCTATATTTGTTTTGGGATCTTATATCACATTCCACCTTGATAACTGAAATCACAAACTTTGGTCCTACTTAAGAAAATGTTATGAAGAACAAATAGATAAGTCATCATTACCAAACAATTTGTAATCGGAGGTTATGACTTTTAATCTAAAATTAACTATGTTTGGACAGACTTTAATGACTTTTGTGCAAAAACATTCATTTTTTGATTATCAAAATGTTCTGCATGTGTATGGTAAGTGAATTATTATTTCAACTTCATTCATTTACTCATTTAATATACATTTGATTCTCACTACTATTAGTCATACCTAATTTCAGCATTTATTCTAATTTAACTACCTTTAAAATCACAAGGTACAATGTCATTATATAAAAACCAACAAGGGGACAATTTTATCATCATATAAATTCTGAACAAATTACCCTGTGATGTCAGGAGAATAAAGGATAAATAACCTAAGAAACATGTTTAAAATACATAAAGGTAAATTTTTATATAAATTTGATGTTCCCTATTATGATTCTCATACAGTAGTGATGTTTTCTCTGAGATATTTCAGCATTGAGAAGGAGAGGAATGAAGTAGTTCTCAAATTGTATATGCACCCCTTGAAATTCTGATAGTGCCTTTCCTAGTCTAGAGCCGTGGTTGGCAAACTGCAGCTCGCGAGCCACATGCGGCTCTTTGGCCCCTGGAATGTGGCTCTTCCACAAAATACCACGGCCTGGGCGAGTCTATTTTGAAGAAGTGGCGTTAGAAGAAGTTTAAGTTTAAAAAATTTGGCTCTCAAAAGAAATTTCAATCGTTGTACTGTTGATATTTGGCTCTGTTGACTAATGAGTTTGCCAACCACTGGTCTAGAGGAATATTTCCCTGTGATGAATATTTTTCCATGTGGTGGCGGAGTTCACTTTGTGCTGGGCACATAAGTAACATGGGAGCAGCAGGGATTTTGTTCTTCAATACAGTGTAATGGGTTAGGAACACCAGTTCTGGAGCAACAGTGCCTGGGTTTGAAATCCAGCTTTGCTACCTACTATGTGTCTGAGCTGAGCCTGGCTATGCTCCCTAACTCTGTAGATCTGGCCTACCACATCTGTAAGGTAAGAGTGATATATAATAAGTGCTTCAGTGCTGAAGCATTAAATATGTATAAAACATTTAGATTCATGCTTGGCATATAATTAATTACCTTGTCCTAATAGATGTTTGGTAGTATTGAAGATATTTCTTTATCCTCATTTTAAAGTTGTTGTTGACACTCTACGATATTTGCAATAAGCTTGTCCAATCTAGCTGATTCTGTCCATACTCATTTTTAGAGTTCATTTGTATTAAAGTTATATGAAAATATTACAGGAGTGGAACAGTATGACTTAATTTTTTGTTTAGCTTTCAGAGAATGATGTTACTAAATTGAAAGTTTATCCCAGCTAATTCTTCTAATCAACATTTGCAAATCATCAGTGAGAAAAAATATATTGAGGTACTAGACCTTAATTCTGTTTTTGTTCTATGTGTTTGTTTTATTTTGTTTCATTTTCATTCTGCAGAGTAGAGAATATTATCTGGCATTTCAGGTAGTCAGTGGATATATATTGAATGAATACCTTATCTCTATCTTTCTTAAAGGGACACTCATTCATTCAACTGGTATTTGTTGTTACTGAGGTAAACAAATATTTACTTAGCATTTACTTTATTTGCCAGGTAAGGCATTGATCAAACATTAGTCTGATGATGAAGACCATTATTGTGATTTTATATGACTTTTCATTCACTCAATTTTTAACCTCCTGAATGTTTTCATAATGTAGGCCTTATAATTTGTCTTAGGATGGGATTTGATTCAGATATTTATTTCAAAGAAACCCAAACTAATGGTCTCAAACAAGATACAAATGTGCTACATCCTCACATAAAGAAGGAGGCAGCCCCATGCTGCCATGGCTTCTTCCCATTGCCCACTCTATACCTCCAGCTTCAAACTGGCCATCAACTCTAGGCAGCAGGTTAGAGAAAAAGGAGAGCCCATGAGCTGCAAGGAATCCTGCAGAAATGTTTACTCCCCAAACGCGGGTCCATGTCACTGAAGGAGAGGATGGATATTGGGAGGCACATCTCTTTCACAGAGAGAGAGAGTTGTTCATATTTTAGCAGGGGTAGGTGAGGAGCAGGCAAAAGGACACATGGGATACATGATGCTCAGAGTAGGGTGTGGGCTGGCGAATTAATTTGGGAATCGTCAGCAGAACAACAGCCAACACAGCCATGTGAATTAATGAGACCTTCTAGGGCTTGAATTTCCAAGATGGTGGCCACCAGCCACAGGTTGTCTCTGAAATTTAATAAAATTAAAAATTCAGCTCCTCAGTCACACTACTCCATTTCACGTTCTCAAAGGCCATACATGATTAGTGGTTATTATATTGGAGAGTGCAAACCATTTCCATGACTACAGAAAGCTGCCCTGGACAGCAGAGCTGGAGAGAAAGAATTTTGCAAAGAAAACGAACCTACTGGTAGGTATTAAAACAGTACTTTTCTACATTTATTTACTAAATTCAAGTTTTATTTTTACTCTCAAGCTTTATTACAGGGATGAGCAAATGTAGGTTTTAGGTTTGAATACACAAAACAGAATTTATTCTTATATATTTTTCCATATGAACTGTAAACCTACTTTTGCCCACCCCTGTATTATTGCACTTACTAATAATAGGCTGACAATTATTGAACACTTACTTGGAGACAGGTTCTATGCTAAAATAAATATGTTATTTATTTTATTTAATCCCCCAAACTCACAAAATGAGTGCTGCTATCATCCTCATTTTATAGATGAAGCCATTAAGGCTTTAAATGTGGACAAATTAGGCTACCAACTAATAGACACTTTAGAAAGGGAATTTCTGGAGAATAACTTCAATCAATCTGAATCCAGACATACATAGGATTTCCCATTGCATCTTATCCACTGCAAGTAAGTCATGTTACCTGTTGTTTTACACTATTTCTACTTCTTCTATTTTTGTGATATTATTACATTTGCAACTTCCTGAACAATGTTGAATACTAGTAAAGATACTCTTAACCTTGATTGGACTGTGCCTTGTATGTTCTAATTAAATATGATGCTGTTCATTTGAATTAGCTATTCCTTATTACTGTAAAAGCATTAAAATGCATGAGAGATTATAAAAACTGATTTAATAATTATGTAATATCACCTTTTTATTCCTAGAAATAATTTACTTTGTTATTTTGCATTGCTCTTTTGTATTCTTATGGATTCTATTTTTCACCACATTTTAGTTAGGACTTTTGTATCCAAGAAGCCAACATATTTCATTAGCTGCATGTGGATTCTGATTTCAGATTTTCCTGGGTTTTAAGTACAGGTTTACTACTAAGTAACTGGGCAATTCCTAACAAATTACTTAATATCTCTATACCTCTGAAGAGATTTATCACAGCGCCTAGTGAAGAGTATGTGTTTAAAAACATTAACCATTCCATTTGTGGACATGGTCTACAGTTTGTTTGTTTTTCTTAGTCCATTTGGACTGCTAAATCAAATACCAAAGACTGGGTGGCTTACAAACAGTAGTGCTGGAAGATGGGAAATCCTAGATCAAGGTGCTGGCAGACTCGGTGTCTAGTGAGAGGGACATCCTGTTTCATAGATGGTTTTGCTGTAATCCCACAGGACAGGAGGCATGGGAGCAATCTGTGGTCTGTTTCATAAGAGCACTAATCCTATTAAACACCCAACTTCATGACCTAATCACCTCCTGATAGCATCACCTTGGGGGCTAGGATTTCAACACAAATTTTAAGGGAACATAAACATTTAACCCACTGCAATTTACTTTTCTTTCTTATACAGTACTGTCTTTTCCAAGTTTCAGTGTTAAAATTTTGTTGGATTTGGACAATTTATTGGACAAGATTTTTAGCTTTTATGTGTTCTGAAATAGTTTCTGCTTAAAGGATTGATAGAAATATAACCCAAATTTGCCTACACAATGCTCTGTTTTTGAGGGAGTGGTTAGGGAGCTGACACATCTTTAACAAATTTCAGTATTTTTTTTATCAAAAAGTTTGTGTGTGTGTGTTCCATATAATAAAGAGAACATTCTAATAAATTCTTACAATCTAAGTCAAAGGATAGTGAAAGTGAATAAACCTTACTATTAAAATGTATTTCAATACTTAAATGATTTAATTGTATCTCTGATGAAAATAATGGATTTTAACAAAAGTGTGTAAATTTAAATGAATAAATGGTGAGTATTTGAGGCAAAACATAATTAGCATAATTTAATGTGATAATCCTCATCTTAAATAATCAGGAATTTTTTGAAAAAAAATAACAAGTAAGCATTAAAATAAACATTTAAAACTGTGGACCATTTGTACATCAACTTCCAGCTTTAAATAAGTTAAAAGCTTCAGCCTTTATTAAAAGCTGCCTGCTAGATAGAAAGCCATAGGCAGGAGAGAATGCATTCCTTTTCCAGGACTCTTTTTAGCAATGTCCCTAGATGAAAATGATCTTTTAAAAAAGTACACAACTCAGAAACCAAGCCACGTGCCACATTTATCAAAAAAAGCTGATGAAAATGAACCTAAAATTGGAAATTTAAAATGGAAGAAAATTGATTTGATGATAAGCAGAGAATAGATTAAACTTGTACCAAATGCCATTTTCGCCTGTCTTCCTAAACTGTGCTATAATCACAACATTAGCACCAGTTATTCTGAGCAAAACGTTCCAAAAGGTGATTTCGCCTACAGGATTACTGCATTTGGTAGAGCTTTGAAGTCATTTTCAAAGGCCATTGTTCTAGGCACTCAAAGATCATACCTGTCCTTCAATACTTTTTGTCTTGCTTGACATTTACAGTGACATTCTTTGGATTATTTCAACACGGCATTATTAAACCAAACAAATACGGCATCTTCCAACATATTTAAAACCAAGTAGCAAAAAATTCATGGTCAACCATGTAGGATTTTATATTTCAGTTGAGGAAAGTTAATGAAACACTAAAAAACAAACAAAATAGGTCAAGTAGAGTATAACCCAGTATTAACCAAACACAGAGGTGGATGTTTGTAAAGGCCAACAGGAGCTCCAGGCAAGGAGAAAGGCAGAGTGCGTAGAAAGACTGGCTGTCAAAGATGAAAAAATGTAAATCTTGAACTGAAGAAGAAAAATAATTTTCTCAGATAAAAACACAGTCAGAATAAGGTTAAGGAGGGAAAACAGAGGTAGGAAGGGAAGGATCCTGAAGGAACCAACATGACAGAAGGGAAGGTGACTAGAGGCCAGCAATGGGAAACACAGTGGATAGTTTATTTGAGATGAGCTGATGGACAACTTTGATATTTCAAGTTGAGACTCTAGAATGCAATTAGAAATAGTTTAGACTTTTTTAAAAAGATGACTATAATTCATTTTAGTTAAAAGTATCAATACACAAAATAACATCTATAACAAATGTGTAGTTTACAGAAGAATAAAGAACCATTGTACTTTCCATCCATCTGAAGACAAAGAAGATTACCATTACGTTTGAAGTTGCCTTTGATCCCCTCCCCTCCCCAGCTGTGTAGACTAAATAGTGTCAATGTTTGAGTGAGATTAGTTGAGTAGTGTTCAATAGCATAAGGGGGGGCGGGGGGGGGAGGCACAAAAAGAAGAGACACTAGAGAGCAGTAAGAATCCTGGCGATTCAGACTAAGAAAGAAGCAGTGGGAATGCAGAGGAAAGGAAAAATTTACAGTTTATTGTTACATAAGTATTGGAAGGCAAGTATGACTCAATTTTGTTTTGTTTGTTTGTTCTTGGAGTTGTTTTAGTTTGGCTTTTTTTGTGTGTGTTTTTGCATGGATGCAACAAAATATTGGTACCATTAATAGAAATAGGAAAGAAAGGAAGGTTTAAAGATAAAGCCTATGTTTCAGACCCATCCATAGTTGTCAAAATGAGTCATTTGAGTGTGAAAACTATATTAGTAGAAGAAAATGTACAATGAAGCCAAAATGAAGGATAGGATTTCAAGAAATAATTTCAAAAAGTAGCTGTTGAAAAACCTGAGATGATGAGAGCCCTTTGAGAAGTTAAAAAGTAGAGCAAAAAGTTCAGATTTGTGGCTTGAGGACTAAGAAGGAGCCAGCTGGAGGGATTGTTAGAAGTGGAAACACAGGGCAGAGGGAACCAGGAGCCCTGAGAGCCACAGATGAGGAAATAAGAAAGCATTTGGAAAGGTGAACTGTGTGGCCTAAAAAAAACACCTCCACACAGTAATATTCCTGCGGACACAACCCATAGTTGGCCCCCTGGCACGCACCAGAGGCTGAGGGCAGTGCTGGGACATTCCCCACCTCTTTCCTCCCAGTCTCTTATTGCCTTAAGAAGAAGAAACAAAACCAATTACATATTTCCTTTGCAACTGCCAAACTTCCCTGTGCCTCCTCCCACAAACTGCCTGTATCTAGTGTGGAAATTCCTGACGTTGACTGTGCATTAGGATCATCTGGAGAGGTTTAAACCAATAGAAAGTTTTGGATCCAAACTCTGATTTAATTGTTCTGTGTTGGAGCATGAATATAGATTTTTTTAAAAACTCTCATGGATGATCAGGGCTGAGAATCACTGCTTAAGAGTGACCTCATTGAAATGCACAGGTCTACTAAAGTCAATGACCAAGGAATCAGAACCTAGCATCAGTTCAGTATTGGTCAAGGTACTGAGGGGCATATTTTAAGTAAGATGTGATCACCATCCATAATGTGCTCAATGGGGAAATAAAACAACAGTGTATATAATGATTTTGAGGACATCAAAAGACGTACATGACCAGAGCAGACTTGTATAATGACAACCAGTGAGGGCTAACACAGTGAAGAATGTATGGTGCTGATTCAAAGTATGGGAGAGAATATTCTAGTGTAAGATAGTCCTAATGAGATTGTAAGCCTATGAAAAAGAGTCTAACTGGAGTAAAACTTTAAACTTCCAAATGGTCAGTGTTTGCCTGTGAGTTCAATAACTCTGCCCTCCACAGGCAATGCAGAGAACATCTTCAACGGGTCACATATGTACCACCCCTGCCCCGGCACTGCTAACTTAATTCACTGCTAGGATAACCAAGGGAGAGAAGCTATGTATGTTTCCGCTCCCTGGATTTTAGCCTCTATGTACAAGTAGTTCTTTGCTTTTGGCCAGCATGGCATGAAAGATTACAAAGGACAAAGACAGTCTGTTCTCAAAGGCACAGTCCTAAAATGCTGCTTATGGAGAGCTGACGGTCCATCCTAACTAGGGTGAAACTGATTCCATAAAGACCGAGGCAGTCGGTAAGCCTGCCTTTCTGCTGAACCTTTCTGAGTCTTTCTGTTGAATGAGAATCATTCCATTCTAACCCTGGGGGCTCACTTGATATCTACTTCCTGCCTGTTCCTACATCAGAAATGCTCAAGCTTTGAATTCAGCTTGCCCCGGGGCACCCATCCCTAAAGAACACACCTCCTGATGGGGAATCAAAGCTACCATTTCTGGACACCACAGCAGCTTGTCCACTCTTAAGGGGAAGTTACACTGTAATTAATTGGTCAGATTCCAAGAAACTATGTAGAGGACAGCCCTGCAAGTGAGGGGAGTATTCAGAGGAAAGCTTGCTGAGGGAAAGGGTGTGTGGTTTCTTCTTTATAGCATTCCTTGCAGCCAGAGAGGTGAGAGGTGAGGACGACCTTTAATGGCATTTTCTGCAATCTGCTGTGGCAGCCCAGGGCTTAAGCGACTGCCCTCATCAACTTGACCTTACATAGCACCAGTATATATATCACTGCAGTAGAACATAGATAGCAGCAGAGCACGTAGGACAGTTCTAAGCCATGGCCAGGAGCTCATGCTCTGGGATCTGAGCCCAGGACACAAGCCTTTGGCCCCTGCTCATCACTCACCTGCTAGGTGATCTTAGGTGAGTTACATAATGTCTCTGTGCTTCAGTTTCCTCATGTAACAAAGGAGTTGAGACTAATAATAGGACCTAATTGGTTCTGAGGTTTGAATGAACTTTTAGAGCAGTGCCTGGCAAACAGTACACATGCCGTCACTATAAGCGATCCTTTATTGTTGTTTATTATCTTTTTATTTCTTCCTTCCTCCTACTTTCCTTCCCTCCTCTTTTCTTGTGTGTGCGAGTGTGAGTGTGTATGTGTGAAAGTATGTGTGAGACTATGTATGTGTGTGTGCATGAGTGTGTGTGTGTGTGTGTGTATGTGCATGTAGGAAGCGGTTATAGGGTTAATCCTCGGACTGACCTGCTGGCAAAGTAGCAAACAAGTCCCAGCTTGGAGGGCACAGTCCTCTAAGCATAATTAAGCTTGATCTTATAACTGCTCCCTAGATCTTTCCTGGGTAGCTAGTGGGCTGTGGGAAGGGCAGCAAGTGCTGCCAAAACAAGTGAAACTTAAAACAACATTGTAAATTATCTTGTTTGTCCCTGATTATAAATAAAGCCTCAACTTTGCAGCCTGGATCTGTTCTATGGCCTCAGCAAGGCACAGAAGATCCACCTAGACCCAGCTTTTTCTCTTTGTCTATCATTTCTCCATCCTTCGTCGCCCCCGCTCAGGCTCGCCGAACCCTTGGTTGTGCTGGCGCGGCCCATGTGCATGGGCAAGCACCAGATCTATTAAAGTCTATGAAAGACCTGTTCTGTATATCCAAAATCCAAAGTCTAAATCCAAATCTCAGGAAAGGTTTCCCAAGAATACCAGCAGGGCTTTTGGAAAACAAGTTAAGTTCTTGCTATTTAAAGGCAATTCAAATTCACACAATGAGATCTGGGACTGTGGAGCTGGCGAGGTTTGGGACTTTTGGGGATCTTGGGGGGGAGGGGTGGTAAATGTATTTTGGAAGTGGGCTGGATGTGAATCTTTGCAGGCCAGAAGGAAGACTGTGAAAGGCAGAGTAATCACCCCCCACAGATGTCTACATCTAAAGCCCCCAAACTTGTGATTATGGCAAAGAGAAATGAAGGTAGCCGATGGAATTAAGGTTGCTAATCAGCTGTTAGAAAGTGAGATTATTTTGGATTATCTAGTTTAGCACAGTGTTACCACCATGGCCCTTAAATGTGAAAGAGGGAAGCAGAAAAGTCAAATGCAGAGTGCAACAAAATGAGGACTCCACCGACCATTGCTGACTTTGAAGATGGTATGGGCCATGGTCAGGGAATGGAGGCAGCCTGCAGAAATTGGAAAATGCAAGGAAGCATATTCTCCCCTGGAGCCCCCAGAAAGGAATATGGACCTGCCAACCCTTTGATTTTAGTGCAGTGAGACTCCATGGACTTCTGACCTCCAGAAACATAAGATAAATTTGTGATGTTTTAAGCCAATTAGTTCGTGGTAATTTATTAGAGCAGCAAAAGAGAACGAATACAGAGAAGCACAGCACCATTTATTTCAGCTTAACTCTGTACAGTTCTATACTGTATTTGGGGACGCATTTCCTGTTGCAAGTAAAGTATTACTTCCTCATGTCTGCCTGCTCCCTGGCATATTTTCTTGCTTTCAAATGTGGGAGACTAATGCAACAACAACAAAAAAAGCAACAAACCTTATTTTGTTACTTCCCTCAATTTCTTCCACAGTAAAACATAAAGTTTTATGGTGTTACTTTCAAGCCTGCTTCCTGAAAATATATCTTTTTATGAAAATGATGAATTAAAAAGCTCAAGAAGAAAAAGAAAAAAGAGAGAAGCTATTATGCTGGAAAATTTGTTCTGCTTCTGAGTAATCCCAAGTCAGTTATATGTATACTAGGGGCCCGGTGCACAGAATTCATGCACTGGGGGTGGGGGGGTCCCTCAGCCCAACCTGCCCCCCACATACTGGGAGCCCTCAAGGGATGTCCTACTGACGGCTTAGGCCCGCCTAGGCCGCAATCTGGCCTCCCTTTGTGGGAGGTAACCGGGCTGATCAGTGGAAGGCACCAGCCCCATCACCCCACTGCTGCAGCCACTGCCAGTCACCACAGCCACCAAGGTGTTTTCATCAACATGGACTCCAGTCCCTTCACCAAGAAAAAATGACAACTTTCTTTAGGCATTTTCAAGATGTGTCTTTCATAGGATATGCATTTCTTTCTTTCTTTCTTTTTTTATCCTCACCTGAGGATGTGTTTCCATTGACTTTTAGAGAATGTGGAAGAGAAAGGGAAAGACAGAGAGAAACATCAAAGTGAGAGGAACACTTTGATTGGTTGCCTCCTGTATGAGCCCTGATCTGGGCCCCGGCCAGGGAGGAGCCTGCAACCTAGGTACATGCCCTTGATCAGAATCAAACCCAGACCCTGCTGTCGGCAGGCTGAGGCTCTATCCACTGAGTCAAACCAGCTAGGGCAGGAAATGACATTTCTTAGCCCTCCAGCAGCGGACCTTTGTCTTTTTCTCCAGAAGTGTGGTGGAAAAACCCTAGATCACCTTTTTGGATTCTTATTACCCAAGTTACTAAGAATATTACCAGTGGCATACAGGAAGCTTAGCCAATGTGCAGTCAGAAAAGGTGTTTCCTCTATAATTCACACCAATCGGGGGCTGGGCCCTGCCCAGGCCTAAAGCCTCTGGCCGAAGCTTTAGGCCTGGGAAGGGGCCCTCCAGCTCCCTCTGATCGCCGGCTTCGCCCCTGCCCAGGCCTGCCCAGGCCAAAAGCCTCTAGCGCAGGAGCGGAGCCCCAGCAACCTGCCATCGATCGCAGGGGGTCCGCTCCTGCACCAGGCCTTACCTCACAGTGACCTGGTTGCCAGGATGTTCCTGGGACACAGGTGCTGGGCACCTATGTATGCAAATTAACCGCCATCTTTTTTTGGGTTAATTTGCATAGTCACTCTGATTGGCTATGGGCGTAGCGAAGGTATGGTCAATTTACATGTTTGTCTATTATTAGGTAAGATGTGTCCACAGCAGAGATGAAGGTGAGTAAGATGTCTGTGTCACTTACAAAGAATGTCCACAGGGGACCAGCGCTGCCCTCCTCCCATCACCAGTCGAGGTGAACTGAAAAGTCATTACGGCAGGCATTCCTCCCCATCGTATTCTTAGTGATATAAACCAAGCAGGGACTCCTATTAAGTTGAAATTATTAGGAGGATACTTAGAGAATTTTTTCTTATTTTATTTAAAGATATTCAAATAATTATATACTTGAATATCTTTAAATAAAATAAGAAAAATATTATCTCTGAGAAACAGTTCCCTTTTGTCCTAGTTACACCATCCGTTGTATAAAACCAAAACCTGCCCTCATAGACCATAATTTTGATTCTGTGTTTTTTTTACTTAAATACTCAACATGGCAGAAATTATCATCAAGGATCCACATACTTAATGGTGAAATGCTTTTAGAAGGATCGGTACAAGCCAGTAAAACGGAGAGTATGCTGAGAAAATGAGCAGTTAAGCTTTCAAAATTGCTGAGTATAGATGTAATTCTCAATTACACTACCAATGGCATTCTCCATAGCCAACTACACTGAACCTAAAGATAATGAAAAAAATGGAAAGTGAAAACTAGCAAGACGGCCATGGGTCATTGTACATAATTTGATATCCACTGAATTTTACAATGTGTGTGTCTCGGTGTGCAAGTATTCATGCAATTTGCCTTATGGTTCTCTATCACACTAGTGGTCAGCAAACTGCGGCTCGCGAGCCACATGCAGCTCTTTGGCCCCTTGAGTATGGCTCTTCCACAAAATACCACGGCCTGGGCGAGTCTATTTTGAAGAATTGGCGTTAGAAGAAGTTTAAGTTTAAAAAATTTGGCTTTCAAAAGAAATTTCAATCGTTGTACTGTTGATATTTGGCTCTGTTGACTAATGAGTTTGCTGACCAATGCACTAGATCATCTGTAAATGTAACTGTCATATCTGGGAGTATCAACAAGGTTTGGCATGTTTATGAACTTATTTAACAAAAATTAAAGTAAGGATACTGAACTGGGTACATTGATAGGAGAAGATAAACATTAGAAGAATTTCCTTGAACCTCTATCCCAAAGGCTTTTAGAGCACCCCCATGCCTGAAAGGAAAAATTGGGTTTAGCACATCATTAAAAATGATTTACTTCCCATCATAAGTTTCAAATATTCTGAAAAATTAGCTCAGAACCTTCATATAATTAATATCAGACTAAGCTTCCTGAAAGACCACTTTCATCAATATCCCCCCTTCCCTTAAAATTAAATAGCATTATGTTTCTTACTGTATTATTCATCCAGGAAACATCCGTTGAAGAGCGACTACACAGAAGACAGTGCTGGGAAGTGAAAAGGGGAGGAAAGGTGGGAATGCTAAGAGAAACAGAGTATGATTCAGGTGCTCATGGAGCTCATTATGGTCGAATAGATAACGTAAAATGTGTGCAGAAACCACAATGGACTGTGACAGACACTATAACCGTGGAGGGGAACCTCTCTGCAGAACTTGGGATCTCGGGTGGATTGTGAAGGGTAAATGTGAAACCTAAAAGCTATTAATAAGAGGCAGATATTTCAGACAGAAAGAAATGCCCAGAATCAGAAAAGCAAAGGGCAGTTCAAGGAGCACAGCTGTTCAGTTTGGCTGGACCCTGGATCCTGAAGGGGACGGACAGAAGTGTGTCAGGGATAAGCTGGCGGGTGAGTCCGGGCTTCTGCAGAGAAGGTTGGCTAGCTGCTCAGGGACAATGCATTCAGCGGACAGTGAACAGGGAGGAACTGGAGGTTCTGGAGCAGAGCTGGTGCCTGATCATGGCCAGATTCTGGGGAAATTAACATGTAGGATAGTCTGCAAAAAGGATGGACTGCAGAGGGTCAAGGACACTAGTTAGAAGGAGTTACAGGGGCTCTAGCAGTGGAAACAAAGGAAAGAAAAATAAATGCAAGCTATACACTTGACAATGCATGTGATGAGAAGTTACTGAGAAAAGCAGTGAACAGTGACACTAGTAAGCCCTTACAAGGAGCTGGAAACCAGTTGGCAATGATGACAGATCACCAACAGGTGTGAGCTGAGCAGGAGGAACAGCACACTCTGTCCTGGACATCCAGCTCAGAGTGCCTGTGGCTATCCACGCGGAAATGTCCGCAGGTAGCAGTGTGCTGTAGGAGAGAGGTGAGAGGAGAGACAGATCGGAGAAGACACCCACCACACAGGCAGTCTGAAAGAAATGGCAGTGAAACGCTCACCAATAGAAAGAGTAAAGAGGCCAGGTGGAGGTCTTCCAGGGATGGAAGAGGAAGCTAAGGGAGAAGGGATGTTCAAATAGAAGGGTATGCAATCCAGTATTAAATGCTGAAAGATGGTTACAGTGTAGAATATGATTGAAAAGTAATAACTAGCAATTATTTAGCACGTAGCATGGATCAGGCCTTATCTTAAACACTTTAGAGTTATGATCTCATTTATTCCTGATCCCAAACCATGAGGTTCTACTGTCATCATCAACTAACAGATGAGAAACCTAAGCCTTCAGAATTGAAGGAATTTGTCCAAGGACATCATGCTGAGTAGGTACTGGCAGTGCATCCAGGCTATCGAACCCAGTGACCATTTGCCCACAGTTAACCAACTCCTTGTGCTCACATGTCCCAGTGCAGTGGGATTTCCCTAGCTGAAATGCCCCTCACATTCTTCTACACCAGCCCTCGGAGCCCAGTTCAAGGACTACCATTTCCAGAACGTCTTTCCCGACTCTCCAAATATCCTCTCTATATTATTGACAGCATTTGCTCTTCAGGATGTAAATGGCCAGTTTTATGTGATTTTGTCTATTATGCAACAATAACTTAAGTGCACTGTTCTTTCCTCAAATAAGTAGCTGGCTCCTTCAGACAGAGATGTATCACCTTTTATATTTCTTCAGTACCCTTCAAGCGATTTGTTATCAGTGAGAAGCGTGGTGTATCCAGTGAGGAAATATCTGTTATGTTTTAACCCATGTCTACAGATGTTAAAAAGGAATCAGAACTGGGTTGAGGGTGAAGTGAGTAGAAATGCTCAGTTATATGGGTTCACTAAGATGGTTCTATGAGAACAGAAGAACATTCCCGGCCTAAGCAGCCTGTGCAGGCCTGAATGAATGCTGACTAGGAAGGAAAGCCCTGCTCATTGGGTGGGGTTGAGGAGGACTGTTCAGAGCTAAAAGTTCTGAAAATATGCTTGGCTACTCATGCAGTTATCACACCCCTGAGATTGTTAGCAAATTAAGGCATGCAATTTTTCCAGTGGACTAGCAGTTTGAGCTTTTTTTAGAAGGCTTTCTCACCTTTTTTTCTTTAGATTTTTGAATTCTGAATTTTTTCCCTTTATAGGGAGTAATTTTACAATAAGAGTCTCTCAAACAAAGTTTTACTTTTCTTGGTTTAAAAAAGCAAGAAAGAAATCTTACTTCTTTACAGTAAGATTTAGGCATATTCCAACACGTAAGCCCCTTGAATTTCCTGGCTCATATTCGTCTGGTCGAATTCCTCAGGCCAAGGCTCAGTGTGACGTTTTGCCATTTCCCACTCAAAGTGCAAAAAAGCAGCCCACTGGGCAGAAGCCTGACTGCCCCTGGGATTAGGGACACCGTATTTGCTTCCACATCTAACTTGATGATTGCTAGAAAGTAGTCCTTCCCCTGCCTTTGAGAGCTGGTTTTTAGCTTGTTTAATATGCTCCACAATTTTATTCCAAATGTATTTGAGAAAGTAAATGTCAATCTAAATGCATTTAAAACCATCATCATCTGTAATGGAACGTCAGTCTGGTAGAAATGAGAGCATAGAACATCCAATCCACTAAAAGTTTCATTTCCATGAAAAACAAACAAACACAACAATGAGCTCTTTACAAATGAACTTTTCCCATCCTATATAATAAAAGCCTAATATGCTAAGTGTCTGACCGTTTGTTCGACTATTGGACCAGTCACTATGATGTACACTGACCCCAGGGGGCAGACACTCCGAGAGGTAGGTTAGCTTGCTGCTGGGGTCCAGCCAATGGGGACTGGGCGAGACGGGCATGCCCTGGAGCCCTCCCACAGTCTCTCCCCGGCCCCGATCATGCACCGGTGGGGTCCCTCGGCCTGGCCTTGCCTTCTCACAATCCAGGACCCATTGGGGGATGTCGGAGAGCTGGTTTCAGCCCGATCCCCACAAGCCAAGCGAAAGGACCCCACAGGTGCACAAATCTGTGCACCAGGCCTTTAGTATACCATAAACCTCTATTAAGTTTTTTAAAAATAAATTAGCCTCATCTATCTGAAATATTAAACTAAAAGATAGTCTTACATAAACACAGTTTTGTATCATCTCCAAGAGAAAAAGGAAAAGTGCTCCTTTAATTTCATGGAAATGAGACTATTACAAACTCTGTTGTGACAAGGGGAACATGTCATTCAACTTTGGCTACACCTTGTTCACAATACTTTCCATGAATTGAACAAAAATGTGGATGTTAAAATTCCCAATCCTGTCATCAATACTCTGACATATTTTCCAGTAAAAGTGATAAATCTTTGGAGGCAAATAGCATCTTTTGTGGATCTTTAGTTTAATACTCAAGAAAGATGAACAGTTGTAATTCAGAGAAAGAACAAAGATGTATCTTCATCCTCACTAGATATGTGTGTTATGTCTTTTCTGTGCAATACTGGACCAACTAACTATAACTCAAACTTCAGATGTTTATGCTGAGGGGGAAAATTTTCTATTTTGGACTGTATAGCTTTCATCAGCATTTAGTTTTAGAAATAGAAACTTCTTTAACTCAGATTTTCTAACAGTAAGACAAATTCTCATTTTGATGATGACAGCTGATTTGGGGAAAATGTTTATTTCCATTTTAAAGTCTTCAAAGACACACATATAATAACTTTCCACAGTAACAGTATTATAAAGGGGAAGACATGTGGTTTTGGATTCAATTTGCACAATTCTTACAAAAGGCTTCCTACTTTCTTTAAGAGTTTTGAGAAATGAGATACAGAGCCTTCATCCCTCCATCCCACTGATAGCTTGAAACCTTCCCTTCCCCCTTTCCTCTTAATTTAAATCCTTTGGGTTCTCCCTTTTAAAAAAAAAAACTTTAAAAAATATATGTTTTTATTGATTTCAGAGAGGAAGGGAGAAGGAGAGAGAGATAGAAACATCAATAATGAGAGAGAATCATTGATCGGCTGCCTCCTGCACACCCCCTACTGGGGATCGAGCCCGCAAGCCAGGCATGTGCCCTTGGCCAGAATCGAACCTGGGACCCTTCAGTCCTCAGGCTGATGCTCTATCCACTGAGCCAAGCCGGCTAGGGCCTTTGGGTTCTTTCTTGTTTGAGTGGAGAGTTTGCTCCCCAGTTCAGCTGGTGGCACACACTTGCTTCTTGTGCCTGACTGCTGTGGACTGGCAAGCACCAGGATTCTCATACTTAGTCTCTGGGTGGAGGCACTTAGAAGAACGCCCACGGGAAGAGTGGGCAGTTGGGAGAAGGTAGAGGGGTGTTCAGCTTGTGTTCTATATTCCAACATGTTCATCAACTGTGACTGTGCTGCTCAGCCTTCTCCACACTCAGGGTTCTCTATGCCCCCAATTCTGATGCCTGCATCTTATCCCTGTTGTCCATACAGGGGTCTTTGCCTAGGTAATCCCCTCAACATTAGTTACTGCATTTTGCTATGCCAAATTGCCTCCCAGAGATTTAGCCAAAGACACTAAATCTGGGGCTGGAGCAATGCTATTATCTGATAGATCTCTGGACTCCCAGCTAAGGGCTTTGCCTCTAGGGCATGTAACTCTACTTGCCATTACCAGCTATGTAATCTTGACCAAATTCATAAATCAATCTGTGTCTCAGTTGTTGTTGTTGTTGTTTTTTCATCTGTAAAATGGGAATAACAATCACTTCACTTACCTAACAGACTATTTTGAAGATTCCTTGTTTTGTAATTAGGAAAATATCTGGCACAGTTAAACACTTAAGAAGAAAATCTATCATTTTTATCTTTCTCTCTACCTGGGGTTTAGACAGAGCTGATGGATACTGACCATGGATGGCACAGAACTTACCACCAGCTGACTATTAATAACATGTCAAAATTTTCTTTTCAGAGCCTTCTTCAGTCCAGTTCCCAAAGCTGTCTGACCTTGCCCAGCCCCACCCTGCCCCCGATTCTGTTATCTGCTGGCCTGGGCCCTCCTGAGACAGAAGGCATGCCAGGCTCAGCCACTCCTGCTCTTTGTGCCTTTCTGGAGGCCTGTGTCACCATCTGCGACATATTTCTTTACATTATAAGGGCTTTTAAAAATTACTAGACTAGAAAACTTCTTGAATATTCTTTAAAAACACACCCAAATATCTTAAGATGATGTATCAGAAGTACTTGAGGTTGTTTTACCAGCTGTTCTAAAGCCCACCTGAAACTGGGTGTCTTACATGTTTATTGGGAGGAGAAACTGGTTGAGATTAGGAGTGGAGAGGAGAAAGGGATTAATTACGTATATTCTTATCTCTTCACAACACCTCCATAGGCTAGGTATCACCAGAGGCTCAACGAATCTTGCTAATTTCGAGGCCCAAGCCCATCTAAGACACAGGTGGCAGGAATAGTCACGCCCCTGCCAAGTGGAAAGGGGGCTCCGAATGTGGACAGTCCTCCACTGATATCTCAATACGAGAATTATCATTGCTAATTGTGTATTTATGTGCCATTTGTCTTCTGATCATTTTTCCTGTTACTGAGTAACTGCTACTAATGTTAAAAGCAATCACACCTGGCCCAACTTATCCACACCTAATGCTAAACATCTGTCACCGAAATTAGTCGAGAAACTCATAAACATAAACATGCTCTTGTCTATTTGTATACCCATTTGCTGTCTTTACAACTATTTCATATCCATAATTTGATTTCCTCTGCCCTATACTTGTTTTATCTTTCTATTGCTGTGGTACCAGAAACTCGGTGGGTTAAAACAGCACACAGTTATTCTCTGAGAGCTCTGGACATCAGAAGTCCAAAATGGGTCTCAGTGAGCTCAAATCAAGGTGCCAGCAAGCTGTGTTCCTCCTTGGAGTCCCCAGGGGAGAATCGGTTTTCTTGCCTTTCCAGCTTCTAGAGGCAGCCAGCATTCCTTGGCTCAGGACCCATTCCCCCATCTTCAAAGCCAGTAAAGTTAGGCCAAGTTCTTGTCATGCTGCCATTTCTCTGGTCCTGTGTTTCCCCTCTCTCCTCTACATCTTGAAGGCCGCTTGTGATTGCATTGAACCCAAGATAAATCCAGGATAATATCCAAAATTTTAAGTCAGATGATTAGCAACTTCAATTCCATCTGCAAGCTTAATTCTCTTTTGCCATGTAGCCTACCATATTCACAGGTGCCAGGGATTCGGACACAGACATCTTTGGTAGATCACTACCACTAACCTATGAGGTAGGTGGAGGCAGGGGCTTCTCCGGGAATGGACGAGGAAAATGAAATGAGAACAATTAGATCACTGGCCCATGGCATAGTGATAAGCAATGGCAAAGCCAGAACGGTAGCCTAGTTATACTGATGTGCAATGTACTGCAAAGGGACTTTCACCACAACCTCGTTTATTCCTGAAACTTTCAAAGACAGACTTCCCTCTCTTCTCACTTTCTGGATCAGGTTAGATATTCTCCTGGTTTAATTATCCTATAACTGTTTATACTCCTCTAGTCCTGATATCTGCCATGAGCTTTAGATCTGTATTACCAACTACCCATGGCACATTTCATTTGTTCTGTTCACAGAAGCCTTAGATGGGATATATTTATAACCAAACCTACCAACTTATTCTTGTGTTTCTCCTCCCAAGTTTCTTATTTTAATTTGGCCATACTGCCCATACCAAAATACGGGTGTAATCCTTGCGCCCATCTCCTTTTTTTGTCTCCAAATACCCAATAACTGACTCCTGTTCTCAAAACCTGTCTACTCTTCTCCACTTCTACTTGTGTGACTTGTAGCCGCCACCATCATCTCTTGCCTGGATTTCTGCTTCAGCATTTTTTTTTTTTTCTATCTTCACTCTTGCCTCCTTTCTCAATCTATTCTCAGAGTTGTAGCAAGAATTCAACCATTGCTTGTATGGATAATGACAAGACTATAATGCTCAGATCTGTTTATCGGTTCAACCTCATCTAACTCTCCTCACCTTGTACTTTTCACTCCAGCGTCACTGAACTTCTCTGTTCGGTGAAATGCACACACAATCCCTTGCTTCTGGCCTTTGAGTACCTGATTTCCTCAGAATGCTCTCTCTTCCTACAATCTCATCTAGATGAGCCCTCTTCACCCTTCAGTTTTCAGCTTAAACTTCCCTGCCTTCCTTGACATCCCCTTTCCTCTTATTCTGGGTAGGTACCTTCCCCAGGGCACTGTACGAAGCCTGTATGGTGACTTGTTTCCTCTGGATTTGGCTCCAAGTCTCACACTGGCAGCGATATGGATATCTTGTGCACCATTTTAGCTTCATAGTGGCACAGTGCCAGGCACACCGTGGATGCTCAATACATCTTTGTGGCATGAGTAAATGGCATGCTTAATTACATTACGGCTCAAACTCAAATGGAGTTAAAAAGCAGCACAATTATTCTCCCTAAAATTCTACTAGGGTCTTTTATACAATGGGTCTTCTCTATTTTCCTGAGTCCTTAGAATCCATAACGAAACCACCAGGCCATCAGGCCAGTTCCCACGGACAATAATTATTCTATCTAACCTAGCAGTGAGTTACTTGGTTGTACCTTAAAACCTCCTGGGGGCTTTTAAAGCATGCCCATATCAGATGGCATCTAAAGAAATGAAATAAGTATTGGTAATGGGAAAGCATAGGGTTTTTTTTTTTTTAAGTTTCCCAAGTGATTTTAATGAGCAGCCCAAATTTATAACTACTGATGTGAGCTTATTTAAAACGACTCCCATGCAAATAAGAGTTTTCTGAGAGCATATGGTCTATGGTGACCTCAATAGCTAGAGGCCACCTCAAAGGGCTACCAAAATAGTAGCGATAAGAGAACAACAGTACTATTCCATTGAGACAGCATCTCATACTGAGGCTAGTACTTTAAAGAGAACTGGTTGGATTAACAGTGTACAAAGGGTTAAATATGATTGTTGATCACTTCTTCAGCACTTAATATTTATATGCTTATATGCATAGCCCATGGTCATTGGCAGTAAGTTGGTAAAGACCTGGGGCGTTGGGGGGGGAGGGTGGGGATTTAGGGGCTGGGAGGATAGGGGGAAAATGGGAGATATCTGTAATACTATAAACAATAAAAAAAATGTAGAAATTGGGAAAAAAACAGAGATTCCTTCAATTTGTCATCACCATATCACAGAGAAAGGGATACATCTCCACCAAATTATGAAAGTATATTTAGAATGATCTGAACTATGTACAAGATTTTTTGGCTCTGCTTTTCCCAAAAAAATCAATATTTTAGTGAGAAGATGAAAGGCTTAGTTATAAAATATGAAGTACGACACATAAAGATAGGACAAAAGAGTTGTTTATGAGACATGAAATTCATATTTCTTAAATTTTGAAATAAAATTTGGATTATGCACTAAAGCCGATTATTTTGTTTATTAGGTTCCATTTTTAACTGTCTATAAAAACTGATAATGATAATAAAGTTTCTCTTGGGAGTGATGGAATATTCCAAAATTAGATAGCGGTAATGGCTGCACAATTCTGTGAATATAATGAAAACCATTGAACTATAAATTTTAAGTGACTAAAGGTTATAGTGTATGAATTATATGTCATTGCAGGTATTTTTAAAATATCTATGAGACCTGATGGAAAATATACAAAAATTGGTAAAGTGGATGACTTTATATTATTTCAACACATTTATCTTGAAACACTCGGTCATTTCTATCTTTTGTTTTCTGACATTTGCTAGAGATATAGTTTCTGCTAAGTATTTCTGAATTATGAGAGACATAATGTGCAATTACAAGGTTGAGCGGTAACTGACACTCAGCCTCGGTGACAGGAAGACAACAGAGCATTGATGACTATAGTGAACGGAAGGGCTGAAGAGCCACAGAAGAGAGGCTACTCCTCCGGGTACTGGCTGCCAAGGAATAGTGAGTGTGAGGGCCAGTTCCTTTGGGTTTTTAAGAAAACCCTTAAATCCATATTTTTATGTGAAATCTCCATATTTTTAAATGTCTGCTCTGGAATGAAAAAACATGTTGTTGGCTCAATAAAGCACTTCTGCAGGTTGTATCTGGCCCAGGTACTGCCCATGTATAGCCACTTTTTGACGCAGTCAACGAAAGAAAACCATGCACCCAGATTTAAACTCCACTCCTACGCTGACCAGATAATTTAAAATTCTCAGTATCAGGAGCTAAACCCTATGGATGGGTCTTTTGAAAACTCTCTCGTACCCTGTGCTCCAAGGCAGATGGCCACTTCTACTCAGATGGCAAATAAGAGCATCAGCACAATTCCAGCACGTCTGTTGTGTAACTGAATGTATGTACACCAGCTTAAACATGTAATAAAAAGTTAAAATTTCATTTGAATTCCTATTTTCTAAAATAAGGATGGTCTCTATCACATATGCAGATTTGTGTTTAGTAGCATTTTAAATTTTATGAAGCTGTTTTTGGGCAGTCACTGATTAAGAATATGCTATCTTATCACAAACAATCTCTATATATAAAAGCCTAAGCGACCGAATGACCAGTCGACCTGTCGCTATGATGCGCACTGACCACCGGGGGGCAGGCGCTCAACACAGGAGCTTCCCCCTGGTGGTCAGTGCGCTCCCACAGTGGGAGCGCCACTCAGCTGACTGACTGGTCCTAATGGCCCACCAGCCATTCACTCCCTCAGTAGTCCTGCAGGTCCAATCTCCGGAGAATGGGCCAGGCACCAATGGACCAGCACCACCAGCATGATCCCAACAGTGCTGCCGGCCTCCTGGAAGTTGGCCTTGGGCACCGTGGCCACTTCCCCTCCCTAGACTCTCCACAAGGAAGAAACAATATAAAAGTAGTCGCCAGGTGGCTCCTGACAACCGGCGTGAACCTCAGCAGGACAGGACGGATCTAGGTCCCATGCCAGCAAAGGCATCCGAGCAGCCAACCAGAGGGCGATCCCGGCCACCCCCAGCCCCCCTCAGGACTCCACCTGTGCACGAATTCGTGCACTGGACCTCTAGTTATCATATAAAAATCTATGTGCAAAAAAAGTTTTTTGGGAAAGGAATGTTTTAATATAAAATACTGTTACCACTCAAAAAAAATTTTAGGTAATCGCACTCAGTTCTTTTTCTTTTTGACATGATTGTGCTTGAATTTCTCCAGCAATTTCATCAAATGTATTTTTAACTTGAACAAACAGTAAGCTTTAATGTAGTTCTGCTTGACATAATGAAATTGTGTAACTCCCACAGCTTTCTACTTTTTTGATATTATATAAGAAGCCTATAATTTTATATGCCAGAGAAGACAGAACACCTGAGAATAAATGCCTATTCAAACATGTAGAGCAATATCTGAAGATGCACTATGCATTTCCAAAGTGACCTGAGGTCAAAATTCACAAGGAAACAAGAAATGCTCAAAAAACGTTACTGAAATAAATATAATTTTCTGATTATAACTTTTATTTCAAATTATTCTAAAAAACTATTATCATTAGTCATATGGGACCTGTCAAAGCGTCAATATTTAAAACACTCACCCAGTGTTTCCTCACTTCAAAGGTTTGGGTATTTGAAACTAAGTTTTGGGAGAACTGAAAAATGACATTTGAAACATAAACAAATGTTTCTAATTACTGTTATCTGGATCATGAGATACTATATAAAATTGTTCAAATTACTAAAACTAAGTGAAGCAGTCGTGATTCCCTAGGATGTTATTTTTCAATGAAGAGAGCAAAGTAACAAGTGTAACATTATTATTTATTAGAAGAGCTTTTTACAGTTTTGAAATTTCATAAAGCAAGCTTCATCAAGCTCTATCAAGCTTGACAGGGAGGGATGAGACATTAAAAAATGACCTATGAGGAAAAATCTTAGATAGTAGATACAGTTTGATCTTCTAAATTAAATCCTGCCTTTCGAGGTTGTCACTAAAGTTGAAGAACTACAGGAAATCCTAGCCTTGCACCTCCTCAATAATGAAACCTTTATGACTCTTAAAATTTGGAGAGGGTATGCACTGCTCGCTGAAGGATCATCATTCTAGCCCTGTACATGCACGCGGAGCCGTTCGACAATGCAAGGGTCTCCCACACACACTCCATCCAACGTGTGACCACACTGAACGCTGGTTTAGGAGTTTTGACAGTCAACTTAATTAGATCCATTTGCTCTAAAAGTAAGGACAGAATCAACAGCAGCTACGTCTCTATACATAAATCACAAACCACAAAAGTCAGCCTGCACTGCCCTCAAGAAGTAAAAGAAATCTTGTTTGGGGTGAAGTGAGGAAGGCCTTTTCTTGTTAGATGCTAAAGTGCAAGTGCAGACGCATGTGGTCAAGTGTAGCCTTTGACACAGTGCATACCACAGAGTATAATTTGTTATTGTTTTCACTTGCTTAAATGTAAAGGACATTTCCTTGTCAATAAATATAGATCTCTCTCATTCTTCCTTCTAAATATTATATGATATTTCATGGTCAATGAAGTATCAAAATTTATTTGGTTATTGATGATGGGTTATTATTATAGTGGATTTCTAATTTGTTAACTAACAACATGTAAAATTATTTCATAACTAATGGATTGCTACACGTAGAATTGCATGGTCAATGAGTTTGCTTTTTTAAATGTTTGAAAGGAACTAGCAAGTTGCCCGCTCCAAAAACTTTACCTATTTGTTTTCCAAACAAATATAACGAACAACATAAACTGATGAACAAAAACAGATCCAGAGACAGAGAAGCATCGATCAGACCATCAAACCTCAGAGGGAAGGTAGGGGAGGGTGGGGGTAAAGGGGAGAGATCAACCAAAGGACTTGTATGCATGCATATAAGCCTAACCAATGGACACAGACACCAGGGGGGTGAGGGCATGAGTGGGGGGTGGGGTGGGGGGGACAATTAGGGGATAAGGACGCATATGTAATACCTTAATCCATAAAGAAAAAAAAGATAAATTTACCTAACAATTTAAAAACAAACAGTATATGAGGCTGCATAATTCCCTGTACCATCAGTACTGGACATTGCCTGGCTTTTAATTTTTTACAATCTGATAGGTGAGGACTATTTTGTATTAATTTAAGTTTAAATTTCTTAGGTTAAAAATGAGGTTGAGCATCTTTTCAAATGTTTCTTAAAAGGATCCAATTTGCCTTCATATGTTTTTAGTTCTTCTTTTGTGAACTGTCTGTCCAGACTGCATATTTTTCCTTTGATTAATTTCATTGGTTCTTATTTCTTCTGCAGGAGTGCCACATATACACTAATTCTTAATCCTTTGTCTTTTATGGCAAAACATTCTCCATTTCTTTTGTTAGTACTTTACATATATCACATCTTTTAATTATTCAGAAGTTTAAATTTCAGACTAGCTTCTTAGTTCTGACTGTTTAAATATTATTTTCTAAGAGGACATTCAATTGTTATAACATCACTTATTATATAATCCATTCTTTATTCTACTTACCCAAAATGAAACTAAATTTTCTACACAAATATGTCTCTTTCTTGACTGTATTTTTCTGATTGTCCCATCTCTAAGTCAAAACCACATTGTTTTAATTATGTAGATGTATTGGGATATCCAGAAGCCCCTCTATTATCATTCTTGCAGAAGTACTTTTAAATTTTTTATTATGAAAATTTCCAAATATGAAGGAAAAAACAGTAAAGTGAACTCCCATCCACAACATCAGATTAAAAAATTCTCAAGTTTTTTGCCATATTTGCTTTATCCCTTTTAGTTCTCTTTTCCTTTGCTGAAGTATTTTTAAAGCAGATTCCACACATTTTGTCATTATATGCTTATGTATTTCAGAGTATACTTATAGAAAAAGTCAATTTCATACGTAATCGCAAATGCCATAACAACATTTATTGAAATTAACAAAAACTTCTTTTCTTAGAAATTTCTATTCCATAAACAAATGCCTTCAATAGTTTCAATACTTTGTTTTACAATTGATTTATCTGAATAAGATCCAAACAAGTTCAATTTATCACATTTGGTTGTTATGTCTCTTAAATCTCTTTTGGTCTAGAGTAATCCCCCTTCCTTTTCCTTCCTTCCTTCCTCCCTTCCTCCCTCCCTCCCTTCCTCCCTCCCTCCCTCCCTCCCTCCCTCCCTCCCTCCCTCCCTCCCTTCCTCCCTCCCTCCCTTCCTCCCTCCCTCCCTCCCTCCCTCCCTCCCTCCCTTCCTTCTTCTTTCCTTTCTCCCTCCCTTCTTCCCTCCCTTCCTTCCCTCCTTCACTCCCTTTCTCCCTCAATACCACTGGCATGTTGAAGAATCCTAAGCATTTCTACTCTTTGTTTTTCCATTTAACCCTTTCTTCTTTCTCTCATATTTCTTGTAAAAAAAAAAAAGTTACCTCTGGTAGCTTGATTGGATACAGGGTCAACTTTTTTAGCAACAGCACTTTATATTCATGTGATAGTTACTTTTATGTGTCAACTTGGCTAAGGCACAGTATCCAGAAAATTGATCAAACATTTTTCTAGATGTTTCTGTAAAAGTACTTTAAGGTGAGATTAACATTAAAATCAGTAGACTTTATATATATATATATATATATATATATATATATATATGTTTCAGAGAGAAAGGGAGAGGGAGAGAGGTAGAACCATCAATGATGAGAGAGAATAATCGATCTGCTGCCTCCTGCACACCCCCCCACTGGGGATCGAGCCCAGGCATGTGTCCTTGGCCAGAATCGAACCTGGGACCCTTCAGTCTGCAGTTCGACGCTCTATCCATTGAGCCAAACTGGCTAGGGCAAAATCAGGAGACTTTGAGAAAAGCAAATTATCCTCAATAATATGAGTGGGCCTCATCCAATCAGTTGAAGGATTTAATAGAAAAACAACAACAAAAAATAGACCTCCCCCAAAGATGAGGTGATTCTACCAGCAGACTGCCTTTGGAAGGGTCTCCACCCTCCTGCCCTGCACTGAAGAGTTTGGACTTGTTAGTCTGTACAATCACATGAACCAATTCCTTAAAATCAATTTCTTCTCTTTTCTCTCCTCAGCCCCACCCAACCCCCCATTTCCTGGTTCTGTTTCTCTGGAGAAACCTGTCTAATACTGTTTGAATACCATGTATTTCATTTTGTTTAAGATTTGGAGGCCCACAATATCTGTCTGCCCCACTTTAGTAATGCTGATTGATGAGTAGATTCAAGTGATGACAGCCTGATTTTTCCATTCTAAAATTCCCAACCAAAATTTTATCTAATGCAGAGGTTCTCAAATTGCAGTCCTTAGACAAGCAAGCATCCGCATCACTTGGAAATTTGTTACAAATGCATATTCTTGGCCGTACCCTAAGCATAACAAACCAGAACCTCTAGGAATGAAGCCCAACATCTGTGTTTTAAAACGTTCCCCCAAAGAAATCTCATGAATACGAAAATTTGAGAACTAAAGCTATAATGGTTTCCTCCAATAATAAACATTGCCTGAATCAATGATTTCATTAGAGTGACTTTCTAATTTTATCATTCATTCCACATTGTTAATTAAAATATTTCTATAGAGAATACCTTATACTATACTCATAAACTAGTGCTACCTGGTTATTTTGCAATGCAGTTAATACAAAAAAGGCAAGGTAAATTGTCAATTCTTTCCTTTCAGTTGATATTATTTTCAACAATTTGATAATATCATAATTATTTCCAGTGGTATTCAGTTAATATTTTTTTTCCTTTTTCACTTTAACTTTGTCTTACATATCATGAGCTTACAGATTTTCATATATTCAATACTTTTTTGTCAATTGAGCTTAATTATTCTTTTATATGCTTAAATTGAACCACCTTTATTCAATGAGAGACCCTACATGTTGGCTTCTGTACCCTTTTGACAAATATGCTTTATAAAGTTAAGAAAGTTTATGTTATTCCTAACTTGCTTTGATTTTTCATAGAAAGAATGTAAAGATTTTTTGGTATCTGTTGAGTTGATCATATCCTTTTTCTCTTTTAATTTAATAATGTAGGAAATTATATTAATAAATTACTGAAAGTGTACAACCCTTTCCTCTTAGAATAAACCCCATTCAGACTTTCAAAAGTATTGTTAGAAGCATGAACAGTGTCCTCTTTCATCTTTTGTAATTCCCTTATTTAATTCTCTTTACATGTTTTTGAGTGGAATTATTAATTCATTATTTATAAACATTCTTTTATTCTAATATGTGCCTTGAAGACCACTCTGGCAATGTCTTAAAAGAACATGATGTATAGTGCTCTCGTCATCACACATTTCCAAATAGCCTATAATTCTACTGTTGCCTTTTTTTCCCTTATACCTGCATTAATTATTTTTTCAATTTCCAAGTTCATACATTTTATTTGTCTTTAGATTTTTATATTACTTTATTGAGCTGAGGTTAAGAAACATAGCCTGGTTAGTTCCATCTTGAGAAATTTAAGATTTTATTTGTGATGTGATCAAATCCATGATATTTTCCCCATTTTTAAAAATTCTTTGTCTGTTTTCACTTCAAGTATTTTGTCTTCACTTACAGATCCTTAGCTCACAAATCTTTTTGTCATTTAAATCCAGAAATCTCCTATCCCCATCCATGCAATAACCATGATAACATTTATAACTACAATTACCAAATTGTGGACTAAAGGCAATACCACGTATGGCAATTAAATTCTGGGAATGCTGATGTGGGATGCAGACCATGCAGAGAGCAACATGTGAATCATCATATTCTGCTGGGTTTGGGGGTTGTTTCTAGTACTCTTAACTCAAATAAATATATTAAAATATTAGTATTTGAGAATAGACCTATAAACCAGGTAGTCATGGTTTAATTGCTTGTCAGGGCACAAACCCAGGCATGGGGTCCATCCCCAGTAGGGGTCTTGCAGGAGGCAGCAGATCAATGATTCTCTCTCATCATTGATGTTTCTCTCTCTCTCTCTCTCTCTGCTTCACTGAAATAAATAAAAACATATTTTTAAAAATCTGTGAGGTCATTATATGCAAAACAAAAACAGAATGGAAAGAACAATTCTTGAACACTACTGGAAATAATTCGTACACCAACTAATTATTGCACACACACAGACAGACACAAGTACATAGACTCATACACAATTCAGTCCATGCAATTTTTATCCTATCAAAGCTAAAGATGTAGCATTGTTCCATAAAGAATACCATAACACTGCATAAACATGTATAATTTAAGAGGAGATAGCTCTTCTTTGGCAGGAATGGAATATCTCTGTTGCAAAAGTATCAAAGCGCATCGCACTTCAGAACTCACATTGACATGTTATCCTCAGAAGATCAATTTGAATAATGATCTTTCCTTAAGAAGACTCCCAGAAATAAAACTTATTTTTAGCTCGTTGATTCTGTAATTATTACATCCTATTGATCTCAAGCAATGAAAAGTTCATAAAAACAATTGAGATTGTGTATGAAAGACATCCACAGTATTTTTTACATAATACCTTCACTTATCCTCCCTCTCCCCCTCTAGGTGAACAGAAAAGCCAAATTCTATCTATTTATTTATTTTATTTTATTTTTCATCTACTTTCTGTCTCTATAGTTGTGCCTATTCTGGACATTTCATATAAATATAAATATGAAATAGAATAATACAATACATTACCACCTGTGTCTGGCTTCTGTCCTTTAGGATAATGCTTTTAAGCTTCTTTCACAATGTAGCATGTATCCTTACTTCATTTTTATGGCTAAAAAGTATCCCATTGAATCGCTATACCATATTTTGTTTATCCATTCATCAGTTAATGTAGTTTTTTAATTATTTTACCTTTTGTCTATGATTAATAATGCTGCTATGATTATTTGTGTACAAGTTTTTGTGTAAAATATTTTCTCTTGGGTATATACCTAAGAGTAGAATTGCTGGGAAATATTGAGAAACTGCCAAACTCTTTTCCAAAGCATTTACACTGTTTCACAATCCCATTAGCAATACATGATGATTCTAATTTATCCACATCTTTGCCAAAACTTGTTATTGCTTTCTAATTGATTATAGCCATCAAGAAGTGGTATCTCACTTAGTTTTGATTTGCATTTCTCTAATGATTAATGATGTTGAGTATCTTTTCATGTGCTTATTGGTCATTTATGTATCCTCTTTGGAGAAATTTCTATTCAATTCTTTGTCCAATTTTTAATTTGATATTTTCATTTCTTTTTAACCTTTAAACTTCAATGGAACTCCATTCCCTATGTTCTCTTTAAAAATTTGTAATAAATTTATTGAGGTGACATTGGTTAATAAAATTAAATAGGTTTCAGGTATATTATTCTATAGTATATCATCTTTATAATATATGGAATTTCTTTAAAAAATTGAAAATGGAGCTACTTTATGACCCAGCAATTCCACTTCTGGGAATCTATCCGAAGAAAGCTGAAACACTGATTCAAAAGAATATATGCACCCCTATGTTCATTGCACCATTATTTACAATAGCCAAGATTTGGAAGCAGCCCAACTGCCCATCAGTAGAGGAGTGGGTAAAAAAAGCTGTGGTACATTTACATAATGGAATACTAATTGGCCATAAGAAATACGGAAATCTTACCTTTTGTGACAGCATGGATGGACCTGGAGCATTATGCTAAGTGAAATAAGCCAGAAAGAGACAGACAAATATAATGAACAAAATAAACCGATGAACAAAAGAGAAACAGACTCATCGATACAGAGAACAGACTGACAGCTATCAGAGGGGAAGGGTTTGGGGGAATGGGTGAAAAGGGTGAAGGGATTAAGTAAAAAAAAAACCCTCATATGTTTCTTATTTTTGTTCACTGATGAGTGTTTTTCAGAAATACTGTTGTTAAATGCCACTCAAGTTATAAATTTTAAAAACCCACACAAACATTAATTTTATAAAATTCCTCTCTGTATTGACAAGTAATAAAAATACTGTGCTAAATTAATTAACATCCATATCATATTTAAATCCAAATCCTAGTTAAGTGCCCATGATGATAATTAATGGAGAAGTTTAATATAGTCAACAATAATTATTTAGTGAACACTTACTGCCAGATGGTACACAAGGCACTGGAGATGATGATAGAAAAAATGTTAAAATATGTGATTTATAGTAGATCTCATATCATCTTTACCAAAAATCCTATGGTGTTATTATTACACTAGAGGCCCGGTGCATGGGATTCGTGCACTGGGGAGGGGGTGGGCGGGGCGTGACCTGTGGGGATCAGCCTGCTGTGGGAGCATTGCTCATCCCGGTCAGTAGAGCTGCTGTCGACCTGCCCTCTGAGCGAATCCCAGTCAGCCATCCCACTGTGGGAACGCACTGATCACTAGGGGGAAGCCCCTGCGTTGAGTGTCTGCCCCTTGGTGGTCAGTGTGTGTCATAGTGACTGGCTAACCAGTCGTCCTGGTCGTTCTGTCATTGAGTCCCTGGGCTTTTATTGTATAGGATGTGCAAGTTAGATAACCATGGCCCCTTTCCTCACAGTATCCTCTACTTTAGTAAAAGTTATTATGAATAAAGTGTGATAAATATTACTGAAGAAGTCACCTGATACAAAGAGTTGCCCGACACAAAGTTGGTGTTTCAGGTAGTACTTCTTGGAAGAGGATTTACGTGCTGAGTCATGAAAGATCGATAGAAGTTTGCCAGGCAAATGGAGAGACGATGAAGGTGCATATGAATTGCACTGGTTGCAAAATAAGTAGGTGTAAAGGGGTACTGGAAGAAAGACAGACATTATAATATCCTATATAACAAAAGGCTAATATGCAAATTATCCCATAGACTGGGAGTTCAACATGGGGGTGGGGCTGGCCGGCCAACCACCCATCCCTGCCCCAATCAGGGTCAGGGCCAGCTGGCCAACCACCCACGGCCCCTGGATGGCCCACGCCAAATCGGCACCCCCACCTCAATCATGGGTGGGGCCAGCCAGCCAACCACCCGTGGCCCTTCCCTCTGGCTGGCCCTGACCCAATGGCCCCCATCCATGCATGAATTCATGCACTGGGCCGCTAGTAAATAGTAAGAAATGCTAATATTTTGTGGAAGATAATATCAACAAAACTTGCTGATTTGTTAGATTCACTCATTTACTGGTAACTTATATGTATTGTGCTTACTAGGTATCAGGCTTTGTTTTAGGCACAAAAGATTATACAATAAAGAAGAAAGATAATGCCCCTGCCCTTTTGGAACTTTATTCTAGTGGGAAAGAAAAATAAATAATAGTTAAATAGATAATTCATGGCACACAGCTATCAGTCCAGCATCACCCACTTCTCACATTAGTTTCTTCCCAGAATTAGTTTTTCCCCAGATACAACCAAACAACTAACAATTGTCACTTCCAAACTAGATCATTTCCTCCATTTCAGATACTTTTTGCAACTTCTGGGGCTTAATTCCCTACTTAGATATGATGCTCATTGGCTGACCAATTCATAATATTAGTAACTTTCTCTGGACTCCTGATTCTAGCCTGTATCTTGGCTTCCAGAATGTTGATATACCTACCTGGACTTGCTGCTTATATATCATCATTATATGACCCCTGGGATACATCTTTCAGGAGGATAGATTACTGACCCTGTCATGACCTCTTGAACTATCTGACGTCTGACTTTTCACTTTCATTAACTAATGACCGCAGCTCCAATTGACCATGAAAGCTAAATCTGTTAATCTTACATTTAGGGGTTCAACTCTTATCCAAGATACAGATGTTGCTTAACAGTATTGTTAGTCATTCTAGCATGTTTATCATTCCTACCTAATGGATAAACACACAGTGATGCCCTTTATCAAGCAAAGAAGAAGGTATTAGGAAAGACAGTTTAATGTGATAACCAAATGAAGAACCCAAATGATCTTGAGGCCAGTGAGTACTTGAAGGAACTGTGAAAACATTTCCTGGTTGTAAAATGAGTAAGTTCTAACGATCTAATGTAAAATATGGGTGACTATAGTTGATGACACTGTGTTGTATAATTAAAATTAACTGGGAGATTAGAACTTAAAAGTTCTCATACAAAAAAGGTAAATATAGTTTAGAGAGTTGAGATAACTGTTAGGGTTTGAACCTTGTGAGTCTATGTTGTAGTGATTATATAACTATTGTTGCAAGTGCATATACATTTGAAAGTTTTAAAAAGTTAATTTCAAATTTTATATGGTGGCCATGGCATCAAATAAGAGATGTGACTAAATACTTTGTCCTTGCCTACTAGTCTTAAAGAGATAAAGACACCAAACCATCTTTATAAATAATATTTATTTTTAAATTATAGGTCTTTAATCATGATAAAGCAAGATATTAAAATCTTATATATTTGTTCCAAGATTAATCCTGTGCAATTAATGTTTACTATAGTATGTGTCAAGTTTTTTCCATTTTCACTACAATGCTTGAAAACTGTTAGTAAGAAAAGTTCCTTTTTTATGAAAAATTCAAATCTAAAGATAAGAAGATCCTTACCTATTGATGAACACCTGCTTCAGACACAGATTAATTATAAGTGAAGAACCTCCATAAAAGTTAATTTATTAGTACACAGGGTATGATTTATCAATATTACTACTAAAAAATTAAGGAAGAGATGCACTGTATTTCCTTAAATAAAAGGGATAAATCTAAAATTGTAATTGAAATATTTCACAGTTTTACAGTTTTGGCTAAGAATCACACCTACTTACCCACCTCAGAAGAATTCCAATTTTCAAGTTTTAAAATCTCACCATAAAAAAAAAATAAATGCAAACAGATGACTGACATAAATTTCAAGACAGTAGAAAGAAACAGTGTGAAGGAAGGGGCATACAAAGGGTTTTCAGGGTTATGCTATTTTGCCAATTCTTCACTGGAATAGTTGGTCAGAGTTCTTTAGAGGAAAAAACCCAATAGAATAAATATATATATAGAACTGATTCACATGTAATTGCGGAGGCTAACAAGTCCCAAGATTGGCAGTCAGCAAGCTGAAGAGCCTATAAGACAGGTAGTTCCAGTCTGAAACTATAGGCAGGAGAAGACCAGGCAGACTGGCCTCCCTTACTCTGCTTTTTTGTTCTAGTCAGACCTTCAGGGGACTGGATGAGGCTCACATACACTGGGGAGGGAAATCTGCTTTACTCAGTTGATTCAAATGTTCATCCCCTCCAAAATGGCTCTGATAGGCACACCCAGAATAATGTTTAATCAAATAATTGGGTACATGTGGCCATCACGGTCACCTACACTGGTAGTCACTGGTGTTCACAATTATCTCAAATATATATATTTGTGTGTATTTTCTTTATATACTTAATATGAAGAGCTGAAGTCAAAATCACTATGACAATTGGCAGTAGAACTTAGGTTATCAAATGTAGTAAAAATTAAAATATAGACACCTAAAATTGGGTCTTGAATAAATAAATGGAGACGAGACAAATATTCCTTCCAGAATAATTCAATTTAATATATGTAATTATTCCCCCTTCCAGAGGGAGGAACTTGTCTTCCTCTCTGCTTGCTCTCATTGAGAATTCTCCACACAGCTCTACATTACCATGTTCTCAGGATCAACAAGCTATGATGGGATCATAACCTGAAACAACTTCTGGGGAAAATAAAATAGAACAAGATGAGATTCAGAGTTACCCAGAAATGTTTCATTTTCTAGAACTTATCTTCCCCTCTAGGTCTCTTAATAGAGGCTTAAAGTGCTACAGAGTAGGGAAAGAAAAAGTTAGTCTCCAGTGAAGAAACCTGGCCAAGCCCAACTAACATAGTGATGAAGGTTAACATCATCAGTAAAGTTGTGTCAATATCACACACCTGATGCCATGCAATAGGAAGTGTACTCTCATTAGTAAAAACTTACATATTTGTGGTACTTTTTAACCAAATATCCACAACTCCAATTTAATCATGAGAAAAACATCAGATAAACCCAGCAGATGCTCTACAGAATACCTGGTCCGTCTTCCTCAAAACTTTTTCTGAAAAACAAGGACAGTCTGAGAGACTATCCGAGGCTAGAGACTGGAGAAATGTAACAACTAAATGCAGTGTGATACTCAGGAGTGGGTCCTGGAGCAGAAGTAGAGCATTAATGGCAAACAAATGGGTAATTAAAATCATGTACCAATGTTGACTTCTTAGCTTTGACAAATATACCATAATAATGTAAAATGATAACCGTAGTGAAAAATATATAAATATGGGAGATGTAAACTCTCTGTATTACCTTTACAACTTTTCTATAAATATAAAACTATTCAAAAGTTCAAAAGTTTATTAAAAAACTTTCAGGTTTTGACTACTGAGTCACTTGCTAGGGCAGTATCACCTATGGCGGCCAGTCTAATTGCAACCTGGAAAGATGCATTTGTGCTTGTGTCACTTGTTTTGTGTGTTAAGTACTCCAAGAGACCAAAAGTAGTTTTCAGTCATTGGAGACAGAAAACCAAGGCCTCTGCTCAGCACCAAATGTTTTAAAAGCATTAAACTAGCAAGAGTAGAGATTCATATGTGAGATACGCCTGAGGTTCCTGTTAAACTTGAAGAACAACAAAATGAATCTAGCATGCCCAATGCGTAAATATTACACATGAGCTAGGTAGAAAGGCAGGTTTTTAAGTCTATAGAATTAAGCAAATATTTTTCATTAAAATGTTATAATAATTGTCATAATAACATATCATAAAGTCGAATGTGTCTTTTAACTTTAAAATTTTTCAAATATTTTAACTCCTTAAAGCCAAAATTAAATTCTTCTTTTCAAATTGATATCCATTTATGAAATCCGAAATTGCCAAGCCAAGCATATCCATCATGAACAAGTATTTTCAGAGTAACTACTATATGTCTGCCACTAAGTTAATTGTTATATGGACTTTTTAAGAACTATAACATACTGTTCCGGTTCTTTAGTATAGTTAATCTTCTTGGGTATGTAAGATCAATATGTATCCAGTATATCCATTTTAGCAAACTTGGGTCTTGCTCTATCATTGCTTTTCATGCCCTGATTGCACAGTAAGTTAATTTTTTATAGGTCAGTTCTCACAAAGATGATTTTTAAGTGCTCAAAATTCATATAGTGAAAAATCTTACATGGGAGCAACATTAACACATGACCAAATAAATTCAACTTAGACCTTTAAACTTGTAGGAACACCAAAATATAAAAGATGGAGCAAACTAATTTCAAACTATCCAACTTTAATTTCAGAACAGTTATGCTTAGTCACTGGGAAGAAATGTGTCTCTGGATGGAGTGTCTATACCAGACCTTTATTGTTTTCTAATATCCATCATTCCTAAATAATCTGATTGTGAATGACTTATTTTACTCTTCATCATTTTTTTAATAGAGGACCACCTGCTGTGTCTCATTGAGAATTCTCCACACAGCTCTACATTATCATGTTCTCAGGATTAGCAAGTTATAATGATCAGAACCTCAAAAAACTTCGGGGGGGGGGGGATAAAAATAAAATAAGATGAGATCCAGAGTTAGCCAGAAATTTTTCATTTTCTAGAAACTGAAAAGTTGAAATTGCTTCATAACATGAAAAAAAAAAATTCTGACCTTGATTCAAATCCCATTTTTTTGGTTAAAATTTATATAGGAAAGAAATATTTAGTATATTTATGTGTGGACTCCACTTTGAGCCTAAAGTCAACGCTGGTAACAGGCTATAGATGTCTTCAAAATACTTAGAAAAGTGGAGGTACAAATATATTCTGGTATAGTATTGCTCTTTTCAAATACATCTTTCTATTTTATTCCTCCATACTGGCATAATGAATAGCATTATTGCTGTTTAAGACTTAAAACAGCTGCATTTCTAATTTTGGCAGATTATGAGGGATTTTTATATGGGTTGCATGTTAAAAGCAAATAAACGACATGCCAACCAGCAGAATGAGAGTGCTGGGCAGATGGTGGCACGGCTCAGTTATTGAATTGAAGTGCTATGTGCCACCAATCATGGAACATCAAAGATGTATATTTGGCAGTTTTTCAAGTGAAGCCCAATCCGTTACCTCAAACAAAAACAATTTATGCCCGCAAGGTCTTTAGACAGCCACTCAGTAGCTATTCCCCATTGGCCTTTGTGAAAACAGGCAGCCTTTAATAACTTTATTTCACTGATTTGAAGATATATACAATTCTGCCTTTCCTCCTCTAGGTTCTCCTAGCATGCTGTGGTGTGTGTGTGTGTGTGTGTGTGTGTGTGTGTGTGTGTGTGTGTTGAGAGATGAATATGGAAACAAAGTATCTGCTATAATCTTACCCATTACTAAGGGGATTATTGCTGCACAGGAAGAAGGCATTCTAACAAGTCCCCATAGTGAAAAAGAAAATCCATCCATATAAGAGCAAGAAACAATACTGACCAATATTAATCTTCATTAATCAAGCTTGATCAATACATGCTTTACACTTCATTCAGAATACTACTATACAAATTTCCCCAAAACCAAGAGTTAATTTTTCTTGAGAATAAACAGCTGGGCAATATACCAAAAAAATGTTTGGCCTTTTACATTCCTAATTGCATGTTATCTTTCCTACCTTGGACAACATCCATTATCAATCACTGGTATCTTTTATGTTTAGTATGTTTTTGTAAATATATATGTGTGTGTGTGTGTGTGTGTGTGTGTGTGTGTGTGTGTATGTACTTATTATATAGATATATAGATATAGATATAGATATAGATATAGATATAGATATAGATATAGATATAGATATAGATATAGATATAGATATAGATATATACACACCCTTTGGGGAAAGTGTGAGATAAAAAAAGAAATGATGCCATTCATAAATTGTACAAGTAGTCTATTTACCATACCATGATGCAGTATTATTCTTAATGAGCTTTTTTTTCTTTTTTCTGATCTACTTTCCTTTCCCGTTCCTTTCTAAGACGATATGACCAGATCCTTATATCCTGGGTAATGTGTTAGATACTTCACATTATTATCAAGTCAATCTCAATTTGAAGTTGAGAAAACTGTCACCCAAACACTAGATAGCTTCCCCAATGCCACAGAGCTAATCAATAGGTAACTAGGAATTGAACTTAGGCAGTTTGGTTCTGGAGTTGGTACTTTTAATCACTAGGGAGTTCTGTATATCACACAGTGAAATAAGATATATTAAGAAACCCTGGGGAAATTGCCTATTCTGCCAAACACAAAGAATTAGTATATAACTAATTAGTGATTAGTCTGTGATGTAGTATTGACTTGTACCATATGAGAAGTGGCCTGTGAATTCAGATTTGAAAGGCCAAGGCCAAAGCAGGAAAAATAATTACATGTCATCTGAGGAACATTATTCATAAAACAGAGCTGTCTGGGGTACGAAAGTCCAAAGAATTTAGACTATGAAAAACCCACAGGATGATACAGTGGACACTTTCTCCCAGGAGATATTGATAATAAATATGGTACCAAAATTATCAGGTGTGCCTTTTGTAACATCTCTCAATATGTCATATCAAAGAACATTTTAGTAAAAGCATTTCTGCAGGGCATGCGCCCACGTGCGTGTGTGTGTGTGCGCGCGCGCGCGTGCAATCTGTTACAGATCTTTAGCAGTAACATTGATTTATGTAGCTGCTCTGTCCAATAGAATTTTTGTTGATGAAGATGTTCTGTATGAATATGGCAGCTATTAGCCAATGTGACTGTTAAACACCTGAAATGCAGTTAGTATGATTGAGGAACTGCATTTTAATTGTACTTGATTTTAGTTAATTTAAATTTAAATAGCCTCACATGACAGTGGCTAGCTCACATGACAGGGAAGACTAGAGGAATGGTTGGATTGTGTATCTCTCAGCTGATTCTCATGAATAGAATTTCATATTTTTTAACAGATGGACAAAATAAAAATCTAGTTTTATTCTCTCATTTGAGGCTAGAGCATGAGAATTTTGTGTTGTCAAATTCAGCAACAAAGTAATTTTTTTCAAAGGTTCTGACTTGAAAATAAATCACCTCTATATAGAAGCAAGCCAAGGAAATACATTTCACAATCTACGACTATTGACTAAAACATTTTATATTTTATGCTCAGACTCTGTAACTCGTCTATTTTGGTATCTCTGCTGTGTCAAAGTCTTCGTTTTTCAGTTGGAGTGCAATTTTTGGAAAGAAGCTCAGAGTTAAATCTGATAAATAAGGTAGATTAAGAAGACTTTTCTGTATTTCATAAACTAATTCATGTAAAAGGCAAAAAGAACAAGCTAACATCACACTATATTTTCTAGGATTCTGAATATGCAAAGTCATCTGAGATTCCATTTACCGTCAAGGCCCTAATGTGGTAAGGTTTATGTGCATGAGACTTAAATTTCCACCCTAGGAAGCACATAGAAGGAATTTCTGGTTACACAGAGACCAGCGAACACAGAGAAAAAGCCCCCTTTGTGTGGTGTTTCCTTGTCCGTTTTCTTTTCCTGTTTATCTGGATGAACTATATCGTCCTCAATTAGAGAAGTACTAGATGAAAAGAGAAAGAAAGGAAAAAACTATGATTTCTGGCTAGATATCTACTTGCCAGATGGTGAAGAACTAGGCCTTAGGCTAATTCTGTGAACAGAGGGCATGGTATGTCCCTCTCTGAGAACCATGGTATGTACATGGATAGAGATCTATGGAGACGTACGTTCCAGTTGTGGAGCACATGACTCAGCTTTTCCTATAGACCTGAGGCACAGACGGAGTTCATGAGGAGGGAAGAGAGGGAGCCGCAGGAAAGGCTAGCCGGCACCCCAGGATATCAGTCCTTGTTCCTTCCAGAGCCAGAGACTAGCTCCAGGGTCACCCGTCTGAGCTCTCATGCAGGTATGGAACACTGAGGTACAGATGAGGAAATGACAATTGATGAAGGCAAGTGAGATTAGTTTTGGGAGGAGAACATCAAAAGAGAGTGACTACTGAATACATTTTAGAAAGCAAGAATATCTGGGAGAAAAGAGCAATGGTTGGAAAATTAATTCTTTTAAAAAGTGAATTGAGTTTGGTAGCAAATGGGGTTGCTTGGTCACAGTGATGAACGTGATCCGGGAGTAGCAGTGATTAGAGGGGAAAATAACTGGTATTCTATGAATTTGGTCTTGAGAAATGTTGTGAAGGACACTGCAATGATGTGAAAGCAGAACTGGATTTCTAAAAATAAATAATACCTAAAACTGGATTTCTAAAAATAAATAATATCTAAAAAATAATTATTGAAAATATGTAGAGGATAGCAAGAATCCAGAAAAAGTATTAGTCAGATGACAAGAAGGCTTATATTACTAATAGATTAGGCCAAGGCGAGCCAATTGCAAACATTGAAATTCAATTCCAACAGAACAGTGGTAGCTTTTGAGTATCCTATACAGAGCATCAATTTACTCACTCGTTTGCTGGTTTGTACATTTTGTTAATTCATTCATTTATTCACTCAACAAATAGACATTGATTGCATGCGATATGCCAAGTCCTGGGGGCTCAATATAAAAATAAATGGCTCCTGTTTCAAGAAATGTAGTTTAGTGGGATAGAGGTGGGGTAGGAGAGTTGACTATTCTGTATTTGCCAGGCATCTTATGAAATGTTTTATATTTATTATTATGACACCTATAGCCTAACCTTACATTGTAGATATTGTTATTGCTATTTCACAGGTGATGGATCAAGACTCAAGGAAATGAGCTGTCTTGCCAAACATTATATAAGAAATAAATGACAGGTCTGGGACTCAGACCAAAGTCTTTGCCTGGAAGTCCACTAAGTATCGAATTGAAGTTATGTGAATAGATGCCATAAAAAATATGATGCATATTTCTGAGTTATTATATGTAAAGCATTTAGTGCCTGACACATCATAAATGCTATATGTCCTTAATCATCATCGCTATTGTTTTCATAATTTCTTAAAGAACAGCATGGGGAGAAATATCATTTATTCAGAATTAAGCAAAAGAAATACAATGTAGCAACATTCAAAATGTGCATAAAATTTTCAAATTAAATAATTTTCTTCAAACCACTTTTCCATTTAGGGTTTGTCTCATGTGCCATGTTACCTGAGATAATGTCTCCATTCTGCCTTGACACTAAGGGAGGGGTCATTGGGTAAAAAAGCCACATCTCCCTGGAGAATCCACACCAAGAAAAAAATCACAGAGAAAACCATCAAAGTAACTAAGGTTGCCTGGCCCCTAGATCTCCACTGAAGTCACAATTAGGGTGGACAGGAACTCTACGGAAACATTCCAACCTGCCTGCACTTACATTCATTTGTCTATGAAAATGGTTTAGTGTGGCACAAAGAAACTAGAACCAGTTTACTTAAAAGATAAGGGCAGAAACAGAATTAATATTAACAATAACAAAAAGGAGATGCTGAAGACACACTAATATAAACCATACTTAGAAGAAAAGAGTAATGACCTGTAATCTTGCATTTAAATTTTCCATTGTTACAGAACCACCCGCAAGGATAATTGCAACAAAAGTTGGACAGGAATTGGCACCACTCAGCCCAACATATTTAGATGTCCAAGAACAACTACAAAGAATTATAAATTGAGTACTAAAGGCCAGGTCTTTTATAACCTTAATTATCCAAGCAGTATTAGGGCTAGGAAAGTGCTCCCCATGATTAATTCTGCTTCCTTAAAAGCAAGCAAACAAAGCTATATCTATAGAAAGTACTCAGTAGAAATAATAATGCAGGGATGCAATGTATCACTCGAGGTTTTTCTCTTCCACCTATGTTTCAGAGGGGGACCAAACACTGCTAAGCAATGTAGTTTCTGAGAGAAATGGATATAACTGGCACAATGCCATATAAATCAACAACTTATACTTTCTATAAATGAAGGAGGATCCTGCTAGAATTTTTTTTATCATATATTTATTCTGGCTTATGTTTTAGATGCCAAATATGAGTAATAGAAAACCTGGTCATAAGAATGTCTTAAATATAGTGACCCTAAGACGCTGTTTCAATTTTTATCAGAGTTGTGAAATTAGCTGATGAGATCCTGTTTAAGCAGGTTACTTTATGATTTCAGATTTTTGTATTGTAACTCTGCAGACAAGAGCCTCCAGGATTTGCTTAATGTGATAACAGTTTGTAGAACTATTTAGTATTTATTTTTTTATGAGAAATGGGAAAAATGGTTCTGTAATAAAAATCATGGCAATGAAACTTGTCCCTCAGTACTTATTTGGTTGTTACAAATACCATCAATGCTTCCCTGAAATATAAACTATCTTACTGTAGTAGGAATTCTTTGAATAGGTCCTCAAGCATTCCTGTTTACTGGTCCAAGTTCAGAGGGTTCGCTTGACAGTGAAGTGGTGTGAACAGCCACTGAACACTTCCATCCAAGCTCTGGTGCCACCTCTGCTCACTGTGGGAGGTGGGGGAGTTAAATTTATATTCCATAGCTTTTAAGATATCCGATTCCACTACCTCCCAGAGTCATTGCTAAGGAAACAAAATTACTTATGTAAACTGCTCCAAAAGCTTGTGATATTACATAAACAAAGACTTCTCCCTTCCTACCTCCTGCTTTTCCATGGTTCAAATATCCCCCCTCCATGAGAGAGGAGAGGCCTGTGTACAGAAAATGGATATGCCCTCTCAGAACATTTGGAATCTATCTACTATGAGCACTGTATGACACTTTCCTCCAGTATAAACTCTTTTTTTATTAAAAAATAAACAAAACCCCCTGAATCCCAGAGGTTATGCAACTTGTGCAAAATTACAAAGGAAATAATTGGTACTTCATGCCCAAGAAATCAGTTCTTCAGCCCCTCGGGGCAATATCCAAACCATGTGGCAAACACATTGGACAAAAAAAGATAAGGACAAAACTTGAGATGGGGGTAGAAAACATGATCTCTCTTAAGTAGCTGTATCTATCCTTAGAGTACTCTTCATTTTCTCATTCTCCATCAACTATGACTAAATGGTGATTATATCTCTTTAATTTTACCTCTGAAACATTTGTTGATCTCCCAGCCTCATTTTCAGCTGTCACTGCCTGAGAATAGACCACCCTCCCTCTGCCTGGGCTATAGCACTAACTTTTTCAAGTGGTTTCCATCTCTAGATAGTGGGAAACAAATAACCACATATAGAAACGGCATTTTGCAAAAGTTATAAATAATGCAGCATAATCTGTTGCAAAAACTAATGAGAAAATACAAGAAAAATATGGCTTTTTACCATTAGTAAAAGATTCAACATTTAGCTCTAAGACTTTTAAAATTATGATTTTAGTTGAGAAATTCTTGTAGCCCTTGTCTATTTTTCATTTAATCACCTACAAGACAGACACACACACACACACACACACACACACACACACACACACACACAATTATTAGAGATGAAGCCCCAAAATACCTTAATAACAAAAACTAAAAGATCTTGGTCATGTGAACACAGTCCTGTTATTAATTTGCTTTGCTATGGCTGAATTATTAAGCTTTGATAGAGACCCATTATGAAGAAGACTTCAGATAAATTCCATGAACTTTATTTTATAGTTCAGTACAATACATTTGAACTTGACTTTGGCTTTAGTAAGAGAAATTTCCATTTGCAGTGTTTTCCTACTTCATAACAATAGTAACAATGCTAATTCTCTGCTTAACAGACAATCTGACAGTGGTGGGAGTGTGTATGGTGGGGAACTGACCCAACCCATCCACCCAAAAGCAATCTTTTCCTGGATTTCTGGGTCTAAAGCCACATTTTTCAAAAAGAAAAAGGGAGGAAAACCCAGCAAATTTGCTGGGAGCAGCCTAGTTAGTACTAACATATGATGAAAGATCTCAGCAGAAAATGACATCAACAAGAGAAAATCTCTGGTATTGTCTGAAAAGGCAAGATTATTTAACCTTCCTCAAAATAAACAATTTCCATATTTTCTCTCATTTTTACTCTTCTCCTATGTCAGAAATATATTCCTATCGGTAGAATGTGGGCTAAACATAAGAAAAACCAGATTATATTTATGCAATTATGTTTATGTAACTACATAGTGAAATTTAATTTTTAAAGAAGAAAAACAAAATTTGGATAAATGAATTTTAACAATAAAATCATAGTGTTCAAGAGGAAAATTTCCATAGTATGCTTGTGTTTGGGAACTGGTCAAAGGCAATAGAGGGACACCCAGTATTTTGCGCCCCCACCCCCACTGCCACTACCCTCCTTACCCACTGCAGTTTGAATAAAGCTGATCTTTAACCACACCTCCAGGGAATGGCATATTTCTCTGACCAACCACAGCACTCCATCCTTTTCAGGGGCTGGTTCAGAAATGAGGATGTGATCTGAGCTCCCCCACAACCATGGCCTGAAGTGTCTTAGTAGCTATCATTTGTCTTGCCTCAAATTATAATGCAATACAATCCTGCCCACACCACAGGCACTAATTTCTTGTTGTTGCTGAGTGAATGCATTACCAGGAGACTTAAACTTCAGTTAACTTTGAGGATATATCTAGAAATAATATTTTTATAAAAATCGGTATTTTTATAAAATTTTGTCCATATGGTAACTTCTAATATGATAGTCAACTGACCAACTCCTACATGTTAATTGAGAACATATATGTTTATATGCCTATGGCAACGAGGGGATGAGGGGAGAAGAGGCTGAACAGAGGTAAGGCCAGGTAGAAGGCGAATCTGCACTGAGCCAAACAGGCAGGGAACCGTATGTCTAGCAGTCACGTGTGACTCAGAATAGGAATGGCAAAAATGTTTGGTGAAGTAATTTAGATTACCGACAGGCACATCAGGCCCTTGGAGGCTACAAGAGAATACAGGGTAATTGAGACTGCGTCGAAGTGATGCAAGTCATGCATATAGTAGGCTGTGTGCTCTGGGGAGAGAGAAAGGGACAAATGCAGTCCAAACATGGGAGGGAGTCAGTGGTTGACAACTACAGTGAAAAAGACAGGGAACAGGAATGTGCATTTGGTCACAATGGACGGCACGGAGGAGGAATGCGGCCAGATGGTGACCTCAGTGCAGGAGCCATGCTTTATAGGTGAGGTCAGGTTGGGACTATGCTGCAGGCGACCGACAACAGCAGTGATAACACGGAATCTGAAGTTATAAATTCCATGTTAACAATGCCAAAGGTGACTGGGTGCAGAAAACGAAAAGAGATTAGGAGTCCATGACTAAAAGAATGAGGCTTCAAGGAGGTCAATCACTGCAATGCAATAGTCTAAGGAAAACATAACTAGTGGAACAGGTATCACTGGAACTGGAGGATGGCCCAGAAATTAAGCAGAAATGGACCTAGGGAACAAGGACGGACTGTTTCCCTCAACTCCTCACCGAAGAGTGGAGGACAGTGAGCAGCAAGGCCTCCCTGAAGGCAGGGATGGAGCACCCCCTTCCGGGGAGCTGGGCTGCAAGTGAGGCAAAGTCAGGGGAGAAGTAGCAGGCATCTGATCACAGGGGACTCGGGGCCTTAAAAAGAGTATGAGAAAGAAGGTAAGAGGCAGACAGAAAAACAGGGTTGTAATATGGAAGGTTTTGGAGATGTTAAGGAAAAACTATTTTTAACATTTGTTGAGAAAATTAACAACACTACGCAGTAGAGTGGGAGAGGAGCTAGAAAGAAGTTTACAGATAAATGCTAGAGACCTAAATATAATTGAGTAGCTGTATAATTAAATATACACACTGGAATCATTTAAGAGTTAAATGACTTGGGGGCAGTGGGGCTGTGGAGAGTGAGAAAAGGGCTCAAAGGCTCTAGGCTCAGAATGGAAACTGGGCTGTTACAGAATGGCTCCTTTTAAATACCAATGACACCAGTAAGAGTAAGAGAGGCCTTCCTCCTCCTGCAGCTGGGGAAGCAGGTGAGAAAAAGGGCTGGCCTTAGTTACCCGCCCAGCAATTGCAGCCAGGGAGACAGGAGAGATGAAACATCGAGGGTGGATGGGAGAAGAAGCTGAGCTCGAGCACAGTGAAGTTCTGGGTTGCAAGGATAGGAGAGGGAAGGCAGAATAGGGTTCCTGCGCAGCGGGGCACTGGGAGGGCTGTGGCAGGAACTCTGTGGGCAAGGGCTGCAGGCAGGCAGGATCTCCGGCACACACACAGCGCGCATCCGATCCGTTTGGGACTATACTCTGAAGCACTTGATAACAAAAGTAAAATGGAAAGAAAAAATAAACTACACTTAGGAATGTAATTTTTAAAGTTTTAATATTTGCCACAAGGAAAAAGACTCATAAAACACATTACATTTCCCGCAAAGCAGTCTGGCTATGAGTTGAATGCAAATTGTGGTGAGAACAGATCCAGTGCCTGATTCCCCTGAATAATTTATTTCAGGCGGCCCCTAGTGTTCAGAAACAGGAACCTTAACAAATGGCGTGTCTAGACACTCCTATTGTGAGGCCAGGGTTCAGTAAGTCAATGTGAAAAGAGCCAAAGAAAAGAGAGAATCTAGTCAAAGCAAGTGATTTTTCCAAAAAATTTAACAAAAAACTACGAAAGGTTTTGCTTTTATTTATTTATTTTTTGGTTTCTTTAGCAACTGGCCACCCTATAAACAAGAGTAACGTTACTACTTTAAATAGCAAAACGATTTGTTTTATAGCATCTCTCTACACAACGAAAATATGGAAATTCCAGGACCTCATACAAGGATAGGTGATTGATAAAAACAAAGAGAATTAGACTTAAAGCAAAGACCAACTGAATTTTATCAGTGCACCCAAGTACTGAGCTCAGAACAAATTGAGGAACTTGAGGAAATAGAGTCCAGAATCATTAAAGCTAATGGATTTCCTTCCGTCAAAGAGATAGCAAGCAAAGAAGGCTGGCGGGGAGAAAGGCGTAATGCAATCTGAGTTTCTCAATGACTCAAACTTAACAAAAATAAACAATAAAAATCTGAACCTGCACTGAATGTTGCAAGGATCCCTGCTACAGCTGTTCTCTGGCACTTTAAAAAAAAAATTAAATCATCCTTTCTTTTCCTGTATTGATAGGCACAGTCCTAACTTCTAAATCCTAAACAAGAAATATACATTTGGGCAGAGGGAAATGCAGCCATTTCTCAGGGAGTGAGTTAGCTAGTGTCACAGGGCATAGCCTGATGCTGTAAATGCTGAGCTCTGGTTTTCAACTTGGTCTTGGCTCAGCGCTACTGGATGTTTGACTCAACGAAAGCAACCGTTTCCTAGCCTTGCTGTTATTCCTTGGCTTCCAGACACTCAGTAACACTTGGGGGCCTGACAAGCCTTAGCTTAGCTGTTGGAAAGTTTTTTGATTGCTTCTGCTGCTGTCCACATGATTCAAGATAATGAATGAAGGTACAGGAGTGTATCCTTGAGGGCTGGGGAGATCGTGAAGTTGGGAGAAGTGATTGGGACAATACTGGGTGTGGAAACAGCCAATTCAAAGGAAACTTCTTGTTTTTACCAAACTAATTTTGAAAGTACATGTCAACAGAGCCCTAAAATCTCCTTTTGGAACCGAGTTTGATGTATGTTTTCTATGATGCCTTCAAAACTATATGCAAGAATTCTTCACATACTAATTATTAATCTGTGGAGAGAGAAAAAAAAGTATACTACCTGACAAGACCACTTCAATAAGATCGCCTTCCTGGATATCACTAGCCGTTTTTACCAGCTGAAGGATGTTTTCAGAGGTAGGGTCATGGCGAAACAGCAGGATCTTATCATACATTCCATAGAAACCACACTCGGGGAACTGCAAATACAAATATCACAACAGGTTACATGTCAAAATCGTCCTAAATTTAAAACAATAATGAAATAAATTAGTGTCAGGACAAAAATGCAAACTAATTAGAAAAGTTCAAAATATATAGAAATTAAAAATAAATGACAAAAATGATATTGACATGACTCCAAGTCACGAGGAAAGAAATAACTTATCATTAGAGCAATAAATGACCCAAGGATCTAATTAGCCAGAAAACAGGAGAATATGAGATTCAAAGAAATTTTTGGCTGGAAGTTGGTGAAGAAATATAATAGGTGGAAAGAAGTGTACGTTTTTATATGGCCTATACCAGTGGTCGGCAAACTGCGGCTCTTTGGCCCCTTGAGTGTGGCTCTTCCACAAAATACCACGGCCTGCGCGAGTCTATTTTGAAGAAGTGGCGTTAGAAGAAGTTTAAGTTTAAAAAATTTGGCTCTCAAAAGAAATTTCAATCGTTGTACTGTTGATATTTGGCTCTGTTGACAAATGAGTTTGCTGACCACTGGCCTATAGCATTTCAATTGCATAAAAATGAGTCAGTTTATTACAAGCCCGTTAAACATACTATTGCATTTGTTTGCAAAGGAAAGGTCAGTCCATTCTGGCATGTTCCCAAATAAGAGATGACTCAACACATCGAAGCTTGTTCTCTGTGTGGGCAGTAGTGTCATCTAGATGCTCTGACTCAGGAAAGCACCAGAAGGGACAACCCAACTGTCCCTCTGTAGCTGCCCTTACATTCATTTCATTTCCATGCAATGTAGGTTAAATAGAAAAGTACAGCAGCTAAAAGCCAGTGTGTTTTAAATAGAATACCTCATTTATACTCCCCTTACAGAGATAAATCTAAGAGTTCATCACTCAAGAACTGTCTCCTGGTTGCACGCATATAATGAAAGCTAAACGAAGAATACTTTATCATGGACAAGCCTAGAAAAATTATAGTGACAATTACTATTATAATACTAACCATCAATATTATTCCCTCTCCTCCTTCTAAGGCAGGAAAAGGCCCTAAATTCAAACCATAGCTAAAATTGATTAATTCTGCTTTAAAAGTAGATTTGATCTGTTTTTGTTCATCAGTTTATGTTGTTCATAATATTCCACAAATGAGTGAGATCATGTGATATTTATCTTTCTCCAACTGACTTGGAGAAAGATAAATATCACACTTGGCTTAGCATAATGCTCTCCAGGTCCATCCATGCTGTTATAAATGGTCATCCTTAAAGATCTTAAAGCAAATTTTGAACTCATTACTAAACTGTCAATCCACAATCTTATGACCTTTTCTTGGAGGTCCAACTGCTCCAGCATTGGATATTTTCATTAAAATAAACCATGGATCAATCTAGGCTAACCTGATATGTAAAAAGGTCTCTTTTCTTGTATATGCCTTTTCCACACAAGCATTAAAGATTAGTTTTTATAAATTAATATGTGTAATATAGTAGGAAAAGATTGTAAGGGGATAAAATTGTCTTTCTTGTTCCTAAAACTAGTGATGGTTCTGACACATCAATAAAGGTGGATTTTAAGGGGCTGCTGTCGAGAAGAAATGTCTAGAATATGATATCTTTTGAGATTAATACTATATATTGTGATTTCTTCTTTTTCTTATTAATAAAATGAAGGGTTACATTTAAGTGAGACATTTTGTATGAATTAAAATTAAGTGCATTCAGAACATAACTCTTGGCTCTTAAGCGTCTGTTAGTGACTAGGCTTAAAACTACTTCTTCATATCACTTAGTACAGTTGGCTGCCTTAAAATAAACAAAGAGCTGAAATGATGTAACTTCTTCCCCTCTAATAATTAAAAAAAATAGTTCCCTCTTTTTCGGCAATTTCTCCAATAATATTATTAGAATACAATGAAAGAAAGGGAACTCTAAAATAAAATTTTCCCAACTAGAAAATAAAGTTAATTGAAGTGTCATTTACATAATATAAAATGATTCTGGATTTATAAATCTAAATTTTGACAAACATCAATACCCATATAAACAAAATCATAAGACATGAAACATTTTCATCAAACTCCCCAAATTTTATTGTACCCACTTGTAGTCGATGCCACCCACAATTTTGATTCTAGGCACAGATCTACTTTCTGTCACCATAGATCAGTTGACCTGCTATAGCATTTCATACAAATGGAATCATACAGTATTACTTCGTATGCTTTTTTGGCTCGGTTCTTTTGCTAACTATAATGTTTTTGAGACTCATTTATACATACTGCATTTGAACTTCACCTCTTTTTATTAGTTATTAGTATTTCATTACATGGATCTATGATAATTGTTTATCCATTTACCCACAGATGAACATTTCATTTTTATCCAGTTTGTGAGTATTGCAAATAAAAACACTATGAACATTTTTGTGTAAGTTTTTCAGTGAGCATATGTTTTTTTCATTTCATATAAGTATCTAGGAACAGAATTTCTTTTTTTTTTAAATATATTTTATTGATTTTTTTACAGAGAGGAAGAGAGAGGGATAGAGAGTTAGAAACATCGATCAGCTGCCTCTTGCACACCCCCTACTGGGGATGTGCCCGCAACCAAGGTACATGCCCTTGACCGGAATCGAACCTGGGACCCTTGAGTCCGCAGTCCGATGCTCTATCCACTGAGCCAAACCGGTTTCGGCTAGGAACAGAATTTCTGAGCCACATGATAAGTTTATGTTTACTCTATAAGTCTATCCCTATGCCAACACCTCATTATACTTATTGTTGGAGCTTAACACTAAGCCTTGAAATCAGGTAGTGCAAGCCCTCCATCTTTTTCCTATTCAAGATTGCTTTGGATATTATGGGCCTTCTGAATTTCCACATACATATTGGAATCACTTTGCCAATTTCTACCAAAAAAACTTGCTGTGATTTCTAGTGATATCTCATTGAAACATATATAGATCAGTGTGGGGAGACCTATATTTTAACAATGTGGAGACTTCTACTTTGTTATGAACAATGTATGTTAGTTACCCTATTTATTAATTTATTTTAAATTTTTCTCAAATTATTTTATAGCTTTCAGTGTACAGGTCTGAGATACATTTCCTAAATTTATCTTTTGTACTTTGTAAATGATTAAGGTATAATTAACATACAAAATGCACATTTTTGATGTACAGTTCTGCTAGTTTTGAAAAATGTACATCATAAACCACATGCCATATATATAGTATATACAACACAGCCAAGATATAGAATAGTTCCATCATGCAAAAATTTTCCCCATGCTCATATGCAGTCAACTTTTCCCCTGAGCCTCAGTCCCTGAACTATTTTCTGTCCCTCTGATTTGGTCTTTTCAAGAATGTTGCACAAATGGTTTTATACAACTCATGATTTTGAATCTGGCCTTTTCTTTCACTTAACATAATGAATTTGAGACTTATTCATGCTCTTGCTTTTCATTGCTGAGGAGTGGTCCACTGTGTTGTATGGATGAACCATATACGTATCCCGTTCTCAGTTAAGGAGCATTTGAGTTGTCAGTTTGTTTTTGACTATTACAAATAAAGTTTCTAAAAATGTTCGCTTAGAGTTTTTTGTGAGACTGTAAGCTTTTACTTTTCTGGCTGTATGAAAGTACCTGGATAACTTTATAAGAAACTACCAAACTTTTTTTCAAAGTACTATTTTGCATTCCCACCAGAATGTGTGAAACTTCCAGCTGCTCTGCATTCTTGATAGCACTTTGTAATGCCACATTTTTATTTTAGACATTCTAATAAGTGTATAATGCTGTCTCATATTTTGATTTGCCTTTCTCCAGTGACTACCGATGTTGAGCAACTATCCATGCACTTATTTTTTGTTTTTTGTTTTTTTAATTTTTATTGATTGGAGAGAGAGAAGAAGGGAGAGAAATGTGCCCTGACTGGGGATTGAACCCCAACCTTGGCATATCGGGCAGACATCCTAACCAACTGAACTACCTAGCCAGGGCTTCATGTGCTTATTTCACACACGCACACACACACACACACACACACACGCACATATACACACACACACACATCTCTGATCGATTTTTTTGCTTATTTAAAAAATTAGTCATTTTCTTATTGTTTAGTTTTAGTAGATCTTTATATATTCTAGATAAAAGTTGTATGTGTTGTATGTATTTCATAGATATTTTCTTCCAGTCTGTGGCTTGTTTTTTTGTTTGTTTGTTGTTGTTGTTTTGTTCTCTTATCATTGTTTTCTGAAGTTCTTCATTTTATGAAGCCCAATTTAACAAATAGTTCTTTATGGGTCATATTTTTGGTATAATATCTAATAAACATTTGCATAAACTAAAGGTAAATTTTCTCCTATGTTTTTGGCTATACATTTTATTGTTTAGATTTTGGTCTATGGTCCATTTTAAGGTAATTTTCGAATGAAGTAAAAAATATGGATTGAGGTACTTTTTTTGCAAAAATTCTGAAAGTTTCATAGAGAATTGGTATAAGTTCTTCCCTAAATGTTTAGTAACATTCTCCAGCAAAACCATTTGAACCTGGATTTTTCTTTTTTGGAAGGTTTAAAACTCCACATTCAATTTCCTTAATAGATATAACACGTGTTAGATTTCAATTTACTTTTTTTTCATTTTTAATTTATTTTTTATTATAACCTTTATGCTTTTTTAATTTATTTTTTACTTTATTAAAGTATTACATATGTGTCCTTATCCCCCTCTTCCCCCACTACTCATGTCCTCACCCTCCTGGTGTCTGTGTCCATTGGTTAGGCTTATATGCATGCATACAAGTCCTTTAGTTGATCTCAATTTACTCTTAAGAGAGTTCTGAAATTTGTATCTTTCAAGGAATCTATTTATTTCATCCAAGTTGTCAAAATTTATGAGCATAAAGTTTTTTTTCATTTTATTCCCTAATCACCCTTGTAATGTCTATAGGGTCTGTAGTAATGTCTCTTCATTAGTTTCTTATATTTATAATCTGTGTCTTCTCTCTTTCTTGCTTGATCATTCTGGCTATTAACCTACCCGTTTTTATGTTAGTGCCATAACTGTGTTAATTACCATAATATATTTTGAAACCAGAAAGTATTATGCCTCCAGTTTTACTCTTCTTGCTCAGAATTATTTGGGCTCTTTGGGGTCTTTTGCAGTTCTATATGAATTTTAGAATTGTTCTTTTCTATTTCTGTAAAAAAAAAAAAAAAGCCATTGTGCTTCTGATAGAGGTTGCACTGAATCATTAGATCTCTTTGGGTAGTATGGCCATTTTTAATAATATTAATTCTTCCAATATATGAGCATGGATGCCTTTCCATTTATTTGCATTTAATTTTATTTCTTTCAGCAGTGTTTTATACTTTTCAGTGTATAGTCTTTCACCTTGCATTTTCATCTAAGTCCATCACTTCTATAATTTCTGGTCTGTTTCCATTCACTCCTTTTTTAATTATCACCTGAGGATATGTTTAGAGAGATGAAGGGTGGGAGAGGGAAACATGGATGTGAGAGAAACATCAATCAATTGCCTCCCCTACGTGCCCCAACCAGGGATTGAACCCACAACCTTTTGGCATAAGGAGTGATGGTCCGACCAACCAAGCCACCTGGCCATGGCTCCATTCATTCTTTTAATCCTGGTATGGGTCACATCTTCCTGCTTTTTCATATGTATACTTTTTAAATTAGATGCCAGATATCATGCACTAATGTGAACATTGTTGTTTTCCTTTAAAGAATGTTGATTTTTGTTTTGACTAAACATTAAGGTACTTGCAGATCAGTATTATCTTTTTAAGGCTTATTTTTAAGCTTTGTTAGGGCAGCTCCAGTGTAGCACTTGCTCTAGGACAGTTCATCCCTACTACTAATGCACAACTCTTTGAACCTCTCTATGGAATGCCTTAAGTGCTCTTTGAAATCTTTCCTATTCTCCTGGTATAAATTCAACTGTCCCTCAGCCCTGTGTGAGCTCTGGAAAGTGTTAACTTCATAGCTTCCCAACAGTTGCTTTCTTCCGCCTTACAGATTTTCACCTTACACACAGAGATTTGTATTCAATCCAATACTCAAGTGTACCCCTAATCAGGTTTCTGGAGTTTGTTTTTTGTATAGTTCCCAACCTTCCAGTATTTCTCCCCTAAAAGTTGTAGGTCTTTTTGCTGACAAGGTCTCCTTGAGCTCTCTTGTCTGTCTCCTCCACAGCCAAGCAGGCTCTGCTGGGGTTCTGTCTCCCTTCACCACGCACTGGAGCCTGCCTGCTCCCAGGCAGGAAGCTCAGATGACTACAGCAGTCAACTTGCTTGTTACCCTTCTCTTGGGGATCCCAGTCCCATGCTGCCTGTTGGCCAGTGTATAAAACAGACATTTTGTGTCATTTTCTATTTTTTTGGACCCGGAAAGCATATCCATACCAGATACAACTTGTGAGTAAAAGAAAAAGTCTCCTGTGCTTTTTAAACATAGAATACTAATCTTTTTTTTAACATCCTTTAGGTACATTTAATTCAGTGTAAATTGCATTTGCAAGAAAAGTAAGTTAAAAATGAAGTGTCTGTAATTGGTAAGAGTACATTTTTAAGGTGAGTAATAATATAAAGATACAAGATTTAATAATTATCATATAATTCTCAAACTGCAGTTTGAGCTATACTGGGTTAAACTTTCACTGTTAAAGGACAGTCCCTGATTAGAATACAAACGTTCTTGAAACTATAATACAATAATGTACAGACACTATTACCATATCCTTTCTAAAACCCTGGGTAGCTGATTCTGACTCAACAGGGAAGAAAATTGATGGGATTCAGTGCTTGGGCTGGAGTAAGAAACAATAGCTGGAGATGAAGAGATAAGAAAAGGCAACTGTTTTCCCTGAAGAAGAGCTAAACTTTTCAGTGTCTTCTAACTAATGCCTGTCTGTGCTGGTGTGGTGCAAGGGCCAGGTAGGAAAACGGAAGAGGATTCTTAGCGGACAGAGATCCTGGCATCTCATCACAGCAGCACTGCAGCCTGGCCTTATCCTCGCGCCCCTTGCTTTCCTCAAGGACATCTCCGTATTCCATTTACCTATAGTCCTGTACTGCTGACACTTAAGCATCACATTCTGTGCTGTGCCTCTTTGAATAACCATGGGTATAATATAATACATGATTCGGTGTTCAAGTAAGGTCTGAATGCCTCACAGCCTAATTATTATATGCTCAAGGGGGATGCAGAAGACATTTTTAAAAATAAGAATGGTTAGACTAATATCAACATAGGCCACACATATTAAAGGTATTATTTAAAATGATTAGATTTTTTAAATGAAGATAGTGTTATAAATGTTCATGAAGGTAATCTGCCCTGAGGTGAGAATACCCTCTCTCCCACTTTCCTTTGTATTGGGTCTCAGACATCGCTTTTCTCTCTTCAGTAACAGGCCATTCAGAGCAGTTGGAGGGCCCTGTGAGACAAGGCACAGGGGTGAACCCTTGACCCCCGGGACAGCTGTCATTGCAGCAGAAGCTGGGGGTTGAAATTTTTTTCAGATTGTACATTTTTTATTGGACATAAAAGTATATATGCATATTTACCTTTTACTATTAAGAGAATAAAATCTTTGCTTTTAGGTAACATAATCTTCTTGCATAGAAACTATATACAATAAGACTTTCAAAATTATACTTACGAAAGGATGTCTGGAAGGTGAAAAGTGTAACGGAACAATGCCTGACAACTGAGAAGGGAACACATTGGGGGAAAACATTCATGGAACAACATTCCCTAATTTGGTCATAATCATCTGTTTCTATGTGAAGGTGTGTGAGCTTTGAAATCTGAAAACCCTCATTAAACTAAACAGGCTTTCAGAAAGGCTCAGAGGCTTGTAAACTCAGCTGGAGCTTATTACAAGATCAGTCCTGTGTTTCTCAGGGCTTTGTGGCTGGGAGTGCAAACATCTGAAATAAGTGATTTCAAGCTCTAAGTTCGACTCGAACAAAACTGGCCACTGTGAAAATATGGCCAACAATCCCGGCACTGGTCCTAAGCTCTTTAATTCTACCCTAGGCTGGAAACCTCTATGCTGCTGTGTGTATCATTTGGCATTTTTGACCACAGAGCACAATTTACTGTTACATTTCACTATAAATTCGTGGCTGGCCAGACAATGTACTCCAGAGTAGAATAAATACACGTTTTAATGAGTAGCTGAAATATGACCTGGCCAACGTGTGCTTTTCCATAGTTGAGGCCAATCACAGGGCAAGGAGCAAGCAATACCAGAAACAAATTAATCCATGACTCAGTTAAGTAAAAAGGGAGAGGAGGACAGAGAGACATGGCCTGATTAGGAAATAAAAGAACACTTCCAGTTTGCTTGTGCTAAAAGGCAATCAGGATCAGAGTCCTGACATTAAGTTATTCTGCTCAATGACAGGACATGCCTGGCAGCTGGATACGGCACTCTTCTCATTGAAGGTGATTCTGAGTCATTCCCTAAGACCTCTCCTTCTACAAGTGACGCCTGGCCACCTTCAATGAGCAAACAAATTACAAAGTACTGGCACTTCCTAGCTTGGCCAAAATACTCCCCAAGTGTTGTTCCAGGAGTAAGAGACAAAAACACATTGTGAGCCAGCCCACCAATACTAAAATTTTACTTAGAAATACAAGTTATAAAGTGTAAACGAAAAGGGGAAAACTGGAGGAAAAAGATGGCGACCGGCAGGAAGGTAGGGAGAGAGAGAGTGTGAGTGAGGAACCCATAGAGGAGAGTGTAGATGTGTGTGGTGTGTGTGTGTGTGTATGAGATAGGGTCAGTTAGATTCTGCAGGTCTTCCAAGGGGCTCCCGAACAGGGCAGCCCTAGACGGCGGAGCCCCGCGCACAAAGCTGACACTTCTCGGCGGCTGGTGCGGACGCAGAGACCACGCCATCTTGGGAAACAGAGCTGCCCGAGACTTGGATCCTGGCTTCCGACACAAACCAGGACCCTGCAGCCACTGGGGACAGAGAACTGCTATCACAGCTTCAGACAAACAAACAAGAATCCAGACTTCCCGGCAGATTTCCGTGAGTCAAAGAGCCTATCCCCCTCCTCGCAGGCGCTGATAGCGCCATAGTAACTGATAGACCCGCCCCTCCCCCAAGCTGCTGAGCGCCCACAGGCGTGCGGAAAGCGCCATAGTAACTGATAGACGCGCCCCTCGCCCAAGCTGCTCACAGGCGCGCTCACAGACAGCGCCATAGTAACTGATAGACCCGCCCCTGGCCCAAGCTGCCGAGCTTTGCGCAGGGACCCGCTCCCTCTTAGGGAATTTGGCGCGCGCTCGCGCACGGGACAGAAGCAGCTCCCCGTCGGGGAAATCTGTCAGTGCGCACAGAGGGCTCCCCTTCGGGGAATTTGGGGGAATTTGGCTCGCGGGGCACAGCTCCCCCTTCGGAGATTCTTAAAAGCGTGCACAGAGGGGCTTCCCTTTGGGGAATTTGGCGCGCAGGACGGACTCCGCCCCCCTTCTGGGACTTTGGGAGAGTGCACTGAGCCGGCTCACCTTCAGGTTTTTAAGAATGTGCGCTCTAGCCTGTTTGGCTCAGTAGAGAGAGCACACACAGGACGCAGCCCCACTTCAGGGAATTTGGCACGCCGGACACAGCTGCCTGGGATCCCTGACTCACAGCGCATTCACACTAAGAGCCAGCGACCCCAATTGTTGGTGCGTGCACACACAGGGACCCTGATTCTCAACGAGAAACCGCACAAGGCAACAGAGACTTTGACACTCGAGTCTTGGTGCAGACACAGGGAAACTCTGACTCCTGGCACATGCTAAGGATCTCATTCTCGGCACATACCAACAGTGTGGTGCAGACAGGGCCCCTGATTCTAAATGTGCACACGAGACCACATGGAACACTGGGGACACTGATCCTGGGCAAGTTTGGTTCCCACCAACCAAAGACAGTCACACGTCCTAGTGTCAGAGCACTTCAGTGAAACTAGGGTGGAGCGAAGTCCCCACAGCACACGGCCCAGGTCCACGCAAACAGAAGCTTGAGCTTTCTGGTAATAGCCAGAATGGGGAAACGAAATAACTCACAGAGGAAAGAAAATGTGGAGTCGCCAAGAAAGGAAATTAGTGAAAATGAAGCTTGCAACATGACCGAAAAGGAGTTCAGAGTAATGGTCATGGAATTTATACATCGGATGGATGAGAAAATCAACAACTTATGCAAGAATCAGGAAGAAATGAAAAGTGATATAGCTACAATCAAAAACACCATGGAAAGTTTCAACAGTAGATTACAAGAAGCGGAGGACCGAATTAGTGAGTTAGAAGATCAGGTACAGAAACAAGCTCAAGCTGAACAGCAATTGGAGAAAAAAATTAAAAAGCAGGAGGAAAGCCTAAGGGAGCTTCGGGACAACATGAAACGAAGTAACATGCGTATAATAGGGCTGCCAGAAGGACAAGAAGAGCAGCAGGGATTAGAAAATCTATTTGAAGAAATAATGACAGAAAACTTCCCGGATATGGGAAAGATAAAAGTTACGCAAGTAAAGAGAGTCCCAAGCAGGATCAACCCCAAAAGACCCACACCAAGACATGTCATAATTTCAATGGCAAATATAAATGATAAAGAGAGAATCCTAAAGGCGGCAAGAGAGAGACAGAGAGTTACCTACAAAGGAACACCCATCAGATTGTCAAATGATTACTCATCAGAAACACAACAAGCTAGAAGTGAATGGAAGGAGGTATACAAAGTGTTGCAAAGCAAAGGACTGAATCCAAGAATACTATATCCAGCAAGACTATCAATCAAAATTGAAGGGGAAATTAGGAGCTTTGCAGACAAAAAAAAGCCTCAGGGAGTTTATCACCACCAAACCAGCAATGCAAGAATTGCTAAAGGGAATACTGTAAAAAGAAGAAATAAACAGGTAAGAAGGAATACAGACACAAAAATAGATATGACTGCAAACAAATACCTTTCAGTAATAACTTTAAATGTAAACGGACTAAATGCTCCAATCAAAAGACATCGAGTAGCTGAATGGATAAAAAAACACGACCCATATATATGCTGTCTACAAGAGACCCACCTCAGAACAAGAGACTCACACAGATTGAAAGTGAAGGGATGGAAAAATATCTTTCAGGCAAATGGAAATGAAAAAAAAGCTGGGGTAGCAATACTTATATCTGACAAAATAGACCTCAAAGTAAATGCCATAACAAGAGATAAGGAAGGCCACTTCATAATACTAAAGGGAGAAATCCAACAAGAAGAAATAATTCTGGTAAACATATACGCTCCCAATATAGGAGCACCCAAATACATAAAAAAACTCCTGGAGGATATCAAGGGAGAGATTAATAGCAACACAATCATAGTAGGAGACTTTAATACCCCACTATCACCACTGGACAAATCCTCTAAACAAAAAATCAGCAAAGAAACAACAATCCTAAATGACTCACTAGACAAGATGGAATTAATTGACATCTTCAGAACATTTCACCCCAAAGCCACAGAATATACATTCTTCTCAAGTGCACATGGGTCATTTTCAAAGATAGACCATATGCTGGGTCACAGGCAAAGTCTCTTCAAATTCAAGAAGATAGAAATTATATCAAGCATCTTCTCAGATCACAGTGGCATAAAACTGGAAATCAACTACAATAAAAACAATCCAAAGAAATCAAACACATGGAGACTAAACAGCATGCTATTAAACAAGGACTGGGTCACCAGAGAGATCAAGGAAGAAATAAAAAACATCATGGCAACAAATGACAATGAAAACACAACAATCCAAAATCTATGGGACACAGCGAAAGCAGTCTTGAGAGGGAAGTTCATAGATCTACAGGCCTATTGCAAAAAACAAGAAACAATGGTAATAAATTACTTAACCCTACAACTCAAAGAGCTAGAAAAAGAGCAGCAAGAAAAGCCCAGTGTAACCAGAAGGAAGGAAATAACAAAGATCAGAGCGGAGATAAATGACATAGAGACCAAAGAAACAATACATAAGATCAACAAAACCAAGAGCTGGTTCTTTGAAAGGATAAACAAGATTGATGGACCTCTAGCCAGGCTCACCAAGAAGCAAAGAGAGAGGACCCAAATAAACAAAATCAGAAATGAAAGAGGTGAAATAACAACAGACCCCGCTGAGATACAAAGGATTGTTACAAAATACTACGAACAACTCTATTCCAACAAACTGGACAATCTGGAGGAAATGGACATATTCCTAGAAAAATATAACCTTCCAAAAATCAATCAAGAAGAATCTAAACAGCTCAATAGGCCAATAACTATGGACGAAATTGAAGCAGTCATCAAAAAGCTTCCAGCAAACAAAAGCCCGGGGCCTGATGGCTTCACAGGAGAGTTTTACCAAACATTCAAGGAAGAACTAAAACCTATCCTCCTCAGACTATTCCAAAAAATTCAAGTGGAAGGAACACTTCCAAGCTCCTTCTATGAAGCCAGCATCACCCTAATACCAAAACCAGATAAAGACAACACAATGAAAGAGAATTACAGACCAATATCCCTCATGAACATAGATGCCAAAATCCTCAACAAAATTCTAGCAAATCGGCTCCAGCAGTACATCAGAAAGATCATACACCATGATCAAGTAGGATTTATCCCAGGAATGCAAGGATGGTACAATATCCGCAAATCAATAAACGTGATACATCACATAAACAAATTGAAAGATAAAAATCACATAGTCATATCAATTGATGCAGAAAAAGCATTTGACAAAATCCAACACCCTTTCTTGATAAAAGCTCTCAACAAGGTGGGAATAGATGGCTCATACCTCAACATAATAAAAGCTATATATGATAAACCCACAGCAAACATCATACTCAATGGACAAAAACTAAAGACATTTCCCCTAAGAACAGGAACAAGACAGGGATGCCCACTCTCACCACTCCTGTTTGACATAGTACTGGAAGTATTAGCCATTGCAATTAGACAAGAAGAAGAAATAAAAGGCATCCAGATTGGAAAAGAACAAGTAAAGCTGTCTTTATTTGCAGACGACATGATATTGTACATAAAAAATCCGAAAGACTCCGTCAAAAAACTCATAGACTTAATAAATGAATTCGGCAATGTAGCAGGATACAAAATTAACGCCAAGAAATCTATGGCCTTTCTATACACCAATAGTGAACTTACAGACAGAGAGACTAAAAAGGCAATCCCATTTACCATCGCACCAAAAAAATTAAGATACCTAGGAATAAACTTAACTAAGGAGGTAAAAGACCTATACACGGAAAACTACAGGACACTGAAAAAAGAGATAGAGGAAGACGTAAACAGATGGAAGAACATACCATGTTCATGGATTGGTAGAATCAACATCATTAAAATGTCCATACTACCCAAAGCAATATATAGATTCAATGCACTCCCCATTAAAATACCAACGGCATATTTCACAGACCTTGAAAGAACTCTCCAAAAATTCATCTGGAATATAAAAAGACCCCGAATAGCCACAGCAATCCTGAGAAAGAAGAATAAAGTAGGAGGGATCTCAATACCAGATTTCAAGCTGTATTACAAAGCCACTGTTCTCAAAACAGCCCAGTACTGGCACAAGAACAGACATATAGATCAATGGAACAGAATATAGAATCCAGATATTGACCCAAACCACTATGCTCAATTAATATTTGACAAAGGAGGCATGAACATACAATGGAATAAAGACAGTCTCTTCAATAAATGGTGTTGGGAAAATTGGACAGATACATGCAAAAAAATGAAGCTTGATCACCAACTTACGCCATACACAAAAATAAACTCAAAATGGATACAGGAATTAAACATAAGACGGGAAACCATAAAAATACTAGAGCAATCCACAGGCAGCAAAATGTCAGACATATGCCAAAAGAAATTCTTCACTGACACTGCCCCTAGGGCAATGGAAGCTAAAGAGAAAATTAACAAATGGGACTACATCAAAATAAAAAGCTTTTTCACAGCAAAAGAAACCATCAACAAAACAACAAGAAGGCCCACTGCATGGGAGAACATATTTGCAAATGGCATCACTGATAAAGGTTTAATCTCCAACATCTACAGGCAGCTTATACAACTTAATAAAAGGAAGATAAATGATCCAATAAAAAAATGGGCAACAGACCTAAATAGATTCTTTTCAAAAGAAGACAGAAGGAAGGCCAAGAGACACATGAAAACATGCTCAACGTCACTAATTATCCGAGAGATGCAAATCAAAACAACAATGCGGTACCATCTCACACCTGTCAGAATGGCTATCATCAACAAATCAACAAACGACAAGTGTTGGCGAGGATGCGGAGAAAAAGGAACCCTCGTGCACTGCTGGTGGGATTGCAGACTGGTGCAGCCACTGTGGAGAACAGTATGGAGTTTCCTCAAAAAACTGAAAATGGAACTCCCATTTGACCCAGTAATCCCACTCCTGGGAATATATCCGAAGAAACTAGAAACACCAATTAGAAAGGATATATGCACCCCTATGTTCATAGCAGCGCAATTCACCATAGCTAAGATTTGGAAACAGCCTAGGTGCCCGTCAGCAGATGACTGGATCAGAAAACTGTGGTACATCTACACAATGGAATACTATGCTGCCATAAAAAAGAAGGAATTCTCATCATTTGCAGCAACCTGGGAGGAATTGGAGAACATTATGTTAAGTGAAATAAGTAAGTCAATGAAAGAAAAATACCACATGATCTCACTCATTTATGGATAATAAAGAACATTATAAACTTGAACAAAAAGATAGATACAGAGACAGTAAAGCATCAAACAGACTGTCAAATTACAAGGGGAAGGTTAGGGAGAGGTCGGGGAGATAAGAGATCAATCAAAGGACTTGTATGCATGCATATAAGCATAACCAATGGATGCAAAACTCTGGGGGGTGGGGGCATATATGGGAGTGGGGTGTGGGGAGGGCAATGGTAAGATATGTACACATATAATACCTTAATAAAAAAATTGAAAAAAAAAAAAAAAGAAAAGGGGAAAACTGAATAATCTATTATTTGGAGCTATATTTCTGAAATGTATTTAAATTTGGGTGCAGGGCTTTTCCTCAATGATTTCACATCCTCAAAGGGAGACACATGAAAAGAATTTCATACCATGACCACATAACTGTAATCTAAGGAAACAGAAACCAGAAAAAAAAAAGTTAAAAACTATTATTTTTTTCATCCCTCCCTGTCTACCCAGCACCCACCCACCCATCCCCATCTCCCACCTCCAAACCTCACCAAGCTAGGCAGAAAATGAATGAATGCTGTTCTATCACAATAACTAAGAACCACTATCAAAGGTAAAGCTTTGCTATCTTCCTAGTAGCAAATTTTATTATAAATTCTTGGTAGAATCATTAATTACTCAGTCCAAAAGATGTGATTCATGAAAATAAATCTGTAATACCTATTCTTATGAAGTACTTTTTAAAGCCTTTGAAATTTTCCAGTTTCTAAAATGATGGAGACTAAATGATAGTTAGTTACAGGTATGAAAGAAGATCCATTATACATTTCCCAAGCCATGGAAAGCAGCAAAATTGTTCACTGCAGAGCCAAGAACACATGCATTCTCCATTTTACTTTGCATCTTCTGGGCCAAAGACATGCCGTCCAAGTGCAGGTAACCCTGGTTAGCAATCACACTCCTTGCCTTGCTCCCTCTGCAAGTCTTTCATACCAGCACCTGTAATCACATGACTCTGCTCCACCAATCCAATGCCTTCTTTGAAAAGGGAGGCCTAATACCTGGGGGTCTATCAACTTCAGAAATCTTCAAGGTCCAAATTTGGAAACACAGGAGTCCTTAGTTAGTCCTCCTCTCTCCACTTTACTGACAAAAACTTCCTTTCCTCATTCCAGGCAGGACTTTAATTTATTCCACTCTTGCTTTCATAAAGGCAGATCTAGAACCTGACTAAGGGACACTCTTTTCTGCTTAGATCTCTGATTTTTAGCCACTCTCTTTTGCCACAAGTTCAAAATCCCATTGTTTAAACAATCATTTCATTCGTAATTTAAGCCTCACCCTCTACTGTATTACAGCAAAGAAAAATTAAAAGAAAAATATATCTGAAGAAGGAAGGAAAATATTTCAAAGAGAGATCTGCTTGGAATCTTTTGGAATTAAAGTTTGGATTAAATGGCAAGTGATAGATTTTGGCTATGAAATACTACAAGACATAGAAACATGCATGTAATCTAAACTTGCAATTTCTTTGGGAAATAAAGCTAGTCTACAAATTCTTCTCCCTTGGACATATAAATATACTGATGTTTTATGTAAGATATTGCTAAAGAATTCTTCAGTAAAGTAATGGCTTATCTTGGAGGCTGCAGATCTTACTTAGTGTGATGCTTAATTGTTGCAAAAAACTTCTTTTTATATTTAATTTGAATAATATGTGATCTATTAAAAAGACAAAAGCAATAAAAATTATTGGATACATCATAACTCTAATGCAGCAACTTCTGTGTATAGACTTCCGGAAGGTATTTTGAATCATTATTTTGTTGTATATAATTCTGAAGTTTTAAAATAAATGTTCACATGAAGCAATTATAGGTGGTAATAATCAATGAGAGCCTCACTACCGTGGTATAAAAACCTGCATTCTACCTTGGCAGATTACTAGGCACTGATAGCTATTCGGCGTTTTAGTAGGCACTCTGAAATCATTCACACAACAGTAATGAGGTGTGTGGCTGTGCAGCTTGGAAATGGAAAAGGTACTGCACACTCTTTGTCTCAGTCTGAATAAAACTGTCATCATCACAGAGAGTAGACTGTTTACATTTCTTATAAGGCTACATGCTTGTTCATTACTTTTAGTGAATTAACGAAAATGGATGCATGTACTAAATAAAGAATATGACAGCAGCTAAAAGGGTTTTACCAAAAATTAAGCATGATCGACTTTGGAGAAAAAAAACTTCGAGATTATTTATTTTACCTCCCCATGTTAGAGATGAGTGGGTTGCTGCCCAGACTTACTAAGGAATCTACCCAAGGTCTCAGTGCTGGGTAATGCCAGAACAACAGGAGCGGCCGGTCTCCTAAATCGCACTCCTGACCTTTCCTTCAGCTCTGCTTCTCACAAGAAAGGAAATACAGGAAAAGTGGCCAAGTGTCCAGCAAATGGTGATTCAGAATGAAAAACCCTGAGCACTTTTCTCTGCCAGGAAGCCCTGGTCCCAGGCTTACCAACTTTGAATTTTGAAAAAAAGGGGGAAAAAAAAGGTAAATGACTTAATGAGCGTTTCAGTAGCTATTCCCTGGCTATCTTAGTTCTAACTAAACAGGCAAGTCACTAAAAGGGTAGTGACAGTGAGATGGTCCAGTGAAGGCTGGCTGACAGCAAAATGGACAGCTCACGGCAACAGAAAACTTGGCTGAGGTCACTAAGACAAAGGGCAGTTAGTGTTACACACCCCACCCACAGAGGATGGAAAAGATTTCCATTAAATTTCTATAATAAAATTGGAAAGTAAAATGTACTCTTATTTTTTTTTAATTTCTATGATCCAATTTGCTTATAATAACAAGACAGTAAAGTTAGAAGAGCCAGTATGGAAAATGCTTTAAGTGGGACATTTTGAGAGAAGTTTCTATTTACTTTTTTTTTTTTTTTAAAAAAAGAGCAGAATAAAATCCTCTTGAGAGGACTCTGGTTTACACAGTGACATCTGAGAAATCTGGGCCATGCGAACAGCCTAGCAACTACAGGTTGTCACAACTCTCTATTGTGTCCTTGAAGCAACTGGGAGTTTACAAAAGGGCGGCCTGTGACTATGTCATTTCATCTAGATCCATTCATTGCACTAATTTGCACTGCTTTTCACAGGGAGGGAACAGGTGCATGTAAAAATTAAAACTGAAATGTTTGAGTCAAACAGGATATTTTAAACCTCACTATGTATATCGTGACCCATACTGATTATATCAGTACTGAAAATAAACTGCAGTTTGTTGAACACAGAGAACCAAGAAAATGAGAACTAAAAAGAAATTTGATATCTCACTCTATACAATTAGAAAATCAAATTCACTAGCTGAAACTGAAACATGTTAAGAATCAGAACATCGTGTTTCACAAAACTTCAAACACAACAATCAAAATTCAGGTTGCCGGCAAAACATTCAAGATATATTGTACTCCCAATTCCACCCCATTTCTCTTGTCCCATTTACAGGAATTCTCCTTACAAGCAGCAGCTGCCTGTGTTCATTGCATACGCCCTCATTTGTATCGACTCCTGGGAGCTGTCTGCCCAACCTCTCCTCTCATGCCAAGACTGCCAATGACCCTCACATTGCCAGATTCTATGGGTGATTACCAGTCCTTACGGGCAACAGCTCAGCAGCATTTGAGCCAGTTGAACACACTCCTTTCACAAAACACTTGGTTTTCCTCCTGTTTGACAGACTGCACCTTTTCAATAATATTTACTGACTCTGCCTCTTCTTTCCAATCTCTTAGATGCTGAAGTATTCAGGGCTCATTCTTTACGAAGTTCATTTTCTCTGTGTATAATCAATCCCTCCCTTAAAGGACCTCATCCAATCACCTGGCTTTAAATACCATATATACTCAGATGACACAAATGTCTCCCTCTATCACTGAGCTTTCCCCTGAAACACAAACCCATCTACCTAAATATATTCAACAACTCTGCACAGATATATCTGCGAGGTGGTCATAGCAACATGCTCACAACTGAACTCCTAATACCAGCCCCTCACTGCTCCTCTTCATAGCTCCCCAGATCAAGAAATGGCATCAACATTCAGTTGTTCGAGTCCGAAACTTTACAAGCCGAATTTTCCTTCTCTCCCATTTCATATGTAATCCATCAACAAATCCTGTTTGCTCAACAATATAATTACAATATATTCCATATCTAAATTTGTCACCATCTGCACTGCAATGTCCCTAGTCCAGGCCACCATCTCTCAACCACATCCCAATAACTGCTCAAGCCACCTGCTGCTATTCTTGTTCCCACAATCTATTCGACACACAGGAATTGGAGTCATCCTTTGAAAACATTTATCAGGTCAAAGCCCTCCAAGGGCTTCCCTTTACACAGAGGGACATCTCACAGTAGTCACCAGAGCCCCTGAGGTTCTTAACTCCAGGCTACCCCCCTGCCCTCATCTTCTACCTCTCTTCCTCCACTCTGGCCCCATAACTATTCAATTAAAGCATAGACAGCTCTTTGCACCTGTTCTCTTCCCGCTGGAAAACTCCTTTTTTTTATATTCATCACTACCGGAAGTTACATATCTATCTTTATTTTCTTAAATTATTATCTGTCTGCCAACTAGACAATAAGCTCCATTAAAGCAGAGACTTTCCCCATCACATTCACTATTATAACTGAAGAGCCTCGAATAGTCAGTGGTACATAGCATGTGCTCAATATGTAGTGCTGAGTGCATGAATGCATTAGTCACAATAAAGCAAGCTACTTTATCTCACAAAAATAACAGAGAAGTTAGTTAACGAATATATTATATATCATTTTATTTAATAAAACCAACCCAAGCAGCACTAAAAAGGAATTCATAATTTCTCAGTGAAGGTTTTAGAATCTCTCTGGAGCCATTTTAAGACTCTGGCATCTAGCTGTCTATGAGTTTAAAGAAATTATCTCTCTTCATAGTCTAATTCCACAATTAAAACAGGTCAATGACCTGTATAGGCTGGGACGGTCTGTTCCCCTTTGACTCTTAAAATAAAAACAGTTTTTATTTTTAGAAATCAGGATTTCCTTTCCCTGCAGAGGTTACAGCCCAGACACATTTGAACACTGACATGTTTACGGTGACTTTGGCAGACAGCTCACACTGAAGAGGCATGTGTCCCCAGTACAGAAACCCCAGGTCTCTGAAGGCGTAATTCTCATTTTCTGTGCCACAGTTTCCTTATCATAGTATCTTGACCTTACCACCTCTAGAAAACTTTATATTAAGCAAGGAAAACTGAATATGCCCATTCACAAAATCTTGAGATCCTGTCTCACTTCAACTCCCTTACTTACTAACAACTTCCACCGTCCCCTCAGTTCTCCAGAAGCTTCAAGCACCAAGCGCAGCAGGACTCACGGTCTTTGTTTTTGCTGTTCCCTTTGACTGGAATGCTCTTCCACCTATTAATCCACTAATCCACCTGATCCTAATTCAGGTCTCTGCCAATATCTTTATTTTTTTTTTAATCTCATGTGTATAGTACATATCTAATCACCAAAAGGTGAGTTCATTTGCACAGGAACTGTGTGTTCGATTCAATGCTATCCCAGTAGCCAGGACAAGGCCAGGCTCAGAGCAAATAGTCAATAAACAGTCATTGACTGAATGCTCCACAAATAGCCTGCATATCTTCATCATCCATTCCTAATTCTCCTCATTATTCACTGAGCAGATTTCCATTAACCTCAGAACTATTAAAAGCAGGCTATTTTGACACCGTTTTTAGAATATAATTTCCTTTCTTAGTTATGAAATGATTCACTTTATTGATTTGAATAACATTATTGGAATGTAAACAAGCATTACTCATAGCTAACTATTATTAATATATCTCATTAATTTGTGGATTGACATATTTTAGGATGCTATGATTTTGTTTCACTACTTTTCTGGAATAATTTTCTCATTTCAGTTAGAAGATCCTAGTGCCAATATACTGGAAAAAAATTTCAATGTAAGCAGCTTCGAAGAATTACAATAAAAATCTATCTTTCTAAATGCACATACAAAACTACTCCAAATACTGTATATAGTATTTCTGTGGCTACTGTGTAACCTGGCTAGATAATTTTGCAGTTGTTTCCAATAGAAAACATCTATAGAAAATATTTTATTATATTAATAATTAAAGTCACAGTTACAATTTATTGACTACATATAATGTTCTCTGATTTTGGATTTCAAAATATTGGGAAAAATAAATTTCTACAGCCAACTAAAATACAAAGGAATTAATACAACATAGTTAAATAAATCAGAAAGAAATAGGAGTGTATCTATCTAATGGTGGAAAGTCTTTTCTAAACACGTAAGCCAAGAAGCCTTCTGGCTCAAGATGACAAATGAAGCGCAAACATTCACATTTCATTTCCACAAATTCTACTGAAACAACAGTAAAGTACAAAGAAAAACTAATCCACGTCACCACTGAATATGGGAGCGGAGAGTCATCAGTGAACCAAAACTTCTGACAAAATCAAGATGAAAATCTGATAGAGATCTATGTCACGTAGGCCCGTACCTTCCCTGCACATCTATTTACAGGGAGAAGCTGACTATTGTTTCGTCTGGTTCAAGCCTCCAGGGAGCAGGGTTTGATCTGCATGGTTCACTGCTCCATCCTCAGCACCTAGAACATGCCAGGCCCCTAAGTGCTCAATGAATGTGTCTATTGAGTGAATTTAATAACCAGCAGTATAAAACTCAAGAAATAAATTAAGATGAATCCTTTTAAGATGCTACAATGCCACCTTTACAACCCAATGCCAATAACATGTGAATTTCTCAATAAATATATTCTGAATGAATGAACAAATGAATGAATGGTGGGAAATGAAATCTTCAGTGTTGCGAAAAATTTGTCATGACATTCCAGTAAGTGAAAACGACTATAAAATAGTATAGACAATAGAGCCCTTATTTTGTTAAAAATAAATTCATTCCTAAAATAGGGACTTGAAGAGAACCCCAAAATATTAACTATAACTAGCTCTAAGAATGGAATTATGAAAGACCATATTATTTTTTATGTATTTTTCAAATTTCCCACTACAAATGTGTAATCCCTTTGTAATGAAGGAGGGTAGAAAAGCCACTGTGTAACAGAAGAACATAGTTCTGCTGTTCTCTTAGAAGTAATACGCTATCTCCTCCCCCGCTCTCCAGCCAGCCAGGTGCACTACCGTCCGCCATGTGCCAAACTATAGTTTCCTCCTTCAAACACACAGGAAAGAAGGAGTGCAAAGGTCGGTGGCAACCAGACAGTTTCAGAGATGAGTAAGAATCAAGCTATGGGTTGTACTCTACCTTCCAGGACAGAATTTTATCGCCTCTTCATGTTGGAATGTATGCCAGATACATCTGTATGTATGTATACGTGTCTATGTTGGGGATGAAATGTAGGGTCACTCTTCCAGTGACCCATTTCTACCAACACTTTTAGAGTGCTTCCTCTACCACAGTACAGTCACCAGCACCAAGATGGCATCGTGGGAAGAACATGCCTGAGGTCTGGCTGAACAGGTCAGGGACACTTAGCTCACTTACTAGCGTAATGGTTACCACTGCCCATGCTTGCTGTCACCTTCCTTATCTATGTGCAAAAAAATCATGTGGCTAACATCATTACAACAGAGCCTGGTCTATAGTAAAGCACAACAATTAATGTTATTATAATCCGTTATTATTAAGTAATACAAGGAGATTGTATAAATCAGTGACTGACAGATGAAACCTTATATCGCTAAACCCTTATTTAAACACAAATCCAATATTCATTTTTCTCCTATCAGATGCAAAATTGCTTTAGAGAAAATAAAACAAGTTGCTGGCAGAATAAGTTGGGAATGTACACCATACGCAGATGAAAAGTTACACAGCAAAAAATATTACAAAAATGTGTTCACAATCACAATGAAATAGGTATCACGAGGCAGAGACTGATGAATTGTCAAAGGCAAGCGTTGCCTTGGCCTGGCACTTTCTAGAACAAAGATCACCCCATTGAGTTCATCCTAAGGCTCCCTCAGAAGCGTAATCAATGTCCTAACAAATGTGAGCCAAGGGAAGTCCAGTAAAAGGAACAGTTCATTCTAGTAAAGCACACTTGTAAAAAATCAGCTATGGATTTTAAAATTTATTAAGCTTACCACAAATTCAAATCTCACACTTTATGCCAAAAAAGTAAGCAATGCAGCACAGAAGGTATTTGTAACTTGTAATCAGAAATCTTTATCTTCTCAGGAGATCTGTCCCTATGATGGAAGACATTTGTAGTGCTGGCAGTGTAGTGGCTTTTGCCATCCATCCTCTCTTGTGGGATAGCCTTTTGCTTTTCAGTGAAGGGAATTACTAATCCACCCTTGGTCCGCTAAATGTACAAAGAAGGAACACTTCCTCCTCTGGTAGAGGGGTGATGATAGGACCCAAGCTATGCAAACTAGACTCTGCTATGTCTCTAATACTTGAGATGAGAGACTCAAGGGCTTGGGAAGGGACATTATCTCATCTTTTGATCAATTATGGAATCCTAAGACATTGCCGTGTCCTGCTCAGTCACTGTGGGTTGACCATCACTCAGCTATTCTCATCCCTTCTTGGAAAAAGGCTGAAAATAACTAGTCCAACCTCTCAATGCTAAGAGAGGTCATGTATTCTAATTCTGGCCAAAGACACTTAAGGGTCAGTCTACTGAGGGCTTCTGGGAATGTTTGTTCCTTTATGATCAAAGGAGAAGGCACACAAGTAATTCTCTCTCACTGCTCTGACCCCTCAGCTACCTCTGCTTTTATTCAAAGTTTTATAAGGACATGATATCTAGAATGTGGGCAACCAAGAAACTAAAGCCAAGGGAATCATGGAGATACCACCCCTGCAATCTAAGATTATAGAACTGTAGAACCTCCTATCCACAGGAACTCCATGATAAATACATTTATGTGTCCTTGTATTTTAATATTGTTCTGTGGGTTTTCTGTCACATGGGGCTGATGGCATCTATGATAGATTGAACACAGTTTTAGAGATGGGTACGAATCAAGGTATGGGTTGTGTTCTACCTTCTAAGACAGAATTTTATAGCTTCTTCAGGTTGGAATGTATGCCAGATATATCTGTATGTATATGTGTCTATGTTGGGGATGAAATGGAGGTCACTCTTCCAGCGACTCATTTCCTACCAACGTTTTTAGAGTCCTTCCTCTACCACAGTACAGTCACCAGCACCAAGATGGCATCATTATTATGTGTTCAATCTACCAGCAATTATTTCCATCCCTGTATCCAATGCTATATGGTTGCCCTGTAATTTTTAGTGTCCGCCCACTCTGATTTTGAGATTGGCCATGTGACTTGCTTTGGCCAATAAGATGTAAGCAAACATGATTCAAGCAAAGGCTAGAAAAGCTGTGTAGATTAGGGTTTGTCCTCTCTTGTCGCCTTTGAAATCTGCCACTGCCGTATGAGCCACACACACATGCACATGTGCACATAAAGGAAATGTTAATCTGGTATGCAAAACTATTATTCAGTTCAGACAAGAACTCATAAGTATCTTTGATGAGCATGAGAAGTTCTGACATCCATCTTCACTGTTTCACTTTAATCTTCTTGTTCACTTAAACAAAGTGTAAACCAACAGTGATGTCAGAACCATATTCAGTCATCACTTGACATTTTTCCAGTCCTCCATCATAAAAAAAGATAATAAATTATTTTCCTTAAGAGAATGCTGTTCAGCTCTGTAGGAAAAGGATGACAATCAGTGAGAGAGGCTGTAACTTCCTTATAAATCTGCAGAAAAAGCTGAAATAATGGTTGGAAGTAGGGTGGGAAAGTAGATTTCCAAACACCAGGACTTTTTATTGGCATTCCTCCCAGGAGTGAACAGGCAATTATTTTTTCTTCTATCCATGCTCTCCAAAATCGTTACACACACCAATTTCAAAATGAAATTGGGTAACATTTTCTTATGTGGGCCTCATTTTTGAGGATCCATGTGAGGATCCACCTTAATTAAGGTCAAAGGCCAAAACATGATGTTAGATGAGACAGTGGTTAAATTTAATTTTTTCTGTTTCTGTGAAATTATCGAAGAACAACCTACACAGTACCTTAAAAAATGCAAAAGGACCATATTTAGAAATAAACATTTCTGATTTCCTGGTCATTTTTATAACCTTTACTTTGTATTGCTAAAATATGTGCATGGAAATAGGATAAAGGAACCTAGTAGTTTATTCCCTCCTACCATTTTTTTCCCCAGTCACATTAGGAACAGAGAGTGGAGGTGTGCAGCATAGATCTGCAGGCAAAGGAAAATCAGTCTCTTACCTGGTAGTAGAAAGAAATGGGGGCAGAGGCTGAGTGACTATAAAAAAGGAAAAATAAAGGAAGAAATAATCAGACAATACATTTTTTTGAAAAAAATAGAGAGAGAAGGGGGCGGGAAATGAGTGGAAAATGCAACTTGATGTGATGAACAAAACCACTGTGAAAGGACAGAGCCAAGAAATGTGAATGAGAGTAAGAGGCATATTATAGAAACAGGAAGAGCAAAAAAAAAAAAAGAGACATAAAGAATCCTAAGGAAAGTAATTTTACCAGAGCTAGCAAGACACTTCTGCATATAATGTAATTAGTTTCAGGCTCACTGTGCCATTATGAGCATTTCAGAATCCACTCTGCAAAGGCTTGCCAAACCTTCTCCCTAAACTTAAGAAGCTAGTCATTTTCTCCACATCTTGGGGGCCCAAGTCTTGAACGGCTCTCAATTTGATAATAACTATAAATAAAGACAACAGTCTGTGCCTTCGGCTGGTCTGCACTGAGTATTCTTACATGCTGTCTATTAGAGTCTACTTTTGATGTTCTGCCTCTTGAACATTGAGACAGTAGACACCTGCCATTTTTGCCAGACAGGATTGATTCTCCCTTCACTGGGAATGACAATTCTGCTTCCTGCTACCCTTGGTGAGTGTCTTTCTCTCCCCTTCATTCCTACAACTCAGATCTCCTCTCTCCACCCCAGAGAAAGCCATCCAAATGTATTCCAAAATTGTGTTGGCATGTGAATGCATATATTCTTATTCACATAAACACTATGCAACATATCACTTTGTTCCTTTTTGCGTTTGAGATGTACCAGTGTTGCCATATGCACATCAAATCCAGAGTTTCTACCTGCAGCATAATATTTCTTGGTATCCACTATATTCTACTTATCCACTTTTCTAGACAATACGCAGTCTCTACCAACATATTGCCCCACAAACAACGCTACAAGGGATATCCTGACACATGCCTCCTCATGTACTTATAAAACGTTTTTGGAGGCTATATGGACCCCAAAGTGCCAAATTACAATATTTATGTTTTAGTTTTATTAAATAGTGCCAGACTACTCATTAGGAGGGCTGCACCAGTCTATATTCCACCAGCAGTGCCCGAGGGTTCCTGAATACACAAATCCTCATCAACACTTGGCATTATCCAACGTCAAATGTTTTGCATTTTCATATGTGAAAGATGACATCTTGTAATTCCGTAGTTTGCATTATCTAATACAAAATAATTTGAGGTAGTGGTTTCTTCCTCTATAAATTAGCTCTTCGTGTTCTTTGCCTATTTTTCTATTGGTGTTGCTTTCTCTAGTTGATTTTTTAAAACTCCTTGTATTGTATATATTGGTTCCTTGTTGGGTTTCAGGTATTTCAAATATCTTCACCCATTTAGTCATGTGTTTATTAATAATGTTGTACATAGTGTGTCCTCTAATGAGCAGAAATCCTAATAAGCGATGTCATCAAATTGACCAGTTTTCGAATTTATGATTCATTTTAAGATGGCCTTCTTCCCTCTCACCATCTATATATATAAAAGCCTTAGTGACTGTCCAACCATTCAACCTTTCAACTCTTTGACCATTCGACTGGCTATGATGCGCAATGACCACCAGGGGTCAGACGCTCAATACACAGGCATGGAAACATGGAACAGACTGATGAATATCAGAGAGAAAGGGAGAGGGGGAGGGCGAGGAAAGATTAACCAAAGGTCTTATATGCATACTAGAGGCCCAGTGCATGGATTCTTGCATGGGTGGGGTCTCTCGGCCTGGCCTGTGGGGATTTGGCCGAACCCATGCACTGGGACTCCGACATCTCCCGAGCGGTCCCAGATTGCAAGAGGGTGCAGGCCAGGCCAAGGAACACCACCAGTGCAAAAATCCATGCACTAGGCCTCTAGTTACAAGATAAGTCTCCTAAATTTTCTGTGATGCAATTCACTTTTAGCTTTCATACTTAAGTATATCATATCCTTGGAATACAACTTTGTACATGGCACCAGTTTAATTTTTTCCAAGCCAATTTTTGCAACATTATCTACCAACCAATCCCTGTTCCAAATTGACTTGGGGTGTAAGTCTTTATCATACATAAAATTCTTCCATATATACCAGTTTTTTTCTGATCTCTTCACTCAATTTCTCCAGTCTATTTGTCTGTTCTTATACCAATATATTTTTTTAATTTACTATGACTTGGTATTATGTTTTATTATTTGATGGCTAAATCCCTCTGCTTTCCTTATTTCTGGAATTTTATTCTTCCACAAAATGTTTCTAATATAATAAGTATTCTTTTTATCCAACTGAAATTGTGATTAAGGTTAATTTAGGGAGATTAGACATCTTTATATTAAATCATATCATCCCAAAAGCATAGGCTGTCTTTTCTTATAGACATAATTGATAATGCTTTTTTAATTAGAGTTTTAACATTCCCCATGACAGTCTTGTCTAAACTTAATTATGTTAGTTAATAGATATTTAATATTTTGTGTTGTTTTTTATTATAATTTCTAGTTGGTTATCCCTGGTATAGAGAAACATTACTGATTTATGGTGCTTGATCTTATATCCAGGACCTTGCTTAACTCTGCCTGTTAATTATTTGTTTTTTTTTTCTTTTAAGATAGATTATTTCAGCTGCACATAATGAGAGCTTTCTCTCTTTCATTCCATTTCTACCATTTATTCTTTCTTTATTTTAAAGTGTTTACCTATTACTTATTTCATGTTTCAAAATATGTACTAACTTTTTCCATGAAATATAATTTCTGTAGGGTTTTATTTTGCATATAACATATACCAAATTAAAAACATACTCTTCTAATCCTTTTATCCTAAGATATATTTTTCATAAACGTGTATTGAACTTTATCAAATGCTTTCTTGGGATCAATTAAGATGCTCATTTGATTTTTTTCCTCCTTTGATCTAACAGTGTATGAATTATTCTGACATGTCCTTTTTAATATCAAACTATTTTATTACATATTGAATATCAAACCCTGATCATGATGCATTATTTGTAATACACCAGAGAAGCCGCTTAGCTAATAATGCTTAACTTTTCATTGGAGCATCTATATCACATGAGAAACAGGCCTGTAATGACCTTTTCCCCATTTTCCTAAGTGAGCTTTAGAATGAAGATTACACTAGCCTTGTTAAATGAGTTGGACAGCTGCTGCTCAATTCTGTGGAACAATTTTTAACAGGAATTGCGAGTTCCTTAGAAGTTTATTACAATAGACTTCTAAAGCTATATGAGCCTACATTATGTCTTTTAATACTTAATTCCAATCCTTCATTGAATCTTGTGCCAATTTGAGCTTTATCTCCTCATAGAAATGGGTTCATTTTATTTAAGTTTATAAATCACACATTCCATTTTGGTGAAGTGACTCTGCCCCCAGCTCCAGAGGTGGGACATGTACCTTAAACCTGCCAATCACCAAAATCTGTTTTGCCATAGTGAGTGGCTGGGGGATTGGATCTATTACCTTAATTGACTTAGACAACATAAATGCAGAACTCTTGTGCGAAGAGTTGGAAAAACAAAGCTCTTCATTGCATGCTTCGTAGTATAAGAACATGATGCTTGAAATCATAAGGGGAGAGACTGGACTGTAGGGATGCAATGTGTAGGATGGAGCTCAATGTGAAGTCAACAAAGCCAACAGATGAACCTTTGACCCTGTTGAGTCCTGGATAAAATCAAATCTACCCCTGATCAACTACTATAGTTTAGTGTACAAAGAGTTCCTCAAGAAAAAATTTTCCGTCTACTTTCTGACCTTTGTAATCACATGATTCCTAAAAATTTAATCTTAACAATTCGACCTGTCAAATTGGGTCCTCCTAGGTTCTTTGTGGATTACTGCCCCCCTGCCCCCTAAAATGCTGCCTGTGGGAAACTGTTGCTCGATGGCCTTTGTCTCGATATATCCTGAGCCCACATTTTGTGCTTGCTCTCAAGTGTGCTGGGACAGAGAGCCCACTTCAGTGGTAGTCTTGATCTCCCTTTCAGACCCTGGTTTTCTCTGGGTCCCTGAAGAACTAGCTTTCTCCTTAGCTCCTCACCTCATCAGCACAGCCCCACACATAGCCCAGTGTCACAGATTTGCAGATAAAATACAGATTTACCAATTATCACACACATTTAACACTTAATTTGCACAGTTAACCCACAATTGTGATATCAGTGTTTCATAAACCTAGTGAGAAATAGGCAAAATACATGTCTATATAGTCATATCTGTATCTATAATGATATACATGTGCATTTTCCCTCTAGTAAGTTCTGGCACTCTCAATACCCCCATTGAGTTTCCAGAACGTATGATATCATTTCAAAGACATATGACAGAGAAGCAATGTTTAGATTTCTAAAAGTGACACAAACTGAATTTTAACCGTAACAAACTGTTGTACCCAGCTATGTTTAAAAACTTTGCATTTAGAAACAATGACACATGCTGCCAAAGTCTGTTTGAAGTGTTCCTTCTCTGTACTATGTATGGAGACTTTCTGGTTTTAAATCAAAATTTACTCCGTGATGCAGGTATATTCAAGGTTTTTAGACTATTTCAGATTTGAAAATATGCATGTGGTAGTTCATCTTTTACCAAGTAAGCTTTCAAGAATAAAAGCAACGTTTAAAAAAACAACAACACGAATAGCATAGATAGTTCTTTGGAATATTACTTTAAAATAAAGCAAGACAAAACTTCCAACCAAACTCTCCAATGCCTGTCATATTCTATCCTTGCTTCGGGGCCTGCAGACAAAGGTCAGTGAGCCTGCATAGTGGCAAAACCACAGGGCTAGCCCCAGACTGGGGAGATGTGGTATTACAGAAACTGTCTGACAGGCTCAGGACTCATCATCAGGGACTACTGCCCTTTGAGTCAGCTGTTCATGGATTTTATAAAAAGGGTGGAGTGACCAAGCACCAATTTCTATGTCTCTTTAACTTGAACGCTCTCTGGTAGAATAGACTATTTGAGTGTGAAGTCCTTTTGTCTGAGTCCATTTAGGCTGGGTGACTTATAAACAATAAAAATGTATTTCTCCCAGTTCTGAAGGCTGAAAGTTCAAGATCAGGGCCCTCTTCTGTCTGTATACTCCTCACTGTTTCCTGACAGGGTAGAAAGGGGCCAGGTAGCACTGTAGGATCTCCTTTATAAGAGCACTAATCCCATTCATGAGCATCCCACCTTTATCACTTAGGTACCTCCTAATACCATCACATTGGGAATTAGGATTTCAGCATCTGAATTTGGGGGGAACACAAACATTCACACCATATCATTCTTATATCAGATAAATTTCATGTTTTTAATTTTAAATTTATTTGTCTGTGTAGGTAAGACTAAAATCATTTAATTATAACACAGCATTTTAACTATATTAAAAATAATTTTCAGATATGGCCTAGAGACACAATTGTATATGATTCTTAATAAAGATCAGCAGAGTGCCCGGCCAGTGAGGCACAGTGGTTGAATGTTGACCTATGAACCAGGAGGGCACGGCTCAATTCCCGGTCAGGGCACATGATCCCTGGTGGGGTGCGTACAGGAGGGCAGCTGTACAGACCTGTCATCATTGATGTTTCTATCTCTCTCCCTCTCCCTTCCTTCCTGAAATCAAGTAAAAATATATTGTTACTTACTTTTACTACTAAAAGTAAGTAAATAAAGATCAGCAGAGTTAACAAGCCATATTGCTAGTAAATTAGAACTGTCCCATACCCTAAGGCAGGGATAGGGAATTTTTTTCTACCAACAGCCATTTGGATATTTATAACATCGTTTGCTTAATATAATGCACTTAATATAAATTCATGTTGCTATGAAAAAAAGCTCCTAGGTTTATTGAATTTTGAGTCCTGCCTGTGGTTTCCTTGGCAGGGCCAGCCCAAATGATGTCCCGCCCTCATAAGTCCCAGGGGCCAGATGTTCCCCACCCCTGCCCTAAGGGAATGAGTAACTGAAGTCTGCTAGCTGTGACATCCTTCTTAGGTTCCAGCACAGCACCTGGGCATAAAGATAAACATCACATTACACTCTGAAAATTCTGGGATAAAAGGTATTTCCTGCTTTCCAGGAGCTCAGTGTAGTGAGAGCTGGAGAACCAGGCGGTGTCTGCACTGTGACAAAGCTAAGTGCAGCGGCCAAGGAAGCAAAAGGAGGGCTTCCTAGCCCCCTCTGAGGCCACCTGGAGAAAGTGGCCTCTCACCTGAGAATTGAAGCACGACACGTAGCTGGGCAAAGAGAGAAGGACCACAGGCAAATACACAGCACTCCATGAGAATGACCAACAACTGCCTACGGCCATAACAAATCGTATTTCAGGAAAATGGCAGGACAGGCAGGCAGGGAATAACCCTTGATTGCCACAAGGACTTTTTGTTTTATTGTGGACACAAAAGAGATAGATTGATTTTTTTTTTTTAAATAAACACATGCCCTGGTCATAAATGAGGCTTTTCCACAAACTGGCTTAAAGGGAGTGAGCGCGCAGGCCACACTGAGGGCAGCCATCCAAGTAGGAAGTGTGCTGAGGACCGTCCCAGAGGCAGAGCCCTGAGGACGGAGTGCAGGGCAGCAGACTGTGCACGAGGAAATGGCAGAGAGAGGACAACATTCAGCCCTGGGGCCACATAGCTCCTGCTGACCGTTCTCTAGAAGTGGGAACGCAGGAAGAAGAGCAGACGGAGGGGAGAAGAGGAGGAACTGTTCAAGAGCTATAAGAGCCAGGATGCAGGTTTCTTTCCTGGGTGTGCCTCTCTTTCTGATCACACTGCTCAAAAGCTAGTAATTTTCTGCCACAATTATAGTATCTTACAGGGTAAATAAAAACTTCTTACCGAGAGAGGGGAATAAAAGCATGGACAGGGGAAACAACAACAACAAAAAGAAGCCACTTCTATGAGCAGAGTGAGCAGTGTGGAAGAGGAGGGCAGCGATAACCACAGAAAGTGCAAAGAGAATATTTAGCAGCAGCGACAGTGAGCCAAACCTTAGCAGCTGTACAGACTGGACTTCAAGGTGGCTGCAGCAAAGCGTCGAAACCCTGGGACCCAGCTAACCATGGAAGTAAAACTTCTAGAGGTGGCTGGCAACTCAGCAGGAGGCCAGAAACCTCATGTCCCTCCTGTTAGTAAAAGCCTGCTGTCTCCCTGAGGAAGCCGAGGAGGGAGAGGATCGAGTTGGGTGTATCTTACTGCTTTCTCTACAGATTCACACAGCAAATAAAGAACTGGAGAAGTTTCATTGCAATATCAGAACTTATTTGTGTCTTATTTATAAACTAGTGGCCCGGTGCACGAAATTCGTGCACTTGGGGTGGGGGGTGGTGTCCCCCAGCCTGGCCTGTGACCTGTCACAGTGCAGGAGCCCCGTGACCCATCGCCCCAAAGAAGTAGGCCCCGTCCACCCATCTGGGGCTCCTCAATGGATTGTCCCAAAGAGGTAGGACGGAGCTGGGGGAGGCCTGCAGACCCCGGGCTGGCGCAGGAGGCAGGGACGCGAGCCTCACGTCCTGGGGCCCATTGCCAGGGTTGGGAACACAAGCCTCATGTCTCTGGGCTGGCGCAGGGGGAGGGGACGCAGCCTGCTGATCGGTCGTTACGTGACCATTTGCATATTGTCCTATTATTAGAGAGAAAGTCAATTCCTCAGTTGAGGTTTAGAGCACAAGAGGTCGATTCCACCAAGGTGTTGGGTGCAATCTATACTTTATTGTTTTACCAATATTTAAAAACTGGAAGATTTCACATAATTTCTGATTTCTCTTCAAAAATGAAGCACTAGTGTCTGAACATTTTACAGATGCTGTTCACCAGTCATGCATGCTCATGTTGGTTTTAACCATCACAGTGCTCCCTGGTCCAAAGAGACTGTTGTAACTTTGCTGGGTTTTGTGGGTTCCACAATCATATATTGAGACTAGGTGCAAAGACAGGAAGTGTGGAAGGTGCTGGTGAGATGATGCTTGCTGCTAGGAAGTGAACAGAAGAGAAAAAAATAAAAAAAGAGTAACTGGGACCAAAAGCACATGAAATTCACCTGAAAGAGTTAGATGGGTCACCTGGTGTGTGGAAAGCACAGGGCTCATGTAACAGACCCTAATTTAAAAATAGCAATCATTTTACTAGGATGAAAGTAAGCTCAATCATTAAATTGGTCACATGAATAAAACATGTTAAGCATATTCACACTTTCGGTAACTTTAAACACTGTCCTAACTAATTTAAAACTGTAAAGACTCCAGAAGCCACCACAGACAGGGAGGCACCTGCATTGCTCGCCCTCTGCATTCTGGCAGCGGTGTGCAGGCTAATTCGGTGGTACTCAGGATAGGTTTGGGAGTCATTCAAGCACAAAAGGGAGGGCTTCTATGAAAATCTGTAACAGTGATTTGAGGCAAGAAATATGAGAGACCATCAAGCACACAGAAGCTGTAAGAGCCATAAGCACAGTGGTGGCAATTGGTACTGTGAGCCAGCCACAGGCACCAGCCACATGTAAATGAAAAGCTGTTGCATTGCGGGAAAATTCACAAAGTGAAAACTCTTAAAGAGGGCACTCACATGGAACATTTTGTATGTATGTTTTCTTAATCACTAAGAAACTTCGCATTAGTCACTGGAAAAGTAATTTCCATTTATAAAAATTAATTTCAACTTTTTCACACTCAGGTTTTTGGTCAAAAGTTAAAATAATCTGGCCGACCATACCCTGGACCGTAGTAAACACATGCAAAGGCTTTAGAAACACAGGCCTCCCCAATGTTATTAAATAAGAGACTGTGGGGTCCAGTTAGTGGACTAGAAACATTGTTTACTGCTTTTGTATGATGGCAGTTTTCAATAGCTCTCTTATTTTCCTTTGAATAGGCAGCATTCCATTCAGCCTACCCAAAATTCCCTCTTTCTTCATATTGGAGAAATTGTTCTGCATTCTGGTCTGCATAATCGCGGAGTTAGGCCAATAAGAGACCACACACAGCTCAATCCTGCTGCACCAGTGGTTCATCAGAACAGTTTCTGGATTTCAAATTCACTTTAAGGTGACACCTGGGTTTCGCCACCTGGAGTTATCACACCTTTAACTATCATTAAACATGTTAGTTAAAATGCATTTTGGTGAATTATTTCTTCATTACTAACTAGTATCTCCTTCCTAACCAGGCCTCCCTAACACAAGTCATTCCACTGGGTTCTTCAGTCTTTTGAGATCCTTTGTAACACATACATTCACCCCAATAATAGACAGCTTCATGTGAGTTTGTGCTTTAATAGATTGCATTTATATAGCCATATAAGTAAAAGTTCATTCTGAACAAAACTCATAGAATTGGTGGTTGTAGGCATACATTTGTTAGCTAGATTTCTTAATGCTTTACTTTTAATTACCATTTTAACCCTTTACTTTAAGCCACCAGTATTAAATCTGTTATTAAAAAAAAGTGTTTCCTTGTCTCCTGAAGCATATTTTATTCAACAGAACTTACATTTTGAACATTAGCACGAAGTCGTTATAATCAACACCAATAATTACTGTGAGCAACACAGGGGGGCATGGAAAGCACAAACGTTCTGAAGTCCAGGGCTCGGTGCTCAAATTCATCAAGTGATTCGGGACTGTCTGAGCCTTGGATTGCTTTCCTACCAAACGGGAATAAGAACACATTGCTCAAATGGTTGTTGGGATGAGAGTTAGATAGTTAACAGCACTCAGAAAGCACCAGCCCGCAGCATTCCTCTGCAAGACTGGAGCTCTCTCAGAACCTGCTGAGGAGGGGAAATGTCCGCTTGTAGTCTACACAGCTCCAGACTGCGGCACCTTTCGAGACCCCGTGCTTGATTCTGTCAGTGTTGTCTGCTTACCTGTGCTATAAGCTGGTGCTATAACTGCTATCATTATGACAGCCAGTAGCCTAACAAGTAAAAATAGTTGGGGGGTGCACAGGGTACATTAAATAAAAGGAGTGTTTCTGTATAAATCAGGAAAGAGTTCCCCTTCCCACTGTAAGCAAGAAAAGTGGGTTTTCCTAATTAAAGATGTTCTTGAAGGAAAATGGGGGAAGAAGAGGTGCTATAAACTGATTGACACCAACTGGGCCAGTCACAACTGTCCAATTCTTTTGGTAAACGTATAGTAGCCTCAGATAATCAGCAAAATGTGCTTGCAGTGAAAACCAGTCCTAGACTGAACTCGGCCACAAGTTCAAACAAGCATTTGTGGGCAGGCATAAATACCATCATGCCACCTGTTACTGTCGGCTCTTAAACTCCTTTCGCTTAGTCTTTTTAGGCCTCCACCCATCACTCTGCATGAAAGATTCTGGGAGAATCAGGTGACCTTTGAGTCAAATCAGGGACAAGATGCTCCCTTGAGTGAACCCATCGGAAATCTCGATCTAGATGCTTTACTCTGAGGGTATTAGCTGTTTTCCTTGCTTTTATATAACTTTCCTGCAAAGGATGGAGGTGCCAATATAACTCCTAATGAGCCACACTCATCTCACCATTGGAGCCATGCAAACATCTCTACTCTCTCAACCTCATGCAGGTCTAGCATCAATATTGGAAGAGGGTTCTATTTTCTTCGTCCCAGGTTAAACATTCCATTTCTTCACCTGTTTTTCAAAATATATGGTTTCAGGATCCATCACTGAACTGAATGCCATTTTGTCAATGTTCCCTCCAAAATAAAGTGCTCACACTAAACATGGTCCTTTGTACTTAAACCATGTTCCCAGGAATGCTACCTGGAATAAGGCCTATTTTTGTCAGTGATATTATGCTATTACTTGACAATCAGTCAACAAACCCTTAAGATTTTCTCTCTCTCATGTACAATATTTTGCATAAGTGATTAATTTCAATAAAATTATGTTTATTTTTATACTTGTACATAATAAATATCACCCTGTTAATTAGAGATCAATTTTCAGTTGCTTGAAATAGTTATCTTTAGTCTTTCAACCAAGAAGTAAATCAATTAACATTTGATGAGTATCTACTGTCCTGTAATACAGAAAATTTGTATTTTAAAGATAAGTAAATGAGGTCTAATATCTTTAAAATCAACTTGCCTTGGAATCTACATTCATACCTAGTCTGTACGATTCCAAAATCTGTGCTCTACCTCCTTCCCTTTACTAATCATCCCAATACTTTGGAAATACGTAGAATTAGTAGGCCTTCCAGTCTTTACCCAAGTCACTGATAAACTTATGAATGTGTGGAGCCCAAGGATGGAAACTTGCAACACATCAGAAGAAACCTCCCACAGGGAGACACACTGACCCAGTCAACAATGGGTTAATTTCCCAACTAAGAATTAAGCTAACCATTCCCACAAAGCCCATACTTTTCCAACTACTCCATAAGACTATAAGAGAACATTCTGTAAGAACAATCCAGACTCACCACACATAAATTCCCCAAGCCAGGAACTTTAAAAAGAAAGGGTAAGTGTTGAAAGATAAATTGAAGCATACTAAATATTTTCAGTTTATTTGAGCACAAATCCATTGGAATAGGGCAGTGCCAAACCAAAGTGCTCCACCAACAGCAACTAGGGACAAGACTCTTGTGGGGAAGAGCTAGAAGGGAATGGTTGGCTATGGCATACACGTTCGCACTATTTGGGAAAGCCTAGTTGGCTGTTTGTGATTGAATGTCCTAAGGATTTGATTTCTTAACCTTGAGGCATTACATACAGGTTTACGTTTTGGTTTGCTTACATAAACTAAGTACCTCACTCTAATGATCTCTTTGTCTAATTAATTCAACACAAGTTAGTATAATATGATTTGTTCTTGGATTCGGGAAGCCACACCGTCTCGTATTAATCACTACTACTCTTCTAAGTGGTCACAGATTTTCATAATCTGTTTGAAATTTGCTAACGTTTGAGATTTAATTTACTAATTGGTAATTTATAAATTCTTCTATCAAGCCTTTGGAAAATTGTCTTTAATCTCTTAGAAGTCTTTAGTTCTTTCAATCTGTGAAGATGACTAATAATGTCTCCAAGATCCCGTGTGGTAAATCTAGACTAAAGGAAAAAGACTTTCATCCCCTAAAGGTTCCCTCACTATTTCCACATCTCTTAAGGCATCAAATGCCAGTTAGCCATCTTCGTTCTACCTCTAGACTTTGAAGCTCTTTCTCCTTGATAAACAACAACAACAACAACAACAACAACAAAAAAACAGCAAAGGTCAAAGCAGAACAGTTATTAAATACCTCTGCTTTCTCTCTGTCATCTAGGAACACCAGCTACCTCTTCCATGGTTGTCTTATTCTGAAACTAGTTCCAAATGCCTTCTTTTGGGGGCAAGATGTTATATATTTCAGATTACTCTATGCTTTAAACTTTCTGAAACCAGTTTTAAAATATGTTTCCCCTCTAGTATAACCATCCATGGTTACATATATCTCAGGCCCAGCATGATATACACTGTCTTGAAACTGGGAGACCAAGTCACTTGTAATCCCTGAACTCTACATTTCCTCTGCCCCACACACCCAAAAATGCTGAACCTGGGCCAAGTGTTAGCTGATAAGAAGGAAATTAAAAGCATTACAGCAACTTGTACAAATACCAGGAAATAACAGCAGCACCCACAGATTAGCATCCCGAGGGGAGAAAAATGGATAAAGAAATAGAGGTCCTGGGGGCTGCAGTCATCACCAACAGGAGAAAACCAAAGGCCACAGGTCGTCAGGGTGCTCACCCTTGAGGGACACACCCAGAGTGACTCCTTCATAGGCAGTTCCTTTCTCTCCTACTCTTTTTTAATATGGAATACCCATGTTCCTCAGAAATTTATGTAAAATTTTGTTGAAGAAAAGCCCAAGGAACTATATTCCTGCATGTGAAAAAAAGCAGCATTTTATTATCTCAACCCCCACCCACCTGTGTATTACAGAAACTATGAGAAACTATAGATCATGTACACATAACATATATACAAATATATAGGAAAATAGCAGAATGAACTGTTATATAAGGAAATGCATTCATATATATGAATGAAACATTCATACTAATATACTATTAAACCTATATATAGATATATATAGATATATATATATATGTGTGTGTGTGTGTATATATATATGTGTGTATATATATATGTATAATATAAAATAATACACAGTGAATGTTATATCCTGTATAATAAAGAGGTAATATGCAAATTGACCATCACTCCAACACACAAGATGGCCACCCCCATGTGGTCAAAGATGGCTGCTCCCATGTGGACACAAGATGGCCGCTCCCATGTGGACACAAGATGGCCGCCAGAAGAAGGCCAGAAGGGGAGGACAGTTGTGGGCGATCAGGCCAGCAGGGAAGGGCAGTTGGGAGGGACCAGGCCTGCAAAGGAGGGTAATTGGGAGGGACCAGGCCTGCAGCGGATGGCAGTTGGGGAGATGAGGCCTGCAGGGGAGGACAGTTGGGAGGGACTAGGCCTGCAGGGGATGGCAGTATAGGGCAATCAGGCCTGCAGGGGAGGGCAGTTAGAGGTGACCGGGCCTGCAGAGGAGGGCAGTTGGGGGCAACAAGGCCTTTAGGGGAGGGCAGTTAGGGGTGACCAGGCCTACAGGGGAGGGCAGTTGGGGGGGACAGGCCTGCAGGGGAAGACAGTTAGGGGGGACCAGGCCGGCAGGGAAGGGCAGTTGGGAGTGACCAGGCCTGCAGAGGAGGGCAGTTGGGGGGAAACAGGCCAGCAGGGGAGGGCAGTTGGGGGGGAACCAGGCCTACAGGGAAGGGTAGTTGGGAGCGACCAGGCCTATGGGGGAGGACAGTTGGGGGGACCCAAGCCTGTAGGAGAGGGCAGTTAGAGGTGATCAGGCCTGCAGGGGAGGACAGTTGGGGGGAACCAGGCCTGCAGGGGAGGGCAGTTAGGGGCAACCAGGCCTATAGGGGAGGACAGTTGGGAGCAACCAGGCCTGCAGGGGAGGGCAGTTGGGAGGGACCAGGCCTGCAGGGGAGGGCAGCTGGAGGGGACCAGGCCTGCAGGGGAGGGCAGCTGGAGGGGACCAGGCCTGCAGGGGAGGGCAGTTAGGGGTGAAAAGGCTGGCAAGAGAGGGCAGTTATGGGTGACAGGTCACCAGGGGAGGGCAGTTGGGGGTGACCAGGCCAGCAGGGGAGAGCAGTTAGGGGCAATCAGGCCCTCAGGGGAGCAGTTAGTCATCGATCGGGCAATCAGGCAGGCAGTCGGGCTAGTGGTTGGGAGCCAGCAGTCCTGGATTTTGAGAGGGATCTCAGATTGGAGAGGGTGCAGGATGGGCTGAAGGACATACCCCACCCCCTCCGTGCATGAATTTCATGCACTGGGCTTCTAGTATAAAATAATATTGAATGTCAACTGTCATTGAAAAATAAAAAAATTAAAATAATGACAAGTGTTGACCAAGTCAGTAGAAACATTATTTTTAAAGTTCACTTTATACATTGTATATTCAGAAATTTTAGTTTACAGGAACATTTCCATAACATAATCACAGAACACACTTTCAGTTAAGTAACTTGACAGAACAAAAGAGCAGACAACATATTCTCACTAAAAAGTATTTAAAAGGAGGCAATTGTATCATTTGTAAATATTCTTGGAGAATTCACTCAGGTATGCAATTCGCATTGCGGCCATTTCTACAAAGTGATCATTTTATAGTCTTCCTCTTTGATTAAATCATTTTTATCAAGAAAAATAATCTAATTCAGCCCTGGGCCGGTGTGGCTCAGTTGGCTGAGTGTCAACCAGTGAACTGAAAGGTTGCAGATTTGATACCTGGTCAGGGCACATGCCCAAGTTTTAGGTTCAATCTGGGGTCGAGGTGCATGGGGGAGGTAACCAACTGATGTTTCTCTCTCACATCAATGTTTCTCTGTCTCTCTCTCCCTTCCTCTCTAAAAAGCAATAAAAACATATTTTAAAAAGAATATCCATATGGTCTGTACATCCAGAAATATGTCTGTAACATATTCTTTATGCCCTTATATGCCTTGAGTACCTAAAAACATTTGTTTGCCTAAGATAGTGTATGTATCGTGACAGTTGAAGACTTACATCCTCTGGTTTTGAAAAGGTTCTGGATAAAGAAGTAGATGTGTTATCAGTAACACTTTAAAGTAGCAGTGCACATTTTTTACCACTATGGATGTTTTTCCTCTGTGCATTAGGAAAGTGTTCTGCTTCTAAGAACACCTGCACCAACATATTCTCTGGTCTGATTCACAAAAGCATTTTAGGTAATTTGTTTAACTTGAAAACTACTTTACCTGAATGATTAACCCTAAATTTTAAGTATTATTAACAACAAATATCCATTAAAAAACACAAAATAAATATATCCCAAAAAACAGAAACATCAATCAGAAAGGATATATACACACTTATGTTCACAGCAGCATAATTTACAATAGCTAAGATTTGGAAACAACCTAAGTGCCCATCAGTAGATGAGTAGATTTAAAAAATGTGGTACACCTACACAATGGAAGACTACGCTGCTATAAAAAAGAAGGAACTCTTACCATTTGCAACAGCATGGATGGAACTGTAGAGGATTATGCTAAACAAAATAAGTCTGTCAGAGAAAGATAAATATCACATGACCTCACTCATTTGTGGAATATAATGAACAACATAAACTGATGAACAAAAACAGATCCAGAGACAGAGAAGCATCAAACAGACCTTCCAACTTCAGAGGGAAGGCGGGGGGGGTGTGGGGGGACTTAAATCTGGGGAAGAGAAATGGGAGAAAAAGATTTCAGGTAAGAGAGCAATCAAAGGACTTGTATGCATGCATATGAGCATAACCAATGGACACAGACAGTAGGGGGATGAGGGTATGTGCTGGGGGTGGGAGTGGCCGGGGAGAGGTCAATAGGGGAAAAAGGAGCCATATGTAATACTTTATTTATTTTTTTAAAATATATTTTATTGATTTTTTACAGAGAGGAAGGGAGAGGGATAGAGAGCTAGAAACATCGATGAGAGAGAAACATCGACCAGCTGCCTCCTGCACACCCCCTACCGGGGATGTGCCCACAACCAATGTACATGCCCTTGACCGGAATCGAACCTGGGACCTTTCAGTCCGCAGACCGATGCTCTATCCACTGAGCCAAACCGGTTTCGGCCATATGTAATACTTTAAACAATAAAGAATTTTTAAAAATATTATTTTATATTAGGTAAGGAAAATTAATTATAACTCTGACTATTTCCTTTGAACATTTTTAATATTTAAATTATATTGTTGTATTTGGTTTGGGGACTTTGCACTTTTTAATAGTAAGGATGAAAACCAGTTAGAAGCATCATCTAAGTATATTGCCTTTAAAGATAAATATCATAAAATCATATTTGCTAATGATGTATGCTTGGCTGAGTGAACAATTTATGACAAAAATATGCATATTGCGAACACAGTCTAAGTATTATTTACTTGACAAAATGCCAGCTGTAATGTAACAGAAGATTCATAATTTCATCCAACAACATGCTGTTCACATGCCATAATGACCACTAGGTCTTTCCTTGTGCTTTCTGGAAACAAGAGCCGATGCCTCTCAGGGATGAAGGTATTTATGAATGGGTGGAGTTTAACAATCCCTGAAATGAGCGAGTCCCAGGGGTTTTTTTCTATCTGATTTACCCTATCTACAACATCCCAATATCCCCATCTCTATGCTTGTTTCCTATGTCTTTGCTCATACATCTGTTTGGTATTTTTAACTAGTTTAAAATTAAAATTATCTCTAAACAAAACATCTTTATACATAACTTGGAATCACTGTATCACATCGTCTCTATTGCCATACCATAAAACTTACATTACTATGCTATTTACTCAATCACACATTCAACAAATAGTATTAAGCTTTAGGTATGCACAAGGTGCTGTAAATAAGGCACCTCTAGTTTCACATTTTAGAGAGAATACAGATATGTCATCTAGTTATGCAATCCATTATATGACTACAGTAGTCACGAGTATTATAGAGGTGCCCCAGATGCTATGAGACCATATAACATTTAGTTCTGACTTAAATCTGGGGAAGAGGAAAAGGGAGAAAAAGCTTTCAGGCAAGCCTTCTCTGAGGGTTATTGTGAAAATTAATGCTTGAAAAGCTCTCAGCCTGGAGTCCCACACATAGCTGCCACTCAATGAAGTGATGAAGATGATGATGATGACAGTTAAAATCATTCAGCTCAAGATCTTCCCAGTCTTTCAGACCAGGAATGTTTAGAATATATTATGAATAGAATTAGATGTGCTAGAAACAACTCTACGTTGTCAATTGTTTTAGGAGTAACGATTAAGGGGCGTAAGAGTTTAAAGCCGGCTTTTACATATCTTTTTATCACAGAAACTGGTCATCAGAGATATAAAGTATTTGCCTCCCCAGTATATTTCTGGCTCTCCTACTCTAAATACGTTATTTGAAATCCAAGTGGAAGTTGCCATGCTATTTGCCAGAAAAAGAAACAGGCACCTCCAGTCATAAACAGGTCCCTCAGCCTCCAATTTGCATGAAGCCATTGAGAAACTCAGCACCCTTGACCTGTTCAGTTTGCCCTCTACACCTCTTCACATTCATCACTTACTGCTCCTCTTCTGTGAGGGCAATTTCAGTGAGCTGAACTTCAGCAGTCACTCAGACAGCCGATGACCTGCTATGGTATCCATTCACATGTATAAACAATCAGGTAACTAAAACAGGGTGGGGGTGGCCTAAATCCTTAAAGAAATAGCAATTTTCTCACCAAAAGAGAAACTTCTGTTTAACCATTTTCTCCCTTGTAGAAGTAAAACTGTCCCTAGTTTCCCCCACCTCATCATGTTATCATTTCAGTTTAATACCATGCATTGTGAGATTGTCATTTCCCAAGCAACAAAGCAGGAGGTTCATGTGTGTTACCTTAATTTTTTTTAACAGCTTAACTAAGGTATAATTGCCATATAATAACTACACACATTTAAAGTGAGCGATTTGCTTCAGTTTTTAGATATGAACACACCACAGAAATCACCACCAAAATAAAGATAATGAATACATGCTTCATCCCAAAGGAACTGCTGTAAACTGAATGTTTGTGTCCCCCACAAAATTCATATGCCGAAGCCCTAATCCTTGTTTTGATGTGTTAGGAGGTGGGCTCTATGGGAAGTAATTTGGATGTGAGAGTGAAGTCATGAAAAGGATTAGTGCCCCTATAAGAAGAGACACAAGAGGTGATCTCTCTCCACTGTGTGAGGATACTGCGAGAAGGTACTGTCTACAGGCCAGAAAGAGGGCTCTCACCAGAACCTGACCATGCTGCACCACAAACTCAAACTTCTGATCATCCAGAAATGTAAAAAAAAAAATTGTTTGCTATTTAGGCCATCCAGTCTATAGTATTGTTATAGAAGCAAAAAATGACTATGATAGAAACCCCTCATGCTTCTTTGTAACCCCGCCCTTAGCCCCTCCCCACCCTGTGATTCCAGACAACCATTGATCTACTCTTTGGAACTTAAGAGTATTACAGATTAGGTAATACTTTGTAGAATTTTCCATAAATGGAATCCATTATGTTCATTTTTTTAGTGTAGCATCTTTCATTCAATATAATTACTTTGAGATTAGACCATGTTGTACTATATACCAATACTCCCTTCTTTTATATTGCCAAGTATAATTCCATTGTATAAAGGATAAACTATATTTTGCTTATACATTCACCTGTTGATGGACATTTGAGTTATTTTCAATTTGAGGGTAATGCAAACAAAGTTATTATAAGTAATTGTATACAATTCTTGGTATGAACATACCATATGACGGTATATTAAACTTCTCCTGGGCAAATACCCCAGAGTAGAATAGCTTGAATATATGGCAGGTATTTGTTCAGCTTTTTAAGAAATTGCGTCCATTGGTTCTGCTAATATGCATGCATACAAGTCCTCTGGTTGCTCTCTAACACTGCTCCCCTTCCCCTGCCATTTGTCTCTGGATCTATCAGACACTGGAGCAGTGGAGACTTGCCCAGGTGGGAATGGCTGGGGCGGGGGAGGATCAATCGGAGGGGGGAAAGGAGACATACGTAAAACTTTAGACAATAAATAAACAAATAAAAATTTAAAAAAGAAATTGTGAGCTGTTTTCCAAAGGGGTTGTACCATTTTAGATTCCCACCAGCAGCGTATGAGAATTCTAAATTCCTTTCCTCACCAACAGTGGATATGGTAAATCAATTACATTTTAGCCATTTTAACAGTATACCTTATTTATTTCTCAGTTTATAAAAAACATCTATAATTTCCATGTCATAGATCAGAACAGTGAAGTTCTGCCTATGTTTTCCTCCCAATGAGATAAATTACAAAAGTTTCTTGAAAGTACACAAAATTGTGTTATTATAGAACAAAAATGTAAAAATATTTATGCCATTTGATGATAACTGAATTGTCATATTATAGATTCAAGTCATTGCAAAATTAGCTAGCAAATGAGTTTTAATTCCAAGATTAGACTAGAACATAAAATAGTATTAAAATGAAATATATTTTACAAGGTCAGAATGTCCACGTTTTTACTGTAATCCTGTAGAGTTAGGCAAGATTAGACACTATCTTAGGAAAGTCACCAATTATTAGTATTATTATGAATGGTTCACATGTAAATGTATCCCAAATGTTATTGAGAAATTCCTTTATAGAGAATAATTTTATTCAAAATTTAACGTTTCCAAAGCCAACATCTGGCACAATTTGAGCTTGTGAAATTTCAACCAGGATGCTGACATTTGATGACCATGGTAAGTCCAAAAAGTGTGGAGGAAATAATTTTGCCATCTCAGTGACAGGAGCAGCCAGGAAAATTGCTAAAATGTCATGTGCCAGAGGTGACATGGTTGAAGAACTCAGGCAAAAAGTAAAGGCTTATTATCTATATGGAAACTTGCTACCAACTCCCAAATACCTGAATACAATAATACTGGCAAAGAAAGCAATGACATGATGGAAACTAGACAGGAAAAATAAGTTAAATTCACTTAGTAAGGTTTTAGTCAAATAGCCAGTGTTAAAAGTGCTGCCAATTCGAAGCCATTGCTTTAAAAAGCCAAACATTCCTCTAATGTTCACTGGATCAAAAGTGACCTAGTTGCAAAACAAAATGCATTAAAATACACACAAGAGAATGTAATGGCAATATAGAGACAGCTACAAATCATATTCTTTTTTAAACATTTCACACTTGTATCATAAAAAAAATGACAATCTGCAAGTTATTAGTGCTGCCAAAATTGGAGAAAATTCTTGTAGTTAAAATAAAAGCAAAATATGCATAAATATACAAGACTAGCAAAAGACTATTTTTTGCTTGTAGGAGTACTGTAATTTTATTTAAATGGTAGGTGTTTTGCAGAATAAAAAATGGAATTGCACTTAAAAAGACATCCAATTCTATACCTCATATATACTAGTAGTAGTCATCTTTCAAATGTTGGCAAGAAAAAATGCCCACAGGAAAAATAAAAGAAGCGAACTATTTTAAAATCATCAAACTATAATAACTGAAGAAACACTTCATCTGTTCACTTTTTTTCCCTTTCAGGTAAATCTGAAATATGTTCTCCTTAAAGAAAAGAAAAAGCCACTACCAAGAACTGATTTGTTCTAAGATACTTGTGTACCAAACTCCCACACCTGTGAAGAATATCACAGCTATCTTCTCATTGTGTGTTCTGTGGGGAAAGTGGGGAGGTAAGAAACACCATTCTGTTTGAACAATTTAGTTTCTTACACTTAAATAGGAGCAATGTTCAAAAAAGTCATATTCATGAACAGTGGTTATTTCTGATTCAAATGGGAAGAAATAAATACAAGTTCGGTCTTTTTTGTTTTTAATCTCTCAAGCTTTGAAAATGAACGTGTTCTCTATAATTCTTCTACATAACTCTATTGAAGCAGCGGATTTTAAATCATCCACAGCTGCTGTCTGACGACAGAAAATGAGATGTAGAATTAATTATATTTTTCTTAAATATTATATTTTTATTCCAAGTATAGGTGTATTTTGCATTAAAGGGAGAGCTAAAGAGGCAATGAAACAAGCAAGCTAGGGGAGTACATTTTCTATGTGGAAATCTGTAATTTCTTTCAAGACTGCTTATTAGGATAAAATACTATCTCCTTGGGAAAGGTTGTTAATCACTTTGTGAACTTCAACTGGGCTAACAACAGTATCTGTCTTGTCTAAAGCATGTCCTGCTACAGAGATGCCCATATGCTAACACCCTATTCCTTTTCCTGAACAGAGCCATCCTTGGTCATCTCCCATCTTCTCTCTCTCTCATGCAGCCTCACACACATTTATCTGTGCAGGCTGCCATAACAAAATACCATAGAGCAGTGGCTTATAAACAACAGAAATTCATTTCTCACAGTACTGGAGGCTGGGCAGTCTGAAATCAAGGTACTGACTAGGTGGGCTTCATTCTGCAGGCTCTCCTTTTGGTTTTTGTTGGTCACCTTCTCTCTGTGTGCTCATATAACCTCTTCTTTGTCCTTGCATCATTGGTGTGGGAAGGGGAGGGGAGGATAGGGGAGGGGAGGGGAGGGGAGGGGGGAGGGGAGGGGAGAGAGAGACCATTTCCTAAGCAAAGCAATCATAGGCTATGTTCTGTTACTAACATCAATTGTTCCTTCCATCACACATTGATTTTGGCCATGGTAGATCAACCTTGTTATCCGTTACAAATGTCTGTAGTGTATGGTGCTTGTTTGCTTCGTCGCCATAAAATGTAAATATATTAACAGATATTGTAGGTTTAAATCTAACTTGCTAATTTAAGGTTAACATGCTGATTTTTAAGAAGGGGGCTCAGAATTTCAAAAAGTTATTTTAGACAATTTTCAAGTTTCAAATTTATTCATATAAAACAAGGACCATGATTTATAATATATATTGCTAGAGGCCCAAAGCATGAAATTCGTGCAAGAGTAGGCCTTCCTTCCACCAGCTGCCAGTACCGGCTTCCCTCTGGCACCCAGGACCTGGGCTTCCCTCCAGCCACTGGCAGGCAACTGGGACCTGGGCTTCCCTCGCAGCCCCGGCTTTGTCCGGAAGGACATCCAGTCTAATTAGCATATTATAATTTTATTATTATAAACTAGTGGCCCGGTGCACAAAATTCATGCACGGGGCGGGGGGTCCTTCAGCCCGGCCTACACCTTCTCGCAATCCGGGACTGCTGGCTCCTAACTGCTCACCTGCCTGCCTGCTTGATCGCCCCTAACCACTCTGCCTGCCAGCCTGATCAACCCCAACTATCCCCCCCATTCCGGTCTGATCACTCCTAACTGCCCGCCCCTGCCAGACTGATTGCCCCCAACTGACCCCCGCCAGCCTAATCACCCCCAGCTGCTCCCCCGCCAGCCTGCTCGCCCCTACTGCCCCCCCACCGGCCTGCTCACCCCCACCTGCGCCCCTGCCAGACTGCTTGCCCCCACCTACTCCCCTCACTGGCATGCTCACCCCTAACTGCCCGCCCCCACCGGCCAGCTCACCCTCAACTGCCCCTCTGCTGGCCTGCTCACCCCTAACTGCCCTCCCCTGCCAGCCTGATTGCCCCTAACTGCCTCTGCCTTGGCCGAACCACTATGGCTTTGTCTGGAAGGACATCCGGAAGGTCACCTGGTCTAATTAGCATATTACCCTTTTATTAGTATAGATGGTATACAGTAGAGTACACTTTAGTATATAAAATTATTGTATTCCTATTTAAAGTATTACCATGCAAAATTATTATAACTAGAAATTTAAATTAGTGAGAAGTACCCTTTATATTAAAAAAAAACTATAAATTATTAGGTACGGTTTTTTTTTTGGCCTATTCCTTTAATTCCTCTTCTACATCTAGACTCTTAGATAATTATAATTATTGCATAGAGAGAATACTGTATACTCATTTATTTTAAACATAGTTGTTCAATAATTTTTACTATATATTCATAATCAATATAAAATTTAAGATCACTTTCTCTGGCTCTCTCTCTGCCACTATATTTTATTTTGGGGTTATTTTCTTGTGGAAAAGTCTCCAAATTAAAAGGTAAATGGTAGAGTCACAGTTGTAACCTTGGGTATTACATTTGTCCATGTCCTGATACACTGATAAACTCTTCTATTTATCATACTAGCAGAAATATGCAAATTCACACATGTCCCTACAGACTAACATAAAATGGATCTATAATTTTTAATTATTTAAGAATCTAATAGGCAATCGTACACAATATAGAGTTGTTTTGATTTGTATTTCTATAATATTACTAAAATGAACATTTTTCTTTTCAACTTTGATATATGTGTTCTCATATATATGAACAATTATTTCATTCTTTGAATATATGTCCTGTGAGTATGTCCTGCTAGGGAGATGCCGATAGGCTAACAGCATATTCCTTTTCCTAAACAGAACCATCCTTGATCATCTCCCATCTTCTCCTCTCTCTCTCACGCAGCCTCACGCTCACCACATTAATCTGCAATCATGGGCTGAGTAGCACTCTTACACATTTTCATTAATTCTCTATATGACATCAATATCAAATTCTAGTCACCAAATGTATCAATAGTTCATATTAAATTTATTGAGATTCTGTATTTTAAAAGCCAGAAAATATCATCCCAAAAACCATTTTGCTTTAGTCTATTTTTATATTTCCTCCTACTTTTACATATTTATGTATATATATTTATGTACATATATTTAATTATTTTAAACCTATTTTCTATATTAAATTGTCTTCCTGTCTTTCAATCACTTGAGATATAGGAAAAGTTTGCCTACCTCTGTATTCTTTCCTCAGTTTCACAACACTGTTTATTAAATATCACATGTTCTCATTATATTCTCACATAATTTTCATATAATAAATTCTAAAAAACATATCTGGATTTTTCTATTTAACTTTGTCTTTTCTTCAACATGAGTAGTAATAGTATAACTTAGAGAATACATAAACATTCTGGTGATTCTATGGTTGAAATAAAGAACTCTGAAATTGCTTTCAAGACAGAGTTATTTTCCAGTGGAAAATGACAGCAAAACTGACCAACTACGAATAATGATGAATATACTAATATGGAATATTCCCAAACTCCACATGTTGAAATAATCATTTAAGACACTTAACAGAACACAAAATGTTCTAGGATTCTCAACATTTTAATTTCGGACATTTACATGCCTGAAAATACAAGAAGTATGCTGTTTTTATATTTTAGTTATAGAATTCAACTTCTCAATTTCACTATAACAGTTAAATTTTATTGGTAGATAAGCAAAAAGGACAATGTTTACCAAGGAAATCAAGTAAAACAAACACAATTTACTAAGATCTTTAAATGTGTTAGCTGGTCATATTAGTATACGTGTTTCTTCCTTAATTACAAATGTTATACTCTTCTTTCATCTATTGATATGTAAATAACACTGCTATGTATGGTATATTTGTAACACTCTTCTAAACAAACCAAATATTTTTCTGGCTTAATTATATCTCCCAATAGAATTACATGGCATATTATGTTGGCACGAATTAGCTTGTTAGGTAAATAACCTTAAAGTAAATATGAAATAGCAATCAACAAGTATGCATAAAAATCATTTAAACGTGTATGATGTGCCTACCTGAATTGAATGATTCTAGTTTGTCTATCTGAAGTTAAATTCCCCTATTCTTGAATATGGAAATTAGAATGAATGCTTAATTATAACAATATCAAAGTTTTAAAATGGTGTTCTTTATCATCTTACTAGGGGCCCAGTGCACAAATCCGTGCACCTTGAAAGGAACTGTGGGCTGAGAGGCTGTGGTAGGCACAAGGGCAGGTCTCAGCTCATCCTCTGCACCCCTGCCCAGCCCCTCCCACTGCGGCCCCTGTCCCCTGTCTGCAGCCCTGCTCCCACCGCTGGCACTCCCACACACTGATGGCGCCAGCCCCGCTTGCACCCGCTGACAGTGCGGAGTGATTGGGGCCAGCGCCTGCAGCGGGTGTGAGTGGCAGCTGCTGCCCTGATCACCTCTCAGGAGCAGGGGGAGGTAGAGAAGCCCCCAGGGGCGATCAGGGCCAGCAGTGCCACTCGCACCCGCTGATGGCGCCAAGTGATTGGGACCAGCACCAGGCACTGGCAGCAGGTGTGAGCGACAGCTCTGGCGCTAGCAGTGGGTGCGAGCGGAGCCAGCGCCAGCAGCAGGTGTGAGCGCCGGGCGGAACTGTGGTGTGCGGGAGCAAAGAATTTTCAGTTAACACCAGAAGCTCACCCCAATGACAGAGACTGGCACCGCACCTTGGTCTGGCACCCCCGCTCACCTGCTCCACCATCCCGCCGCAGCCAACGCCCGCCATGTTCCACATACACCCCCTGGTGGTCAGCACACATCATAGCGACCGGTTGTTCAGTTGTTCCAGTTGTTACGCCGCTCGGTCTATTTACATATTAGCCTTTTATTATATAGGATAGACAGCTTTTTCTTTTTTGGTGGAAGATGCAAAACTAGTCTATTAAAATTTTTGGACGTAGAAACCAGAAATTCTTATATAACTTCTAAAGAAGAGAAATTAATTGTTTGGGAGAGAGTTCTGATTTAATGACATTAAAGTGGCAGTTATCAACCTATAAATGATATGTAATGTCATGAGACTGAATTCAGTCTCCAGTAAGTGCAAATAAAGAAGAGAAGAGGACTAAGTACTGACTGCTTGGGAACTCCACCATAAAGGAACTGGAAAAGAGGGAGGCAGGAACAAGTCAGATACCTGGGAAGATGCACTCTCATCTGCCCTGGGACAGGGCAATAGAGGACCAAATACTGACCAGGATACAGAGACTTGGAGGTCACTGTCAAACCTGACCAGATTTCTGGTGGGGACAAAAGACTGGTTAAAGTATGTTTAAGAGATAATTAAAGGAGAAGTAGAGACAACAAGTGTAGACTTGCTGAGTCTTATTTGCCAAAGGAAACGAAGAATTGCTAGTGGGATAAGAGAAGAGGCAAAATGGGGTTTTGGGGTTTTTTTTATTGTGTGTGTGTTTTTGTTTGTTTGTTTTTGTGTGTTGTTTTTTTGTTTTGTTTTGTTTTTCATTTTAAGACAGTTGAAAATATATAACAATTAATTCTTTAGAAAGCTCTCAGACAACACAGTCCCTTAATGTAATTTAAAGCTCTAATGAGGAAGGGCATTAAGAAATGAGGACTGGGACTAACTTTAGGAACATGTTTTTGTGTAGAAAACTTTAGACCTCAATTAGGCCAGTCCCATTTTCAAAGTGATTAAAATTTTCAGAAATTCTAACGACATATCTAGAGCAACAGTCAAGTGGTCCTTCCCCTTTCATAGATGATCCTGGGGTGATGGGAAATCCGCTGAGGGTCACTACTCCCAGAACAGGTAGAAAAGCAAAGCTGCGTCAGGCGGTCTCTGGGAGGGTATCGGCATGCCTTGTAAACAAACTGTATGTACTAGCAAGTGAGAAATTAAATCTCTTGGATGCTGATCGATTGGTCAAATGTAAGTTCAATTCAATAAAATCGAGATGTAGGGATGAGATATTATCAACAGTTCAATTTGATGCTTAAAATGTGCTCTGGAAGTAATGGCTTAAATGTCTATCTGCAGTGTCACAATTGTATCAGTATCATACTGTATCAGTATCACATTGATAAAATACGTCACCATGATCCCATGATCTGATCCTGCTCTAGCCACACCCTTACTCCAGCTTGCCACTAAGTTGAAACAAGGTTTCTCAGAACTCCTAAAGCTTATATGAAAGGGGCCACTTTGCACTGACCATAACGGGTAATTAATTCAAACGACCCAAGGCGGGGGCCGCAGTCAGCCCCTGTGTCCCATTGAGCCAGGGGATCTCAAGGCACAGCCACAGCTGCAGAGACACACAGCGTGGGAGGAGCAGCCATTCATTCACCTTAGTGTTCCTGCTCCTCCTCCTCCATGTGCCCAGGCACCATGATCTCGGCTGGGAACCAAGAAGCAGAACAGACTACAACTGCACTATTGTTTACTTCAAATTTCTTTGCCAAAAGAAAACACAATTTTGAGGTAATCATTTAGTTAATACTGAAATCCAGATGACATATAGAAACAAAACTTCACAGTAAAATTTAGGCTGAGTCCAACCAATACATATCAGTAACAGAGATATTCAATCAGAAACAATGATAAATTCAGAACTAAATATCACCCAAGTTTCACCGCACATTAATCTCCAAGGCGTTCCGGAAACCATCATGAAGATGTATCCACACTTACATAAATACAAAGGACTGTCGTCCTCAGATAATTTCCAAGTTGTTATGATAATGTCAACAGAAACTTTAACCGTTATCAGCTTTCCTCTTGTGAAAAATTGTATGTCTTAGAAGACATGTCTGAAATGGAATTTTGTCCCTGTAATATTTTTCTTTGAGAATTGCACTTTTCTGATAGCAATATGCAGTTCCACACAGATCCGCCCACTTCCCACTGCTTTTCAGACTCATGGAGCAGAAGCACCACCAAAACCCACATACATATTCATAAGCTGTCTGAAGCATTAATTCCACACATGGCAATGTACACTTGCATCTGTGGTTAGAGCTTCTAATTTGCAAAAGCAAATATAATGTGTCTGAAAATCTTGATGAGTGAGTGAGTCTTTTAAATTCAAGCCCGGAACATTAGAGATCCACATATACATAATTTCAAGCAGCAACACACTTGGGTTTTCTGACTACCTAACATAATTCTCTCCAAGTCAGAGTGTCACTATATGAATATGATTATTGCCAATGCTGATTTTTCTAATTTACTTTTTATATTTATTTCAGGTTATAAATATTCATAACCAAGGCCTCTGGTAGTGTCCCCTTCCATTAGTCTGAACTAAATTCTACATGCTAGAATATAAACCTATTTCCTCCCATTTTAATTTATGAAATGGCTGAGAAAAGTGGTTTGCAATATCTTTTCAAAATAAAGAAATAACAACCTTTCTTTTCTTTAAGTGTACAATGGTCTGGTTATTGAAACATTGACAATAAAATATTCACACCATCTTGCATATTAGTAATGCTTTTTTTCTTTTCTTCTTCTATATATATATATATATATATATATATATATATAAAATAATCTTACCAGTAATTGAGCTGATCTACTTCCTCTGCCCTCAAGTTCTAATTTTGCCTCTGTAGCTATAAATGACAGATCTTCCTTTACTCCTCTTTCTTGATTGGGATACCTCCACGATGCAGCAGCTGTTTAAGCCAAGAAAAGCCCTGATTTGCTAATTCAGAACTTTTAACCACAGAAATTTGCACACAAGTGCTTGACAAATAAAGAATTAAAGGACTGGCATCAACCTAAAAGTACATAAACAGTTTGCAAGAATCAAAGTTGTAGACTTGCTAATTTCTTGGCAAATTTCAACATGACAAAAATCATTAAAAGGTGAAAACCTCAATTAAACAAGTAATTGTTTTAACAGTGGTTAAAGATGTGACATGTTAATGAGTTGACTTTGTAAATTTTGGTGAAAGAAAACAAATTGCTTCTCCACCAATATTTTGAAAAAGATGACAAATTACTTTGCTTTCATTTTGATTTTTTGCTTATTTGTGTTGGTTTTATTAATCATGCCAGTGGTTCAAAACAGACACCTAAAATTGCTCAGGGTTTCCTGAGGAAAGCCTATGGCCATATTTGGAGTTTTGCTATTTTACAGCCCTTATTAACTTCTAAAAAGGCTACAGTAGCATGGATTAAAAATGTTAATTGAAGAATCTTGGAAATGATCATAAAATGTCTAAGAGCCCAACAATTTTCTTTAGCAGCACTGTACTCTCTTACAGAGTGAGTGTCTTTGCAGGAGGCTATTTTATTACAAATAATTGCATCTTATAGAAACTCCCAATCTATTTGTAGCAGATCCCCATTATTTGCAAATTCTGTATTTACAAATTCACCTACTGGCTAACATGTGCTTTTAGCCCCAAAATCAGTGTTCATGGTGTGCTTTTGGGGTCATTCACAGATATTTTGGGTTCATTCCCAGACATTTCATGGTCATTCACAGAGTGGCAAAATTTGAGTCACCCACCACATGCATTCGCAACTGGTACTCCGCCTTCTTGTTTCAGCTCTCAGATTGTAAATAAATATACTTTTCTTATTCTATTTAGTGCCACATTTATTTTATTTTTTGCATTTTCTGCTTCTTATTGGTGATTTTGCTCTTTCAAATGGTTCCAAGCTTTGTGCTGTCTAGTGTTCCTGAGTATAAGTAGGCTGTGGTGGGTGTTACAGGGAGACTAAGTGCATTAGATAAGCTCTATTCAGGGACAAGTTAGGGTAGTACTGGCCATGAGTATATTAAACCAGGTATCCTTAAACAGAAACAAAATTATGCATTGAACACATGATGTGACCAGAGGCTCGCTGGAACCAACCCTGTGTGTTTCCTCTAGGAGCAAAGGTTTGTATTTGCTCTCAGTGTGCAAAGGGAGTGTGCAGTGAGCATACCCACTGCCAAGCATACTTCCAATCAATTGGCTTGTGATACACCATCCGAAGGAGAGGCAACACTGATGAAAGCCGCACATTTACATTCATTTAAAACTTGGGTGCTAGATTTTGTCCATTTCTATTTAATAAAAATTTGTATTTTAAACTTTGGGCTCTATGAGAGTGTTTTCTCTGATTTGCAGCAAAACAGCAAAAAACTTAACTTCTGTGGGTTGACCATGATGACTTTGGGTCTTAACAATGAATTTATTTTTCTACTGCAACCCAAATTCCTAAAATCACTGTTCGTTTTCCATTTCAGTGTCTTCTTATTTGAAAATACCATGTTTCAGTAAAATATCTGACTTGCTCTACCTTATAAAACCCAAAAGAAAAACTGTGCACACCACAAACTACATATGGACAGATGCCAACTTTAAATAGAAAGGAAGAAAACTAGGGTTTGTGTTTGTTGTTGCTGGATTTTCTTGAAAATAAAAGTGTCTTCAGCAACTTTCCCTAGAAGGTTATCACAAGCTATCCTTAAGTTTCAGCCCTCTATTTCAGTCACTTAGGGAAGCCATCCAACTGAGCATCCCTTTACTTCCATCTCCGCACTTGCTCCATAATTGGACTCAGGATAAGACCACTGGTACCAATCTTCCATATCACACACACACAAAAAAGTTTCTATACAGGTTTTAAATTTAAAACATCGTTTTAATGTGGGAATTTAAGATACTTAAAGAAACACTTTTTTGTGTAATACTATTGCCTATTTAACTGTCAGAACCTGTATCAATCAGCCAACCAATCTTTGTTTCCCGAGAAAGAGAACCTAATTGTGTGCGTGTGTGTGTTTACATACACACTTTATATATAAATGGTTGTGGGCGCTGGCAAGTCCAAACTTATAGGACAATTAGGAAAGTTGGAAACTCAGGCAGGAGTAGATGCTGAACTCTTGAGGCAAAATTTGTTCTCGGCTTTTGCTCTGAAGGCCTTCAACTGATTGGATAAAGCTATCCACATTACTGCTTAAAGTTAACTAATTGTAGATGTAAAACAAAACTTCAAAATGCCTTCACAACAGATTGGTGTTTAACCAACAACTTGATACTACAGCTAGCCAAGTTGGCACATATAACTAACCACTACAGTTACCTTAAACCGAAAGCCATCCCAAATGAACACCAATAAGCTGTAGGGAGAAAGAACAAACTGAGGCAACAATTGTGGCTTAAATCTCAGCTGTATCACTCAACTGTAGTTTTAAGAAGTCAATTTTCTTCTCTGAATCTCAGTATGCTTATTTGCAACAACAACAACAACAAAAAGGTATATTAACACTTACCTTTTGGTGGTACTGTATGGATCTGATGAAGAGCTGAGGGCAGTCAATTGTAGCACTATGTTATTAGAGTCTATGTCTTTTAATACAGTATTACCAGACAATAATTCCTGGCATGTAATAAGTGTTTCATAAATATGTGGGGAAGGAAGAAAGAAAGAAACAAAGGAAAGAAGGGAGGAAGGGAGAGAAAAAGGGAAAGAGGAAAGAAGAAAGGAAGGGGAAAATGAATGAATGAATGAATGAATGAATGTCAAAGTTTACTCCAGGAAAGAACTTAACAAAGTCACTGTACTTCAGACTACAGAAAAAAACAAATGAGAATAAAAAATAGTCCCTGCTCTCATGCAATTTATATCAGACAAGTAGCAAAAAAAGGCCAGTTTGTAAATAACCATAATACAAACATATTAGGGAAGGGATACAGAAGTGAATGCATCTGATACATAAAGCAATTTCAGAATTCTGGTGTAAGTTCAAACAAAAGACACATTATGAGACAATGAAGGGTCCAAATGAAACACATGATACATGAGCCATTCAAAGATATCACAGTAGATGGATCTAAATGTGGTTGTGTAGACCTGAATTAGCTTCAAATTAATTGATAAGGATTAGTGTTGCTCAATTTAAAACTAGGTAACAAAGCAACATCTTTTTTTTTTTTTTAGCAACATCTTTATAATGACATTATAGGAATGGAAAATGTAAAGGAGAATTGTAATTCCTTCACTTGGGCTGATGGATAAGAGATGGGAACCTGAAGATCCACTAATGCTTGTATCAGATTATCCAAGGAAAATAACCTTATCAAGTGACCCAATAAGGAAATGAGCTTTCCTGTAACCGAGATGGAATATCCTTCAAGACCAAAACATTCCGTATGTCCCAATTCTGGGTCAGTGTAGCCACTTTCCAGTTACTGATTATCTTGCACAGGTTGCCTTGCTTTGGAGAGGCAATACCCTGAAACAGCACAAAACTCTGTTAAAAAATGTCTCTATGAACTAGAATGCATTCTAGTAAAGAGGCATTCTAGTTCATAGAGACATTTCTTGTGAGTTTTACTAGAAGGGATGTGTCTTCAAAGAACTATAGCAACCCTGGCTTGAAAGAAAAAAATAAAATTTCTGAAGCTTAAATTTTGAGAACCAGAAATTGCAACTCAATGTAACAGCCATGTGATTAACCAGGCAGACAGGCCATGGGTGGCTGCCCACTCTGGACTCCTCCCATTGTTGGTCAGACCTGCGTGTTGAAGGCTAAAAGAACCAAGAGCTTCAGAAACAGAGACAGAGGATAAGTATGTTAATGAGCAGAAATGGTGAGTAGACCATTCCAGATGGAGAGAAAAAACACAGCTAAGGTTCAAAACTGGGGGACACAATGTACATATTGATTAGAATAAATAGTCCAATTTAATGTCCATACACAGGAAGATTGAACAGGGAGACTGGAAAGGTAAGCTGGCCAATGGAGCACTTTAAGAGACTAGACTGGAAAATGTTTTTTATTTTACTGGCAATGGGAAGCCATCAAGTTTTGATTTTTTTTAAGCTGGTGATTATCAAAAGTGTAACTGTATATTAGCATAATTAACTTATGAGATAGTAGATATCTTTGAGGAGGGTGGGACTAGTCCATGAAGTTTATTGCAGCAGCCTGTATAAAAGGTGATAATAAAGTTGTTGGAATAAAAATAGAGGACAGGAAAGGTGAGGGACCGGGAAAGGTTGCCGTGAGGTTAGTAATTCAGGTACAACAGTGCCACTGAGAGAAACACACATGCCAAGGGGAAAAGTGGACAGAGGGTAATAGGAAAGACAAAGGGGTTGGGTTTAGACTATTTGAATTTGGCCTTAAAAATGAACCCAGGTGCAGATGTTAAATAGTGTTATTAAGAGATTCAAACTGTTAATATAAAATGATATTCAAAAGTTATAGAACAGCATATCAATGCATTAAAAAAAAAAAGAGCAAATGTGAGTAATGAGTATAGTAAGGAGAAAAAGGGAACATTAAAATATACTCATTACTCCTAGAAGTTTTCACACACCAAAAAAAAAAAAAATAGTTTTGCTATTTATTTTTTTAAAAATGTAATCTAAAGGTAGAATAAAAATAAAAAAACTGCCTTTCCAGTGTGACTGGACATAGAGGGGAAAGACACACTAAACATTTATTAAGCAACTGTACTTAATATTATGTATAGTGGGAATTTTTTTCCGGGTGAAAATAAAATAGCATATATTTACATATAAAGTTACAAATCTCTTATTTTAACACAAGTTGAATCTCAATTTTCCACAGATCTCTCTTATTTTATACCGACACTTTGCAAGTTTAATAATTTAATAAGACAAGTTTAACAATTCAATAATGCCTACCAATATATAATGTATACATTTGTGTTACTGAAGATACTGCTTTATCTGTTTCCTTCAGTTAAAAATATTAGCAAGGTATCATTGAAGGACTTCATTATAAATCATGGGCAAACTAACTCAAGTTTTTAAGGACTAATAAATGTCAGAAATACAAAGGGTCTTATTTCACAATTTAAGCAATCTATAAAATAATATACTTATTATTTAAAGGTCATGTTTGTTTATGTCTGAAAGAGTTCACAGTCCTCAGGCAAAAACACAGGAATACTAATGACTACAGTGTGGCATGAGTGATGCATGGTTCTTTATGTCAACCTGGCTAAGCTACAGTGCCCAGTTACTTAATCAAACACTAATATAAATGTTGCTGGAAAAGTGTTTTGTAGTTATGAATATCTATAATTGATTGACTTCAAGTAAGGAGATCACCCTCAGTAACCTGGAACTGCACCCAATGAGCCAAAGGCCTTTAGAGCAAAATGGAGGTTTCCCTGAGGAAGATGAGATTCTGCCGAGAGACTGAGTATCAGTTCCTGCCTGAGTTTTCAGCCTGACCGTCTGCCCTATGGATTTCAGACTCTCCAGTCCCTACAACCGCAAAAGCCAATTCTTTGAAATGAACGTCTTTAAACACCACACACACACACACACACACACACACACACACACACACACACACTTACACAGCCTAATGGTTCTGTTTCCCTGGAGAACCCTAACAAATACAACATGACAAATGCCACAGCAGAGGTGTGAGCACAAAGGTAAACAACCTGTGGAGTCAGAGAAGGTTCTGCAGAGGTGACAGCAGTGGGTTGAGTCAAGGAACCGGGTAAGATAAGGAGCTGTTGTATAATCTAGGTAAGGGGACCAGAATGGTCAGAAGTCCAGAGGTTTGAGAAAGCATCAAGTATTTAGGGAAATGCTTTTCCACAGCGGTAACTCCAGGTACCTGCTGGCAACATCAGAAGCTCTGTCCTGATGAGTCATCTGCTGTCCAGGGGAGATAGCAGGCACTAGGAAATTTTATGTGAGGAAGAAACAGGATATGAGTTACATTTTAGAGAAACTATTTTTGTTAGGCAAACTATGGAAGACAGTCTTGTAGGTCTGCTATTTCTCTTTATAGAGAAATACTAAATGTTATAGAAACTCAAATAAATTCTATTTTATTAATAGCTATGGGTGCCCATTAACCCTCAGAGGGAAGGTAGGGGAGGGTGGGGATAAGGGGGAAAGATCAACCAAAGGACTTGTGTGCATGCATATAAGCCTAACCAATGGACACAGACACCAGGGGGGTGAGGGCATGAGTGGAGGGGGTTGGGAGGGGTGGGGGAATAAGGACACATATGTAACACCTTAATCAATAAAGAAATTTAAAAAAATAGTTATGGTGCAACTGTAAAGAATGCATGGTAGCTGAATGAATTAATATACTCCATTTAGTGGTTCATAAATCAAAATCCAATCTAGTAAGCTGTCTTCACTCTTCACAACACAGCATGTTCCACCCACCCGTAAAGACAGACCTATGCAAATGGCAGGGCAACAATCTAACTACACAACTGTACAAGGTTTACACGAGTCAACTGTTGAAGAAGCAATGTTCTCCAGCTAATAATCTAGCACTTTGGGTTCTTTCCTGACAGCTGGCGGAGATAACCTTCTGTATGCTGCATACCCCATAAACATGTCCAACGCCTACCCCATAAACATGTCCAACGCCTCCCCTTTCCTGAACCTTGTCTCTCTCAACAAACAAGAGCACCAGATTATCAGCAAGTGCCATATCAGTACCTAACCATGTGCTTCTTTATGCTACCTTCCTCATACATAATCCCAATGAGAAAATGTGTCCTAATTTTGTTTGAAAATTGGTTTTTATTGATTTTTTTTTTTTTTTTTTTTTTTTTTTAGAGAGGAAGGGAGAGGGCTAGAAAGATAGAAATAGCGATTGGCTGTCTCCTGCACAATCCCCTACTGGGGAATCAAGCCTGAAACCTGGGCATGTGCCCTGACCTGGAATCAAACCACAGACCTCTTGGTTCATGGGGTGACGATCAACTAGTGAGCCACACCAGCCAGGCTGCATCCTAATTTTCAAAAATTACTACAGCAGCAAAGTGAACAGTTAAAAAGCAATGAACTTAATCAATGCAAGTAAGTCATTGCTAGAAAGATTATCCCTTGAGTTAAATCTCTCACTGCTAAGATTATTGCTATTTATCTGAAGTGTTTCTGAAAAGGTAAGAATGACTGACTGACTGAGGGCTTTGGATCAATGAGATGTGTGTTTTTTTTCTTTCTTGCAATGAGCTAAAGCTCCCAGTAGACCTAAGCTACACTTTTAATCGAGACGTTAATCAATAACAATTACACCCAAGAGAATTCCAACATAGGTTTTCCAGGAAATCTCATAGGGTTTAAAGTGCTATACTTGTTGAAGTCGTCAATACATTATATTGTAAAATAGAGTTCAGGTTGGTTTCTTCCTATATTCCTAGGGCAGAATTTTGGTGCTCTAGACCCAGAACTGTTAGCACATTGCTTCTCAAACATTACTGTGCTTAAGCATCACCTGGGGATCTTGTTAAAATGCAGATTCTGATTCAACTGGTTTGGGGTCTGGCCTGGGATCTGCATTTCTACAAGCTCCCAGGTGATGCCTATGCTCTTGGTCAGCAGACCACAGCTGAAGTAGCAAGATGTCGGAATACATGGCTGATCAGTCAGGGAAAAGAGCAAAAGGCATGCACAGCCAAAAAAGAGATTCCACTTCTAGATCTTCCACCTCAAACTTCCCAAGTTGGAAAATGACTGAGAAAAATGGCAATATTAAACCTACATTGAAGAGGCACATTTTCCAAATGTATTCCAAGGAATTCTTCTTATCTAGGATATTAATAAGTGCTGCCAGAAAAATAAGACGCTAATAGGAGCATCAATGGTCTCATAATTGAATTAAACAAAACCAACAATGGCAAACATTTTTCTTTCTTTTAGAAAAAATATTTTTTATTGATTTAAGAGAGGAAGGGAGAGGGAGAGAAAGAGAGAAACATCAATGATGAGAGAGAATTATTCATCTGCTGCCTCTTGCACGCCCCACACAGGGGATCAAGTCTGCAACCCAGGCATGTGCCCTCTACTGGGAATCGAACCGTGAGTTTCTGGTTCATAGGCCAATCTTAATCACTGAACCATGCCAGCTGGGCAACAATGGCAAACATTTGCTAAGCACTTACTATGTGCCAGACGTTCATCTAAATAATTAATATGGAATAACTCATTTAATCTTCACAGCAACTCTGTGAAGTAGAAACTATACTATCATCCCCATTTCACAGATGTGGGAAAGGAAGCAAGGAGAGGGAAGTAATTTGCCCAAGGTCCCAGCTCTGGTGACTGGTGGAGCTGGGACTCAACCCCTGGCAGGCTGCCTCCTGAGACAGGCTCTGATCTCTGAAACATAGCACTTTCCAGTGTTGATGGGAAGTGTGAATAACCACAAGGTGATAAAAGTACTGGTAAGTTGCCAATGGAGGGGAATATGCAATGGAGAGAAAAAAGAAAAAAAGCTAGGGCAAGAGATAAAATGTAAACAAGCTGGGGAAGGGAAACATTAGAAAGTGAAAGCCATGTTTTGAGAAAAAGTAGATTTAGAAGAGTACGGTGGCCATGAGGGAGACGTCATCCACCCAGACCCAGGGTGAATGAAGACCAATCTGCTAGGCGAGTGACTACCAGGAGAGGAAAGCAGTCAGGCTGCGGATCTCAGCAACCACCGGAGGATATGAACAGTTTACTACCACCAAATACACGAACATGCACTCAAAGACAACAGAGTCATGATTATTCTTATACTAATTACCCAATTTACAGATTATGTGGGCGCCCTGCTGGGTCTCTGTCTTCTTCCCACAGGATTGTTTGGACATTTTGCGTCTAATTAGCAACTTGGTGAGAGGGACCAGGGAGAAGACAATTAAATCAGATTGTGTTTTTGTTTTTTGTTTTGTTTTTGCTCTTACTGGGGGATCTAGCAATAGTTTTGGGAGAGGGAGGTTAGGATGTGAAACTAATGATGAAATTACTTTCTTATTAATCCTACATCTCAACGAACCCTCTTTGCCTGCTTTTCATGTGACTGGAGGAAGAAATATGCTGAGAGGACCCCGTCTGCATAAGAACAGCCATCACATGGCGCAAAGTCTACTTCAGGTCAGGCAGAACTATAAACAAAGCAGTTGTTTGGTTAGATGAGCGCTGGAAAACAGTTCAGAGTGTTCAGACAAACATTAAACAAAAACTGACCTCGGAAGCTTCTGACATTTACTGAATATATATGCAGAGATGCTCATGAAAAACTCCAGCTCCAGCTTAAGGAAAAGAAAACCTTAACCGGAGACAAGGAACCACCTTTGAGCACCCTGAAATGACCTGAGGTGTAAATGTATTTACAAGTACCAAAATGAAGGTACTTTTTCCAAATGAAACAAGAAGTCATTTGGCCTTCAGGATTGAGATGTGCCATAACAACATACTTATTCTTTATCGCCACTAAACAGTACTGCCTGTTATTTACCTCTACTTGTAGGGTGCTAAAGTGAAGCAACCTAATTTTGTTATGCCAGTACTTCAACCTACATTTACAAACTTTGCAGTATCTTAATTTTATCTAAATGTTTTCCTTTTTACAAGAATCATTTATTGTTCCAAGACACAAATCATATCCCTTTGAATGTCAGATGAAAACATTTTAGGCCTATTTATGATTGTGTTTCAATAGACATGTATACAGATGTAAAACAGCTTCAATGTTAGTTCAAATACACTTTCAATATTTCGCATTGTGTTGACATTATCAAGGCACTTAAGCAAACGCTTCCAGGTGGCAGGCACCTGCTCTGGCTTTGAAACACCAACCTCAAAACTTACAGTCAAGCACCAAAACGGGCAAGAGGGACAAACTATGTATTTCAGCACCTAGCAGTTTTGGCAGCTCATTGGAAGTGGTTAATGCCAGCTGGGCATTCTGCCATTTCCTTGAGGCAAAATTAAAGTGGAAGATGCAAGGGCTTTATTGTAATTTTCCACCACATATTTATATCATTATGGGTTTTGTGCTGCTCTAGTCCCCACACTGTCTCACTGAATATATTCTTATTATGTCACTAAAATTTGAAGCAAATATAGGACGATGCAGTGAAAACAAGTGGGCACTGTGTACAGTACACAACTGCTGACGATAACACCACGCCCATCAGATGGGCTACAGAATTTGCAGGGCCCCATATAAGATAAAAATGTGGGGGCCCCTGTTCAAAAAGCAGAGGAAAAGTTCTGTTAAAGGTACTAAAGTATTAAGATTTTCCCCTTCTCCTGCAGTTTCTCACTCAACCTACCCTGGTGTTGTTTATTGGCTATTCAGTGTTGCGATGCCTCACACACAGTGAGTGCTGACCTTCTAGAATACCACCCCCTGTGCACACAAACTACCCACACACTAAGTACTGAGTTACCCCTCCCTCTAGCCACACACCATCTAGGGGAGGGGGTGACAAGTCAGGCATCTCCCTTCTCACAGGCCCACCATCCCAACCCACAGACCGGCCCCCAGGAGAGCTGCCATCTCCATGCAAAGAGGCGATACCTGAGGTACCCAGATTGGAGTGGGTGAGATTTGCCCCACTGAGGCACGGCTGTGACACTCTGTGATGGGGACAGCTACATCAGTGCCCTGTCCTGAAACATCCTGGGCTCTGGCTCCAGATCCGGACACTCCCCTGCTTGGGGCCCCACAGCAGTTGTGGGGCAGGAGCAGGGGTCTGGTCCTTAGGGTCCTAGGAGGTGGGGTGGGAGCAGTGGAGAGCCAAAGAGAACCCAGTCCAAGGAGGCCTTCACCTGAGCCAGGGCTTCCAGTCCCAGAGCAGGCTCCATTATGCCATCACACTTCACTCACAAAACCCAAATTCAAACATAAATTGAGGATTTCAAGCCAGCAAAGTCAGAGCATTAAACGCCAATGGAATGCTCTGGTCATGGCCCACGAAGTCAGCCCTGATTCATTTAAAAAGTGAAGACCTGTGCTCACTTCTGAAGCATACGTACTAAAATGGGACAACAGAGACATTTCTATGACCCGTGCACAGGACCACACGCAAATTGGTTATGTGTTCCCTATTTTTATTTTACAGAACTAAATACAAATAGACATATATAAATGAGTATGCATAAAACTGGAGAAACCTTAGTGAAACTAGGGAAAGGTGTACTATATTGGTCAGTATCCTAACTGTGATACTACACTATAGTTTTGCGAAATGTTACCATTGGGAGAAACCAGGTAAACTGCACAAGGAATTCCTCTGCATTATTTCTTACGACTGTATAATTAACTCAATTTTTAAAAAATATGTAAGGCCTATTAAATGAACAAAATACAGCATAGAGGCAATTATCATCAAAACTACCTATACCTGGATATATTCAGAACATTTAATGGAATATAATTTGACTTTGATATGAAGTACAGAAGCAATCCTCTAAATAACTAGCTCAAATACACAACCTGCAATCAGTGTGTTCAACACATAGTATACCACCAGGAGGAATATGCTCAGTTGTGTCTCCTGTTGAAATGTTCTCTTATCTACTTAAAATAAAATGAAAACACACAACCTAGAAACTATAAAATACTCTGGAAACCCAAGCAGCCTAGGCAAAAGGCATGCCTTTATTCATAAAAGGGAGAGAAGTATGCACAGAATAGCACACAATCAACTCTAAAATACTAAGTTCTTGAATCTAAAAAGCTGTTTATCATTTACAACTGAAAGTACATATTTAATGCTGGTACAGTTACTTAATTTTTATATACAAAAGATAAAACATGTTGCCTGTCAGATGCTGAAATATCAAAATATAACAGGGAAAAAAATAGAATTCTCCAAGCTCAATTCCCAAGGAATTTAGCCAGATGAGCATTTTATGTTGCTTTTTAGGACTGTGTCTAAGCAAATGCCCAAAGGGGATCAATCTTGTCACAGTCCCGGGGGAAAGAGTGCAGCCACACCTATAAAGCCTCAGAGACAGATGCTCAAAGGGCCCCTAATTCTACCCTGACTACATTAAATGAGGTAAAAGAAGAGACACATTTGTACCACAGAGCCCACCATGTTGGAAGTGCTCAACAGACTTTAGCAATTTCTATCAACCATGGCAGCCTGCTTCCACCGTGCCATCTCTAGTCCTTAGCACCAACTCAATATAAATTATGCACCCAATTATTATTTATTGCCACCAGACAACGCTCACAGCCAAGATAAGCCCACCTTTGGAGCCAGCCAGGACATTGCAGAGATCTGAAGAACTGATTAAACAAACAAAGAAGTTTGGGATCCAAATTAATTTTGCCACTGCTAACTGTACCTCTGGGCAAAACACTGAGCAGTTCATCAGTAAGATGAAATTTGAATTTCAAAGATGAATGAATATTCATTCACTTTGGGTAATTACATACTAAGGCATTCAAAAAATATTTGTTGAATGAAAAGCTGAATTAATGAATGGATATGTACAGACTTCTCTCCAACCTGGCTCTTTTCTCTTTCCTAGCTGAATTCCCTTCAGCTTCATTTCAGAGTTAAACATATCAAAGTAGAAGGGGAGGAACCACAACTGAAACAGCACTTTGCTCCCAACCTCACTTGACTGTATGGCACTGCCCCACTACCCAATTAATCACTGTCAGCGCCAGTCAGATGCGGATGTGCCAACAACCCTCTGTCAGGATTTGCCAGGTGTGGCAAATTACCGAGTGTTCATCTGGCCAAGCTTGAGCCTGGAAGTCTCACAAAAAGCACTTAGGAACCTCCCGAGGCCGGAGAGCAGCTTGGCGGGCTATCAATGTCTCCATGCTCTTGGGGCCCTCGTTTCATTCTGGCAGGCTCAGGTTCCTGCAGGTTCCTAGGCCCCTTCCTGCCAATGGACGAAGGAACTGGACTTTCCCCCATTCCATGTAGGGCCTTCAGATTCTGAACAGCTCACCTCTGATGTCTGCATGTGCCCCGACCACAGTCCACACACCTGCTTTCAATACACTTTCTCAAAGGCATATTCACAGCCCTCTCCACTCCACACAGGCTCAGATCCCAGGCTGGCTGCATGCCCGATTCCCTGTGATTCCCTGCTGCCTCCATTCTTGGCACCAACACAAATGCAGCTTTGTGTCTATCCTCCACAGAAACCTTGACTCTGTTCTATTCTCTCATTGATTCCTTAGCCCTCAAAACTAAGCTAACTATATTTATGAAATTTAAGTAGCTACATGCAAAATTTTTCATGACTAAGCAAGACAGGTAAGAGCCAACTTGAATTGTGCCATTATATGAACAGTGTAAAGGATGGCTTACTATTTAAATAAACACCAACCTAAAAGATGACAACTGAGTGCTTTAACATAGATGAACAAAGCAAAGTGTCTTGTGTTCTCAGAAACTAGTTTTCTATCATGCGCCATTCAAATCAGTCGCAGTTCCAACCTCCCTGTGCATCTTCCAAGCTTTACTAGAGAGGTTGCTCACTACATCTAAAGCTAAAAAGCTACTAAAAAGGTGCATCAAATGACCTTTTCATCATCAAAGAAAAATGAGCACAGTTGACTGTAAACTACTATGACATTAAATAATTAATCATGACATGGCAAAACTACCATTAGAAATATCCAAATTATTTAAGATAAGTCAAACATAGGGTAACTAGCTAAGTCTTTTCTTTCTAATTCATCATAGTTAACATGAATACCATAGAGTCTCATGATTTATATCCTTCCAGCAAGTTCTCACCTCTCCATTCCAGGCATTCACTCTCAAAGGTCCCTTGAGGGAAATTGTTGAGAGCAAGAAGTTAATCATGACAATGAAAGGAAAAAATCCAAGTGCAAAATATAAGCCTTTGGCACATTCTCAGGTCTGAATATGGACGAGAAAAGAAAATGGGGGAGAAATGTATTGATAACAATTGAACCATTAATCCAAGTGGTACCGAATTAGAGGGCCTGGAACGATTGGCAGAATTATGCAACAGAATGTTCACTAAGAATTCAGCCTAATGCCTCATGTAGCATTCTCCTGTCTGGACAGTGGAACACGTCTCCTGGTATCAGGGTCCTTCCCAGGAGACCATTAGGAATGTATGTCCTTTAAAAGTCTTTAAGTAGAATCATGGTCCACTAAACTGTGCTTCTCAGATAGCACAACTCTAGACATCGTTTCTATCTCCAGGTAAAGACATAAATTATAGGAGCTCTCAGGTCTACCAATTTAAATGTGGTGCCTGTTTTCTACATATTAATAATACTCATTTCTTCATTCACTTAAAAAAAAAAGAAAAAACTCTACCTTCAATATAAGTTAAACAAAGGGGACACTTCAATGAATGGAACCCAGCCATGTCAGTAATTAATCAAAACTCCTAGGAACTTTATATCAGCAGTTTACAGAGATCAGCAGACAGAGCAAGCCGGCTCCCTGAGCCACCACCACTGCCTAATAGAAGCACTAATCACTAACCATGCGGCACACATTCAGGAAGGACAACAGAAACATGGTAGTATGTAGTTTATTTTCATTCTTTTTTAAAATGTTTTATTATCACTGAAATCTATTGTAATGAAATTTGTGTAACATAATTAACAGAAAAGCTGTTACCCCTAGACACATTTAAATAATCTAAAAAGTTATTTGCTTTTTAAGTTCTCATCATTCACTATCCTACATATGAACTTTTTTTCAATTATCTACTGTCCATGAGTGCTAGGGGATTTCTTTTTCTATTAAACATACGCCTTTTGCTACATCACTGATAATCTTCAGAAGGTATGTTAACTCTGACCTTGCCTTGTGTGAAGATGTTGGTTTAGGGCAGTGGTCAGCAAACTCATTAGTCAACAGAGCCAAATATCAACAGTACAACGAGTGAAATTTCTTTTGAGAGCCAAATTTTTTAAACTTAAACTTCTTCTAACGCCACTTCTTCAAAATAGACTACCCAGGCCGTGGTATTTTGTGGAAGAGCCACACTCAAAGGGCCAAAGAGCCGAATGTGGCTTGCGAGCTGCAGTTTGCCGACCACGGGTTTAGGGCATCTTTAGGTTTTCTGATAGTTTTATATTTCAGTGGTGTATAAATGCTGTTGCTATGAACTGCATGTCTGTGTTCCCCCAAGTTCATATGTTAAGACTTGAGTCCCCAGGGTGCTGGTATTAGGAAATGGGGCCTGTGGGAAGGAATTAGGTCATGAGGGTGGAGCCCTCATGGTGGGATTGGTGAACTTAGAGGAGGACAGAAGAGAGTTTGTTCTTCTTGCCATGTAAGGACACAGTAAAAACACGGCTATATGCAAACCAGGAAGAAGGCTCTCACCAGACACATATCTGTTGGCAACCTGATCGTGATCTTCCCAGCCTACAGAACTGTGAGAAATAAATGTCTGTTGTTTAATCCAGGCAGTCTATGGTAATTTGTTATAGCAGCCCGAATTGCCAAAGACAACTATGACCCAGGATATTATGCCCTCAATAAAGTATATAATTTATTCCATGTAACCCTGTGGTTATTAAAAATGGTCTCCACGTGTGGGAATGTCCCCAAATTCCTAACAGTTCAAAAGATCATGTCTTCTCTGCTCCTGCCTACAGCAAAAAATAAATATAAACTACTGGTGACCTGCTAGGCTTCAAAAATGATTTATTTTAACTACGTTTAGATAAAAAGGACATATTAAGGTCTGAAGGTTTACAATAAATTTTTCTAAATATACACTTTAACACTCGGCTTATATGCCTAGCTGGTTTCTTATTTTGTTGTTTTTGTTTTGTTTTAAAAATGAAATATCTCCTAAAATCATTTTGAAAATGTGTTTTCTTTCAAGTTTGCATACCAGGCACATGTGAAATTTTAAACTAAATGAAATGTTCTTCACAAGAACTATAGATTGGGCTCCATCTAAATCAAAACAAAGACAATGCTCTGAGTAAGCAGAGTCCAGGGGTGAATAAACATGTTTAGCCTTTTAATAATGCCTTCTCTCAACTAAGCCAAAGCACAAATATGAGTGGCAAATTAACAGATGTTGACTTTTGAAAAGATTTAATTTAAAAAGTGATCTTCAGTTCTTCAATTAAGGGCCCCCTACTTCTCTGAGGAGGACTCTCTGAATTCTGATTTCCACTAAGTCATATCACCAGGAAAACGGATAAGTAAAGATTGGGGGAGCAGAGTTATTGTCTTTATTTAACACACATACCATGTACTATATTATAGGCATTATTTTAAGTATATTACAAATATTAACTCAATAAATCCTCATAACAATTATATAATTAGATACCGTTATATAATTCCCATTTTAGAGATGAGGATGTCAGAACAGAGAGACAGAGCAACCTGCTGAGACCAGTAGGCTAGTACACTGCTTAGGCCAAGATCTAACCCAGGCAGCAAGTCTACATAGTCCATGCTCTTAGTAACTGCCTTACTCTGCCTTTCCTGGCCACTGCTTGCTTAATTCTTCTCATTAACGCCACAGAAAATCCAGTCAAAGAAAGAAAAGAAAACACGTTCATTACAGAGGAAAATTAAAGGATCTAGCTTTTAAGTCTTTTCCTCCTCCGTTAAAGGCAACACAAACTATTTTTCATTGAAAAAAAACTGAATTCCAAACACAAATGACAAAAACAGCAGGGAAGAAAATGCTATTTTCAAGTTTCTAGGAGGTTATCATAAACAACGAAGAGAGAAAAACAAATTAAAGTTTTTTAAAAAAATGGCATTTGACAGCATCCCTTCTACCTCGCTGCCTAGAACAATTTGACTGCACTGGGTACAGCGGCTGTGCAGAGCACCCTACGGTGTGAAAATGGAAGATGACCACGCCTGGAAAGAAAAAAGAAGCATATTGTAAGCAAGTGTAAATGCACAGTAAGGTCTGCATGTTGTGGAAATAAGCCCAGGCTGCTTCTCAATTCATGAGTTTAGCTGAGATGGCAGAACAGATGACAAACAACAACAAACAGAAACACCATACCACACAATTCCCTCCAATAGTGGAGATAAATAACCACAGAAGCTCATTTAATTTGATGCTAATTTACTTCCTTGTTTAAACATTCTAAATATTTGCTATCTATTCAATATTCATGTATTATGTTTTTGTACCTTGAGAGTTTTATGTTCTCCAAGGAACTGATTAATGTGTACCCATGGTCAAAATAGCACACTTTCCTCAAAATAACAGCAAAAGCTTTTATTCAAAAACTTAATATCAATTAATTGGTCAACATATGGGGAAAGAGGTGAACTCAATCTTCTTGGCATTTAAATTTTCAAAATACTAAAGTGAATATTTGATAGGAAATACTTTGGTTTATTCCAAAATAAAACAAAGCATTTATCTTCTCCAATATAATTATTTTTGTTCTGTTTTGGTAATCAAGGAAAACCCAATAGTGGGCTTCCTCCCCTCCCCCCTTTCCTTGCAGTTCCAGAAAGAAACGATTCGTCTACCCAAAATTGGTTTATTCTATCTACCACTTTTAGATATACACATTTTTTAAGGATATGCTTATTTTTTTGTGTGAAGTTTCACAAATAATATCAATTTATTCAAAGAAAATTAAGTTATAGTTTTCAGTCCTAATTATTTACACCAACGTGTTAATAGCCTATTAACTCAAATCCAATTTTTTGTCAATTTAAGGAAATAGTGATTAAGCAAACTTTACTAACATATGAAACTCCAAAATAGGATTGTTCTACTAAAAATAAAAAAGAGGGTGGGGTACACTACGTTCTTCAAAAGTCAATGTGGTCAAATGCAAAGAAAGGCTGTGGAAATGTCCACATTAAAGGAGGGGAAAGGGACATAACCACCAAAGGCAATACCTGACCCGAGGCTGGATCCTGCCCTGGAGGGAGAAAATGCTCTAAAAGAAGTTACTGACCTACTTGATAAAACTTTTAATATGAATGACAGATTAAAGTATTTTACTGGTGATAAATTTAGTTAGGTTGATAATTATACTCTAGTTAAATAAAAGAATAAGCTATCCTTAGAAAATATACACTGAAGTAGATGAATGCCAGGGGCCATGGTATGTAGTATCCTCAGATGGTCCGGGGCCCAGGTGGGAGGGGGGGGGGGGCGGGCATGGGGGAATCATGGGAATGAGGGAGTGAGAGCACATAAATGATAAAGCAAATAGGGTAAAATGTTTAGGTGAATCTGGGTAAAAGAAGAATATTCTTTGTAATGTATTTATTGTTTGAATTTTTCTGTGAATTTGAAATTATTTCCAAATAAAAAGTAAAAGCAACAATGAAAAATTATTGATCTGAACCAGAAGTATAAATTAAACTCCAAGGATAGAACTTACTCTTTATAGGAACACGCCCTCAAGGTATTGATACTCTGTCGTAGACTATCACAGACATTCAAGTCACAAAGACCTTGGTCCACATGGAGTGCCAGTTATTTCTAACATTAAAATCACCCCCGAAAGGCACTGAGTACATTGCAGTCCGCAGACACTATACACTCACGTCTCCACAATAAGAAGGTAAGGCACATCCATTCTTAACACAATGGTTGCAAGATGTCAAAGGCACCCCAGATCAGCCCTAGAAATAAGGTTCCTCCACATCACCAATCCAGAGGCAACACCTCCTGGCTCTGATAGTGGTGGTCTAACTTGGTGGATATTTACTTACTGCCTATTATGTACAGGCACCAGGCTATGTACTAGAAGATAATGATGACTTTTGACACTAACCTTAAGGAACTCACAACTTAAGGGCAAAGACATAGAATTCTATAATTGTAATAGTAACTATAAAATGCTGCTGTAATGGCATATGTTTCAAGTGTTCTGAGAATGATTCAGTGAATAGGTGAGACTGCTTCATTCAGTTATTCAATAAGTATTTACTCGGTATCATGAAAAGGAACCTTAAGGATTAGTAAGTACTCCTTCCACTGACAGGAAAAGAAGTGAGAAGGAAATTTCAGGTAACGGCAACTAATAATGTAAGACAATGGCTTAGAGTCGTGAAAGTGTAAGCTGTTTTAATTAAGTCATAAGGGGGTCAGTGTGGCTGGGAGCCCAGCATCTTCTGGGGGTAGAGGTATTGGGGAGGTAAGACCAATTAGAGCCAGATCCTGAATGGCCTCGTATACCATGCTTAGGAATTACATGGAGGCAATGACATAATATTTTCAGCAGGAAAATATAAGTATGAAATGCTTGTTTTAGAAAGACAATTCTGGTTAAAATGCTAACCATTAAATATCAAGAAAAGATGGAAGTAACAGCACATATTCACATGTACTTGCAACAGTCTTCAATTCTGATCAGAGCTTGAACTGAAACAACATCGAGAGAGAAAAAGACATTTAAGGAAGGAGAATGGGTAGAGCTCAGCAACTGACGGGCTGGGTCCGATGAGATATGTGGGGATGGAGGGTTAAGATGATGCAGCTTCCTAGGTTAAACTTTGGGGGTCTTGAACAGTGATGGAGGAAAAGGGGAAAGGATAAAGTCATCTTTGAACATACTGAGTTGAAATTCCAGTACAGTTTGCTTAAGAGATGTTCAAAACGGAAGTTAGAATTGTGGGAAATACATTGAAGTTCAGGACAGAATTTCATCGTGATTAAATACAAAATCATTTCCTTGTATTCTCTAAAGAAAATTGTATAGATTGAGAAGACAATGAAAGTAGATGTTTAAAGATGATCAGAAAGAAAACAAGCCAAGAGAAGGAAGAAGAAAGAAGGCAGCTATGTGATATGACACGGTGCCTATGTATGGGTTAGGCCGACACTCTATCCACCGAGCCAAACCAGCTAGGGCGAGAGAGAGAGATTTATTGAGATGGAATCTACTCCTGGTGAATATGCTATAAGGAGTGTTTAAATTACAACAAAGGCTTTAGAATATTACATAAACTTAGTTGATAAAGCATGGTAAGATAAAGTCTGAAAGGACTGACTCCAATTTGGAAGTTTTACTGTGAGTAAAATGCTATCAAACAGCATCGAATACTCAGAGAAATTGTTTGTGAAAGGAAGAGTCATTAGACTCAGTAGCTTCATTGCTGCCTTATTTTAAAAGAAAGTATAATTATGGAACCTAAGTAGCCACTCAGGCTTGTAAAGCAACTGAAGAAAAATAGGTTCACAAACTAATTACTGAGTGCATTCACTCCTCTTTTTAAAAATTATTGATGGGAAAAAATATTAGAATGAACCATGGTTAAAATAATGCAAACTTTTGATTGCAACATAACAATGCCAAGTGATTCTGGCTTAAGTGATGAGCATCTTCCACATGGAATGCCTACAAATGCCCCTGTAAATGGTGTTGTGCTTACGTACACACCCACACCACTTCCTTCAACCCACAGACCTCACCGTCATAGCCACCATTTAAATACTTGGCCTTCATCACCCACAGTGACCATCATTCTGGTGCAATCACCTATATATCCCCTCACAGAAACGGTGATACCTGTAACCAGTTAACTCAGCATAGCAACCAGGTTTTATAACTAACTCTATGCGCCAGTTTGTTCTATATATAAATGTTTTTCTTTTCAAATATCATGATTAATGTACTGTCCAGATCATCAATATTCTTGACCTCTCAGGTCATTACAGAAAACAATCTGATCTTCTTTTACCATCATATGAATAAATAATACCCAGTCATCTGCCTGTAAGTATTCATTACACGTGAGCTATAGAAATAATAATCAGTCACAGATCAAGTTTAGGACCTTCAAAACAAAATATGTAGATATGATTTACAAAGAATCCTTTGAGTGGTTTCTTTTCTCCAGAAATGATCTGAAGTTTCTCCTATATGCATTGTACAACCTTGTTTTTCAATCTGTAAATATTTCTCTTGGGTCAATATTCACTTTACGCCTTTCTAACTCAGCAAACAAAGGCTCAAATCCAACATGCCTTTGCCATTGGTCCAGCACAGTAAGAGAGCAATGATTATGTGAGTGCTTCAATCTGGACAGTCAAAAAGATGACCTTATGCTGAACCTCCTGTAAGAGAAACAGTACTGTTTATAAATAAAATCTCATGCTGAGAGACCCAAAGGAAGAAAGCAGTCACCATGCTTGCAGGCAGTTAATGTTCTGCCCTTTGCTTTAAGGTACATCATATCTGGATTTCCATCAACATTTTTTTAAATGTTTCTCTAAGTACAGAATCCTGGGTTTTGTTCATGCATATCTGGAAACTATTGTGTTTAAGGAATATCCCACTAGCAACTAGGATACAAAAAGAACATTCTTTACTTATTCCTCCTAATAAGAAAACACTCTCACAGTTCTTGGTTTAGTCCCACCACATTCTTAAAGGGGCATCTGACTAAAGAAGAGCTGGACCTTTCTGTGAAGAATCAATACATCAAAAAATGTATATTCTCCAAGGAAATGTTAAAGTTATGCAAAAAATAAGTTGCACAAGAGATTACTTCTAGATTGAAAACAGTACCAATTTAAAAAATTACATTTGAATTTAAATAGACCTGAACTCCCCATTTTGCATGCTGGCTTATCTTAAACAAATGACTTGACTTTGATGAGAATCCAAACGGAAATAACTGGATATGCTATATGAATAAACTGAGCCTCGCACTTGATATCCCATAGGCACTAACTAAATATTACCGTCCTGCTTGACTTTCCACTTTGATACTGTAAATGACAACACCATTAGGGAATTCCATAGTTTTCCTTTTTGCACATGTGTTGTTTGCATTACAATGATTACTTGCCACTGTGTAAACAAAGAACATCCCAGATATCCCATTTTAAGTAACTATCACAAGAGGGTTCATAAGTTATTTTTAATGGTAGATATTTCCATAGTCTATGGGGTCACAGAATCACACAAAAGAAAATCACAGCTATATTAAAGTATATATTCAATTAATGAGTGTAAACCAAGTTCATAATTTTAAAATACCCAGTATACTAATCCCATCAGATTGATTTTTATAAATGACACAATCATTGAGTGAATATCACATTGCCACTTCCTTTGTACTACCTAGTAAACTGAATCAAACACAAAACACTCTTTAGCGAGGCACTGTCCCATTACATAATCCAACTACTGACATCAAACGGAAGGCCAGTCCACTTTGGTACAACTCTTCAAGTAACACGTCAGATGACAGAAACCTTAGGATGAGACCATTGTAAGTTGTTGATGGAAGAGAAAAAAAGGATTTTAGACTGATTCCCAATGGTAATCATTCCAAAACATCATATTCATATTAATAAACATATTTTCATCTTAATGATGAATAGCTAGCTACCTGCTAAAGTCAAAGAAACAGCAAACCATTCCTGATTGGAAACTGCAAGACTGTGTGTATTTTCCACTGTATATTTTGGCTCTCTAACTGTTTGATCTGAGAACTCTGAAGTGGAGCCTCAGAAACTCCCCATGCTCCATAAGCCAGCACATTCTTTAGACACACTGCATGCATTCAGTACAATCAGAACATGAACAGCTGGGACACAGTGCTGGATATCCTTGCATTTTTTAATCAGTTTGTGCGAATTTTAAGTGAGTTATCCGCTATGGTGAAGGTAAAGCAATTGTGTATTTGGAAACTTCTTAAATGGTAATAACAGGACCCAAATATCCTAATGTTCCTTTATTCATTTCAGAGAAACACCCTCTGTCACACTTGCTTCCTTCTGCCAAAGTCTACAAGGATCAAACTTAGTGGTAGCAGAATAAGCTAAATAATGTTTTGTCCAAGTTTCCAAAACAAGCTTTCACAATTTTCCATTTATGAAAAAGGTTAGAAACTACATTTTATCATTTTGAACAACCAAAATGATTTAAAAAACAAACTTGATTCTTAACTCCCCCATTCCCCTTCAAAACCCAAACCACCACTTTTTAAGTAGCTCCAGCACATGGTGGCCCTTTCCTTCCCTGCTAACTGAGATCTATCAGCAGGAAGTTAATATAGAATCAATATCATTTTCTATGCAGGGCCCTATACAAATAATGCTAGCCTCTCCAATTATAACCTATGTAGCAAATGGCCTGTCCAAATGTTACTTGAAAAACAAACAACTTGACTGACATCAACAGGATATATTCATATGCAGGAAATTTATTCACTGTGTTGATGAAATTTTTCTACCAGAAACTCTGTTAATTAAGTCCATTTTTTAACTGCTTGCCATTCTATGCCAGTGACTTGGGGACAGTTATACAATTGGCCATATGAAAACTCTAGATAGATGCTTGAGAATGGGTCTTGCTCAGGTTTCTGTTTTGTTTTAATTCAGAGCCTTATATTTGTAACTATCCCAACATATATCAGTAATAACAACATATTATTTAGTCCAACTGAATGCTAGCCCAGTAGGCATCCACTTGTCAGTACAAACCGAAAAAGCCAGAGAACTAGTCACCTGAACAGAGGATCCTTTCAGAGCAATGCCATATTCCATAGGAAGATTGGAATATCTATGCTTTATGACTTTATTGGGTATTAGAATTTTCCAAAAAGAGATAATAGTTTTGGTCCTAAAATCTAGTGGGCCTCCAGTTATCCTTAATGAGGAATGAAAATATGTATTCTTTTCTGACTTTCAGAAGTGAAATTTTCTCAGATTACATGTTCCAGGAAATGTGATAGGTATTTCCTGGTGAAAGAAGGATCAAGACTTAACATAGCCCAAAGGGGGAAATAATGTATAAAAAGGTGGTTTCTTTACAATGTCATGACTGCTTTGACAGAGGTCTACATAGAAAGGGGTATGTGTGGCAGGTATAAGGTCTGATAAAGTGATATTGGAACTAACACTTGACAAGCAATAAGTAGTAACAATAGGTCAGGCAAAAAGTCATTCATATCCTTGAACATGTGTATATGCATGTACGTGTTTGCATGTGTGTTTGTAAGGAATCACTGCTGTGAGGAAGGGGAATTCATGTTAATAAAAATAGCACACGTTTCAATAAAATAGAGAATGACCTAATCCCCAAAGGGTTTAGTCATTAAAGAGCTTAAAAGGGATAATGACATGGTTTGATTTACATTTTAGTGATATCAAATACGATTTTAAAGATAAGACTGTTTATCAAATGTAACTTTCGGACGGTGCCACCAATATTTTGTCAACACTCTCCCATCAAGTGAGGTCTGCAGTTCTTCCCCTGATAGGCTTGTTATTGCATCAGCCAATAGAGTGCAGAGGGAATAAAGGTATGTAACTTCCTAGGCTTGTTCTTAGGAGACAATGGACCTACTCAGTGGCTGTCATGGAATTCTCCCTCTTGAGACTGTCCCCCTGAGGAGGCTCCACTTGGAAACCAGCTGCTATGTTGTCTTGCCCAGGAGTCAGACATGGAACTAAAGAAGCCTCCAAATGATTCCAGCCCCCAGACATTCAAGTCTTCCTATCTGAGACCCCAGATAGCATGGGGGGAAAAAAGGTCCCTGTGCCCTTTCTTAATGCTGACCTATATAATTTTTCATAATAATAAAAATGTTTTACATCACTAAGTTTTGGGGTGATTTGTTACACAGCAATAGATAACTGGAATTAAGTTCCATCTTTAAAAGAAACAAGATCCATAACAAGATCTTCTAGATAGTTCACTATCAGACCTTTCTTAAGTAGGATCCAAAATAACCTGCCTTGTATAAACTTACTAGAAAAGAGTGTCACAATTGTTTTTACTTTTTACCTTTTTAAAATTTAAAGACAATGGACAACCATGTGGTGATTTCGGGTGGGGAGGACAGTGAGTGTAGGTGAAAGGGGGCATAGAGAAGATAAATGATGATAAAAAAATAAAATGATATAAAAAATATAATATTTTTAGATTAGTTTTAAGTTCACAACACAACTGAGGAGAAGGCTCAGATATTTCTCACAAATGCCCTGCTCCCACAGGTGCATAGCCTTCCCCATCACCAACATCCCTCACCAGAGTGGGTGACCTTTGGTACAACTGATGAACCTATGTTGACAAATCATTATGAGCCCAAAATCCATAGTTTACTTTAGAGTTCACTCTTCGTCTTGTACATTCTATGGGTTTTAAGTACATTTAGATATAATGTATTCAACATTCTAGTATCATACAGACTATTTCCACTCCCTTAAACACCACCACCCCAACACACACACACACACACACCACTATTAAATGTGTTTTTTAAACCAAAGCATTTTAAACAAAATTTCTAATGTGGAAGCGGGGAGAAAGGTGTGTTTATATGTTTATTTGTTGTTTGTAGCTACTTTTGATATAATAAGAAATCTCCTTTTCAAAAATAAGCCTCAGGCATAAAGCCAATCATAACACTGTTTCTCCACTAACCCAGAAACCTATCCCATTTCAGAAAAACAGAACCTCATTCAATTTCAGACAATCTCCCCAGTTAAATTCCAGCATTCTGCATACTTTGAACCAATGTTGTTTCTAGTCACGTTATTTTTATTTTACTAAGTTCATATTTACTGCTAAAATATTCTTTTAAACTTGCATTTGCATATCAGTAAAAATAAACAAAACACGAAGATGAAAGACAACTGATTCACTTATTTCCTTCAGGCTGGCAGATTTCATAGGAAGTGCCTTTGTAATAAAAAAAAATATTAATGAAGTAGCAATTTTTTTGCAGACATTTGCTCCTCTGTCTACTTCATTTATAAATACATTTTAATGAGGTAATAGAGACTACACAGCTCTGCAAATGTTCCTTTCTCCAACATTTGTTCTGAATTCAAAGATTAGAAGCAGCTAATGTGCTGCATTTGGGGGGCTGGTTTTTGAATACAGCATTTAAAGCACATTGTTCGAGCATCTGGAAAGCTAACATCTCATAAATAGCCCATCCTCCCAAACATATGATTAGACAATAAGGGTAATCTGAAATTTGTTTAAAATCAGTAGCCATAAAGTAGATACAGTGTACTACAAATTCTCCCTTCCTCCCTCCTCACCCTCCACTTCAGAGCATGTATTGAAACATGCCTAAATGGGCCTTCATTTGCCAGAAGACATTCACAATGGAGTGTGTCTCTGTGCAATTAAATAGTACACATCGTCAAATCCTCTCATTTAAGAAATCTACATTTTACTGAATTATATCTAAGAAATAAATCAGGTCTACCCCAAAGGTACTCTGTGTCTGCATTCTCATGTTAAAGGATTAAATGCTGTTTTCTCAATAAAATATTTTCCAGTCTTCCTCAAATGTGTACATATTTAACCGTAACAATCAGCAGACTTAATAAAGGACATAGTTCAAGTAAAGAATCTGCCTTCTAATCAATACATAGGAAAAAAAAATACATATAATGCAACGTTCTAAATTTTTTCCTTATTTCATATACTACGAACTTTTCCTTTCCAGATTAAAAAATACAATCTAACCAACATTTAGTAAAAGTAGGACAAGCTTATTTAATGTAAGACAAAATCCCTGGGAGTCATAAATATACACATTTATTGTAGTACCCTGCAAAAACCTGTAACATTAAAGAAGTCTCTAAAAAGAAAAATATTGCTTACAATTAAAGTATCCCATAACTGATCTGTTTCATGAATTTGATCTTTAAAGTCTTGGCTCTACCAACTTACATTTATTGAGTGATAAGTGACAGGCGCAGAGCTAAGTGCTCGACATAAATTACTTCATATGCTTTTCAAAATGGCCCTATTAAGTAGGTACTACTGTTAAGTCCACATTTTACAGATGAGTAAACTGGCAAAAAGAGCGTTTACAAAATAGGCCTACTGTCCCACAGCTACTGAGTTCATAAAATTGTCAAGTTTGCAAGAAACGTTTAAGATGGCCTAACAAAATCATCTTCTTTGGAAGTAAGAAGCTGAGGCCAGACATCTAAGATCACAGTTAAGTCAGTAGCAGAACAAGATCTAAACCTAGTTTTTCTCATTCACAGTCCATTAGTCTCTCAAATGTCTTTTCATTTCTCATTTTGTACAGGGATTTTTTAATTTTTAGTCTCTTTTGTTTTCTCCATGCGTGCCCATCTCTTCCTGAATCTGCTGTGCATTCTTCCAGCCCATGCTTTAATCATTCAATAATTGTGTAACAAAATGTGTTTATAACTGACATTCATATAATTATTTTTTATGTACATGTTATACACTATAAGTATGTTGCTTTGTCATTCAAAAGGATGCTTGGGGGATCGGTCTATGTAATATAAGTATGTATATCTAAGCCATTATTTTTAATTTCTAATTACATCCATCCTACAAATATACCATATTATTAAGTTGTTTCCATTTTTAAACAAACAGTGCTACAGTAAACATATTAGTACATGTCTCTTTGGGCTTATTTAAAGAAGTTCCTGACTCAATATATATGTGTATTTCTAGCTTCACTAGTTATGATCAAATACTTTTCCAAAGGGGTTGTACCAATTCACACTTTCACTGACCGTACATATCTTTATCCCCACCCGACTCCCCCTGACCCCAAATCTCTTCTAATGCATAATATTGTTCAAACTTTTAAATTTGGTTAGTGGATATGAAATGGTATTCCCCTTCTTATTTTATGCATTTCCAAGTACAGGTGCATTAATGTTAATTGTTTAGATTTCTTTTTCTTTAAATTTATATATCATTCACCTATTCCTCCATTGACTTGCTTGTATTTTTCTTATTAATTTCTATAATCTTTTTCTTTGTTATATATGTTGTTTTCTCATAGCATCCTTACAGGAACTTCAATTTTGAGATAGTAAAATTTATCTATTTTTCCCCTCCTGATCAGCTCAAAAAACTCAAATTGATATAAGCATATATATTTTTCATCCAAGATTTTTAGAAATGGCACCCTTATTTAGAACTTCCTCAAAGAAAATTAAGAGGATAATAAGAACTGGACTAATCCCTTCTTTGCATTGAGCTAAACAACTGTCAAAGTGACTACAGAAATCCTTTGTTGTTAATAAAAAAAAAAAATTAGAACTCATCCTTTCATTTTACGTGTAATTACCTCTTCATTTTATATTGTTTTAAGTAAAAACATTAAATATTTAAAATTTTTATTAAAATAACCCTATCCAGCCCTGGTGGGATGGCTCATTTGGTTGAAGCTTTGTCCCACACACTAAAAGGTTGCCAGCTGGATTTCCAGTCAGAGCACATTCCTAGATTGTGGGTTTGATCTCTGGTCAGGACACTTACAGGTGGATGTTTCTACCTCCCATCAATGTTTCTCTCGCTCCCTACCTCTCTCTCTAAAACTCAATAAAAACATATCCTTGGGAGAGGATGATAGATAGATAGATAGATAGATAGATAGATAGATAGATAATAGATAGATAGATAGATAGATAGATAGATAGATAGATGATAGATATACAGATATCCTATCCATCTTAACAAGGATCCCAGTAACTTATATGATTACACATTTTATCAATTATCCCTGTTTGTACCTGGGTATCATACTTGGCATATGCTTACCTTCTTTCCTTGGAGTTCAAGTTTCTTACTACTATTGAGGCAACCTACATATTAAGATTTCAGAAAAGTTAGAAATACAAACTATATGTACAACTGAAAAATATTATATCAGAAAAGAAGTTATAAGGACAAAATCTATTTTCCCTAAAATTCATTATCTATGAAATATTTCTTTAAAAATATATCTCAAAAGGTTAGGGTTTTAAAATAATTCAATTATAAAAGATGGCAGCTATTGGACGCTGTCCCTATCCTGGATCATTCTTTTGGAAATCATGTGGATGAGTAAACAGTTCTTTAAGGAGTTCTCCACAACTAACACCCTGTCATTAGTTGTGAAACTACAGATAAGTCACTGATCTCTGTCTTTTTTTGTAAAGTAATACATTAGGCAAAATGATCTCCAAAATTCGATCTCTTTATAAGTATACTAAGCCTCTCTCTCTCTCTCTCTCTCTCTCTCTCTCTCTCTCTCTCTCTCTCCCCCACCTCTCTCTCTCGGGCCTAAACACAGCAGCTATGAATTAAAATCCCATTTTAACATTCAGCAGCCCAAAATGGGATGGGTAACTTCCTTTCTTCAATATATCTACTGAAATAAAAACCATTACTCACAAACCAAAGGCAGTGTGCCCAGAAGAAATGGATTCTGATGATGCCAGATGTTACTGTTGCTTCCCGAGCAGACAGAATTGAACAGCCTCTCCTTCCTATCATGTAGGAAACATTTCAGTACAAAAATATGGATAATATAGGATTCTACTTTACAATGGACGACATATGCATTTTCTGAGTTATCTCCGTAAATTTGTCTTCCTATACATTGAAATTGCTATTTGTTGAATTCTACCAATATCAATTTCATATATTAAAAAAGCAATTCCTTCTACTCCTTTATTTTCTATCCATCAGATCCATTACTGAATAAATAGCAGTGAGTCTGAGAAAAGAAAAAGCCTCAAGAGAGTAGCTATTCAGAACTCCCAAGGCAAACAGCGGAGCATAGGAAGAAAGCTCTCTTCTGAAAGAGCATATCCTTCTCGGCCTTCCTCCATGGATTTCCTAAAGCAACAGACCCATTCTCCCTTTAGAAATTAATTATATGGATTTTAATATTAAATTGCTTGTGTTCAGAAAACTTTAATTTGTTTTAAACTGCATGGATTTATTTCAAGTAGGGTTTCTCAGTAAAAAAATAAAAACAATGAGTCTGATCAAACTGTCTCTAGTAGAGACAGAAGCTGTCAGCTGTTTATTGTTCTGGTTGGGGGAACTCATAAATCTGTTGTAATTTGGGCAAAAATATAGCTGTACCATTTATCTAGTTTGTTTTTGTATTGATATACTACTGTCTATATTTTCAATGAAATGTTTTTCCCTTTGCAGAAGTTTCTGACTCAATGTACACGTATACATGGAGTCAGATTTAAAAATAATTATAATTCTGTCCCATTCCTATCACACAGTGCAAACATCACTGATATTTCAATAAAATCTTTCTTTTTCTTTAACGTTAACCCTCACATGGAACTAAGTTCTTGGTTTAGCTAGCCTTAAATCTTAGAACAAAGCAAATTAACCAAAGCACATTCTTAATTACTTAGCGTTTGGTTTTCTAGTTTATAGATAATTTAGATAGAATTTTCTCCCAGTACTTTTGTTTTATATTTCATTAGGTAGTAGAGGCACACCCTAGCCGGTTTGGCTCAGAGCGTTGGGTCCCAGGTTCAATTCTGGTCAAGGGCACCCTTTTTGGGGCTCTTGCAGGAGGCAACTAATCGATGTGTTTCTCTCACATCAATATATTCTCTCTGTCTTTCCCCCTCTCTTCTACTCTCTCTAAAAGCCAATGGAAAAATATCCTCAGGTGAGAATTAACAAAACAAAAAAATAGTAGAGGCACTATCTTGTAATATATTTATTAAAATAGAAATAACAACAAGTTACTAACATTCTAGAGCAATTATTATGTTAGGTACTTTACTAAGAATTTCATAAGGATTATCTCACTAATGCTCCTACTTCCTATGAAGTAAATATTATTCACATTTTAAGGAGGAATAAACTAACTCATAGCTGCTGAGTAATTAGCCAAAGGTCATACAGCTAAAGGTGGTGGGCTAAGATTCACATTCAGCCAGTGGACTCCAGAGTTAAATGCTATTAACTACTACCTTCTATTACAATGATTTTCAAACATTCAATACCTGACTATTTAGTCAGGGGCACTGACCTCTTTTCCCTGACTATCAAATAAAAAAATGACAACAGCAACACAACAATAGCCATATAGTGTGAATAAATCAAAATTACACCTATTTTTTGTCAGATCGCCAAAAATATATTTTTTTGGTGGGCCACAGAACTTCAGTAATTAGTTTATGTGGGTCATGAGATGAAAAAGGTTGAAAATCACTGTTCAGAATGCTGCACTAAGACTGACTTTTTTTCCTCTGAAGAACTAATTTATCCTTCTCATTTGTGAATTTACAATCTGATAAAATCAATACAAAGAAATGTAGGTACACCAATTACAAGTACATTTAATTAAAAATGTCATGTACTCATGCTGTGAATGCTATTCTAGTACACTAAAAATGTTAACTTCTTTTATAGAAATACTAGAGGCCCAGTGCACGAAATTCATGCACTGGTAGGGCCCCATAGTGGCTGGGCCTGCCACCCAAGGCCTCCCTTCCTTCCCCCCACCAGACCCGCCCCCTGGTCGAACTACCAGTCGAGGGGACAATTTGCATACTATGCTTTTATTATATAGGATTGGAGCAGTTAAATAAATATTCTTCCTGAGGTCCAGGACCCCTTTTTATATTTCATATCATCATGAAATCCAATGAAGCCTACTAAAAATAAAAATGCATAATAAGCCCTGGCCAGAATGGCTCAGTGGTTAGAGTGTCGGCCCCGCACCGAAAGGTTTCGGGTTTGATTCACAGTCAAGGGCACATCCCTGGGTTGTAGGTTCCATCACCATTGGGGTATGTTGGGGAGGCAACCAATTGATGAGTCTCTCACATTGATATTTCTCTCTCTCTCTCTCTCTCTCTCTCTCTCTCTCTCTCTCTCTCTCTCTCCCCTCCCCTTCTCTTTCTCCCTTCCACTCTCTATTTAAAAAAAAAAAAATCAATGGAAAAAATATCCTCAGGTGAGGATTTTTTTAAAAATATATAATAAAATATCATTTAAAAGGTTTGCACAAAGCACCACAGGAGATCAGAAGAAAGAGAAGCTCCCCAGATTAAACAATCAAGGCAGGCTCCACTGAGAAGGTAGCAATTGTGCCAGGATTTCAATACAGCAGGACTAAATTGAAACAGACTGAAGGGAAGAGGGCATTTCAGACAAAAAGGAGTGTGCTGAGAAATATCAAGCATGCCTAACCAGCTGGGGGGGAAAGGTGTTTGGAACACAAATTAGAACTGATTTTGGGTGCTCCGACAGGACTGTCTAACTGAGGTATTGGTACTCTACTTGGGAAGCCTTGAGGAATGAGTCACTGAATATTTTAAACCATTCAGTCTTAAATCAGAGCTTGAACTAGGAAAACTAATGATATGGAACCCAGGAAGTTTATTACAAGGCTAGGGGGCTGAAAAAGTAATCACTGGTATTGAGGACCTTGAAGAACTATTAAGTGACATAGAGTTCAAGAATGATGACAGGCGATAGGTAAGCAAGGTACTGGCAACCTTGGGGTTAGAACAGAGTCTTAGGAGTTTACCAGACCGCACCAATAAAGATGAGTAACAGCAGCTGGGATCAAGGAGGCAGTGGGAAGTGCAGAGAGGAGCTGCTGAGAAATTACATAACCAAAGTCTGGACTTACCCTTGGGGGCAAAGGTTTGCCAAGATCCCTTCCCTGTCCTCAGTCAGAGGCAGTAGGAAAGCATCCCCCCTGGAGAGAGCTCGGGGAGGAAGACAAGTATTGCCAAAGGATCCAGATTTCAGGAAAGGGCGGAAGATGGGAACCATGAAGGCCCTGTGGGATGTGCAATGGAACATGCATTCCTTAAAGCCAATAAAAAAGCCAATAGGAGAGAAGACCAGACCTGAATGAGCTTGACAGGGTTAGGATGCAGTTTAGTAGGAAGGAAGTTAGAGGAAGAAATGGCAAGTCACGTGATTCCACAAAGGATTCCTAAAAATCATAATAAAGTCACAACCATAGACCTCTCACTAGGATGGTTAGTTTAGCTTCTGCCTGTAAGGGTAGTTGAAATGATTCAATGTAGTTCCTGGCACAGTAAAAGATCTTTATATCCATGGCTGAATTTAACCCTCAAATGCTAAGGTCTAAAACTAAAAACTGAAAAGAAAAAAAAAGAAAAATCAAGCACATCCACACCATAAGTAATTCCAATAAATATACTGAGAAAGAAGTGATAGAAAAAAACGTTGATTATTTTTTTAAAAAAAGATTTCCAATTAAACTATTTCCAAAACTAAAATAAAAACAAACAAAACCCACCACTGTTAAGGGCTCCATGCTTTACTGCAGCCTGAGGCACATGGTTGGTCTGTGTTTTAAAAAGTAATTTGGTTCATAACGCATAAACCATTGCACTTTCAATCAATGGCTAAAAAATATTAGCCATTAGTGCTAAGGATGTCTAGTTAGCTTCCTTATGTGTATTTGGAGGAGTTTAATATTTAACACTGTAAAAGTAGAGAGGTAATCAAATTCATTTGTCTAAACCCTCGAGTGAAAATCTACTTTCAAGAAAGACAAATTATGATGAAATACAGTGGCATAAAAGTTTTATTTTAAATGAGCATTTATAATCTATAACTTTGTCAGGTGTAAATTCAGTATAAAGTCTACATTTTATACCTAAAGCTTATATAAGTAAAATCAAATGTATTATTGTTTATTACAGTAATGCACATAGAGTAATAGTAATTTATGTGAATTACCGTAACTAAAATATTAATTCATTTAGGTTTAATAACTACTCATGACACACAAAACTATATATATTTATATATGTAAATGTATATAAAATACTGCACACCTATATTTTAGCAACATTTGATTGAATTTCAAGCTTTGCAGTAAAAAGATTTTCTGATTAATTCTGGGTATGCCAGATTTACTTCATCAGCACACCCATTTTTTAAACATTCTTGATTAGTCAATGTTGTACTACATGAGAAAATACTGTAACTTCATTACTGCTGGCTTTGGGAAGCTACATGCACTTCTCAGCAGAGCACAAAACTCCCTGTTTACATTCACATACTACTTCTCATAGGACAAGATCTAAGGATACTTAGTGAAGTGAAACAGATTCTAAGGTTTTTCTGATTTTATAATTCGTTCAGATAGATTCTGTGGGTGGTAAATTTTCTGGGTCCTTAAGCCTGGGAAAACGCATCTACTTTGTCCTCCCACATAGAGTCCGTATCACGTATCATTTTTAAAATTAGATTTAAAACAAAGAGAAAATATTGTGTCATACTTACTTCAGAGCTCTTGTTTATTAAAAAAAATAAACAAACTGTCCACCTTTGGCCCACATTATCCTCCAAAACTAAACCAAACTGACATGTTCACAGGACTGTAAGCATATTGGGCAAGAAAGAAACGTTTCCTCTGAACCTCACTTTCTGCGAGAGTCCGGAAAATATGGACTGGGCACAGGGTTAGACACTGGGGGAGGGATGAAGAGGAAGAAATGACTGGCCAACTCAAAGCTTTGAGCAAAAGGTTATAAAAAACAGTGTCCAAAGGTGTAATGAGAAGAGAAAATTCAGACAGATTGTCCCACTATGCAGCTTACAGGAAGGGCTATTCAGAGAAAGTGAAGGTGTTATGAGGAGAATTGTGCCCCAACTCCACCCCACTCCTCAACATTCATATGCTGAAGTCCTAATCCTTAGTACCTCTGAACGTGACTGTATTTGGAAATAGGGCCTTTAAAGAGGCAATTAAAGAAAAAAGAGGTTATGTGGGTGGGCCCTAATCCAATACAGCTGATGTCTTTATAAGAAGAGGAGATTTGGGCACAAAAGCACAGAGGAAAGACCATGTAAAGACACAAAGAGAAATGGCAATCTATAAGCCAAGGAGAGAGGTCCTCAGAAGAAATCAACCTAATCAGCACCTTGATCTTGGACTTCTAGTTTCTAGAATCATGAGAAATAAATGTCTGAGGTTTAAGTCACCCAGTCTATGACACTTGGTTGTGGCAATTATAGAAAACTAATATAGGAGGTAAGCACAGGAAGAAAATTAGAGGCTGAAGACCAAAACATCAGCAGATGTTGACAAACAACAGGATATGAAACCAAAATATATCCTATGGAACTCAGAAGTTATGTTTTTGTAGAGTCTCTAAAACCACAAATAAAAAGAAAATTATAAATTGCTCCTCCAACATTTTTATGTATTCAATACCTGTTACATATACTAATATCACCATTTTTCAACAAATATTTATGAAGCACTTACAATGTGCCGGACTGTTCAATGGACTTAGAATTCTTTAGTAAGCAAAAAAACAGGTTGACATTCCTGCCTTCATTGAAGCATCCACTCTGGTGGGAAATAACAATGAACAATAGACCTAGTAAATACTTGGATGAATCACATGGTATGTTGGGCAAGATTAATGCTATAGAGAAAACAGAGTAAGAGAAAATAAGAATGATGAATAAATGCAGCTGCAGGGTAGGCTTCATTTAAATGATGACATTTGAGCAAAGATGAAGGCAATAGGTTATTTATGAAGTACTGACTATAGGTCCAGAATTATATTATGCAATGTATGGGCATTATATCGCTTATCCTCAAGATACTAATACTGGAGAAAATACATTATGCCTATTTTAGGAAACTCAAGCTTAAAGAAGCACAGGGCTATTGTGTGGAAGAAGTGGGATTACTGAGTGAACCAAATATTCAGCGAGTAGCCAAACCCAGCTCCAGACCTTCCACAGAGCCAAGTGAGGGAAGCAGGGAAGAAAATAGATCATTACAGTAGGCATGCCAAGTGCTGTACTAGAGGCAACTGCAAGGGATTAGAGAAGAATGAGGGTGCAGCAAAGCCAGGGCATCTCTCTCAGAGAAGGGCTCTTGGAGAAGTAAGAGTGAATTCCATGAGCTGTGTTTAAATAGGGTGCTGATGCAACATAAACTCAGTTAAAATATGAATAAAAATATTTCTAGAATAGATAAAAATGACTTTTATCTAGCAAAACAAAATATCCAAAAATAGTGATATAAACACATAATGGTACACTCACAGGTTAAGTAGATATTAAAAATGTTTTAAAATAACTTAATAATATAAGAAAAATAGGAATTTAATATTAAGACAAAATATATAAATACAGTAAAGTGCACTATAAATAGCTCTGTGTAGGCATGTCTGTGTGAAATGTGTACGTATGTGTGTCAGATGCACAGATAAAGGTAAAGACTGGAAGAAGGAAGTAATTTTTATCTCTGTGTAGCAGGATAACAGATGAGCGCCTGAAAATAACAATAGTTTAAACAAGAAAGAACTTTGGTATTTCTTCTACATTTAATTTTTAAAGTCTGGAGCTTGGCAGCCCAGAGTTGGAAGGAAGGTTCCAAGGAGTTATCAACGACCCAGACTCTTTCCAGTTCATCGCTCTGCCATCCTTACAGCAGGACTGACTTCGCAGTCCACCAAGTCTGTGGAGCTTTATCCACCAGACATCTGTGCTGGTCAGCCAGATGGAGGGAAAGGGAAAGAAGAAGGGAAACCCCTTGCTTATAAAATGAATTCTCATAAAGCCCCCATAATATAACCACTGATGGCATGACCAGGATATAGTCTTCACATGGGGGCAAGCCAGCCAATCTAACTGTTGTTGCTGTTTTTCCTAATTAATCAAGAAAGGGAGAGGAGGTTAGAAAGGCACCTGGTGGTCTCTGCCACAAGACTTTTCTGTGTTCCCTACATTTTCTGCAATGCATGGGTAATACTTTTCTGGAAACAAAAAGGTTTCCTTGCTTAAGATACTCAGTTATTAAGTGATACCTAAACATAAGTAAAGAAAAAGCCTAAAGTTAAAGGGAAAATACTAAATTATTGAGAGGTAAACTAAATGTCTATTTGTCATAAATATTAAGGAGCTATACTATCTTAGATACAAAAATCCACTCACATTTAATGTCTTTTCACTCTATATGCTCACTACCAAAATATTCCAATGAAGGCTTATTAAGTTATAAAACATACATTTTTTAAAATAGCTGCAAAATTACAGGTTTTCTTCTGAAGTTCAACATTTGGAAAATATTTAGACAAACTCTGAATACAAGACAATGTGATCTAGATCAATACAGAATTCTAAAAATATGAGTAAATGGAAGACAGCATATGATTTTGATAGTATATGATTTTAGACATTTTGTCTACATTTTACACAGTAGCATATTTTGCTAAATTGATAAACCTAATGCACTTGCAAAAAAATCAAAGTCATTGACGAAACCGGTTTGGCTCAGTGGATAGAGCGTCGGCCTGTGGACTCAAGGGTCCCGGGTTCAATTCCAGGCAAGGGCATGTACCTTGGTTGTGGGCACATCCCCGGTAGGGGGTGTGCAGGAGGCAGCTGATCGATGTTTCTCTCTCATCGATGTTTCTAGCTCTCTATCCCTCTCTCTTCCTCTCTGTAAAAAATCAATAAAATATATTAAAAAAAAAAAAAATCAAAGTCACCATCTTCATGGCACTTGTGGTCTGACTTACAGTGTACAGTAAAATGAAAATAGTGTCTAAGAGACATTTGTTAATGTCAATAGAATAATCCTATCTAATAAAGAGGGGATATGCTAATTGACCCTCACGCCATCGCAAAGATGGCAGCACCCAAAACCAATAAGGAGGGAATATGATAATTGACTGCCCGCCCTCAAAGATGGTGGTGCCCACAGCCATTAAGGAGGGAATATGCTAACTGGCTGTCCCTCCCTCAAAGATGGTGGTTCCTACAGACAATAAGGAGGGAATATGATAATTGACTACCATGCCCTCAAATATGGCAGTGCCCACAGCCACAAGATGGCAGCACCCAGTCCCCTCAGCCCCACCGGGGCAGCAGGCGGGCCCGACTGCTCCACGCACCTGCCTCCGGAGTCCCTCAATCTCCTCAGCCCCCCAGCCGCCCAGGGCCAGCCTGAAACGCAGGCAAGCCTCGGATGGTGGCTGCCCAGCCGCCCAGGGCTGCCCGAGGCTCAGGTAACCAGGGCTGGCTGAGACTTGTGCTGCTGGCAGTGGCAGCAGCAGAGGTGGGATGGGGGTGTCGCCTTTCCCTGATTGCCAGGTCACCTCCCGCTCCTGAGGGCTCCCAAACTGTGAGAGGGGCAGGCCAGGCTGAGGGAATCCCCTCCAGTGTGTGAATTTTCATGCACCGGGCCTCTCGTAAAGAATAATAAGCAAAACCTGCTGCCCACCTGATGAAAAAACTACTTCCAAACAACAAACTAAGCATCTCTTATTATTAAATACTAGAAGCCCGGTGCACGAAATTCGTACACGGCAGGGGGTTGTCCCTCAGCCCAGCCTGTACTCTCTCCAATCTGGGACTCCTGGAGGGATGTCCGACTGCCCGTTTAGGCCCGATCCTAGTGGGATCGGGCCTAAACGGGCAGTCGGACATCCCTCTCACAATCCAGGACTGCTGGCTCCCAACTGCTTGCCTGCCTGCCTTCCTGATTGCCCCTAACCACTTCTGCCTGCCAGCCTGATCACCCCCTAACCACTCTGCTGCCAGCCTGGTTGATGCTTAACTGCTCCCCTGCCAGCCTGTTTGCCCCCAACTTCCCTCCTCTGCCAGCCTGGTCACCCCTAACTGCCCTCTCCTGCAGGGTTGATCACCTCCAACTGCCCTCCCTTGCAAGCCTGGTCCCTCTCAACTGCCCTCCCTTTCAGGCCTGGTCCCTCACAACTGCCCTCCCTTGCAGGCCGGGTGCCTCCCAACTTCCCTCTCCTGCTGGCCATCTTGTGGTGGCCATCTTGTGTCCACATGGGGGCAGGATCTTTGACCACATGGGGGCAGCTATATTGTGTGTTGCAGTGATGATCAATCTGTATATTACTCTTTTATTAGATAGGATAGAGGCCTGGTACAGGGGTGGGGGACAGCTGGTTTGCCCTGAAGGGTGTCCCTGATCAGGGTGGGGATTCCCTTGGGGCGTGGGGCGGCCTGAGCGAGGAGCCTGTGGTGGTTTGCAGGCCGGCCACGCCCCCTGTCAACCCAAGGGGAGGCCCTGGTATCTGGAATTTATTTTCCTTCTACAATTGAAACTTTGTAGCCTGGAGCAGAGCCAAGCCTGGGGCTCCGGCAGCCATTTCTGTGGCAGTTAATTCACCTTCTACAATTGAAACTTTGTAGCCTTAAGCGGGTGAGCCCGGCCAGGGTGTGTGGAAAGCTTTCCTTCCCCTGTTGCCGTCGGCAACCCTGGCCTGCTTTCTCAAGCTCCATTCTGCCGCCATTTGTTTGAATTTGTTTACCTTCTATAATTGAAACTTTGTAGCTTGAGTGGAGGCTTAGGCCTGCAACGGCTATGGAAAGCTTGGCTTGCTCTGTTACCAGGGAAACCTTGCTCTCTGTGGCTGTAGCCATCTTGGATTGGGGTTAATTTGCATACTCGCCCTGATTGGCTGGTGGGTGTGGCTTGGCTGGTGGGTGTGGCTTATGTAGTGGAGTGATGGTTAATTTGCATATTACCATTTTATTAGAGAGGATTTGATAAGGACCAGAGTGTATTGGTTACTCTACCAACCACAGGCCCTGTAACTTGCTTACAATTTATCATCTAGATTGAGATGTTGATGGATATATTTAACAGCTCATAATTTTACACTACCATATAAACACAGTTATCAACTTTAAGATGCCAATTGATTTCAAATAATAAAATACCAAAAAAAATCTCATAAAATTAAGGAAATATGTTTTATACCTAACCAATAAAGTTGTGCATTTTTCAAAATCTAAGTGGAGTTAGTTGCTGGTAGCATTTATTCATTATCAAACTAAATCAATATTTATTAATGTCAGACATTCTTCCAAGCCCTGGGGATACAGGTATAAACAAGACAAATCCCTGACTAATAGCGATAACATTTTACTGCAGGAGACAATTAACAAATAAATATAAAATACAACTGCAAGTGGTGATACGTACTACAGGGAAAATAAAACTGATAAGGAAAAATCACACACGAGGTGAAAGAGGAAATATTTTGAATTTGGTCATCAAGGCATGTCTGTCTGGGGACAGGGCGCTTAGAGCTCTGATTGAGGGGAGCCACATGAATGCCCAGGGGGTGGACAATCCAGACTGAGGGCTCATTGAGATAAAAGCCCTGAGACATACATGTGTGAACAGCAAGTAGAGGGACTGGAAGGAGAAAGGAAGGGAATCATAGGAGACAAGTCAGAGGGGCAGCCAGGGGCCAGAGTGTTTGGGTTCGACTCAGAATGAAATGGGAAGCACTGGGAAGGTTTACAGTAAGTGGGGAGGTGACAAGACACTGGAGAAGATCATTCTGGCTGCTGAGAAGAAAAAAGGCTAGAGACAGCCAAGGGCAGAAGCAGAGAGACCAGCTAGCTGGTGGACTGGCAGGTGAGAGTGGCAGCGGCAAAGACAAGGTAAAGATAAGGAACAGGGGTTAGAATTGGGATACACAGTAAAGGTAGAGCTAACAGTACTTGCTGATGGACTGCATATGGGGTGAAAGAGAGAAGGCAAGCCTGACACCAGTGGCAACCCAAGACATTGGATGAGTGTTCACGCAACACAGACTAAGACCAAGAAGACAGTGGGAGAAACAAGTAGCGAAGAGAAATCAGAGTTCAATTTTGGCCATATTAATGTGAGATGCCTACTAGCATTCAAGAGGAGATGTTTTCTATAATGTTAAATATTCAGGTCTAGAGCAAATATCAAAATCGGGGTGTCATCACTATATAAATAATATTTAATTAACAGGCAGGACTTCATGCCAGCAGACTAGCTAAAATAACCAGGAGTAAGTACACATAATGAGAAGAGAAGCATAACTGAGCCCTGCAGAATTCCCACATTTGGAGGTTGGGAGGAGAAGATGAACCCAGCAGATGAGACAGGAAAACTCATCCCTTTCGTAGGAACAGTCAGGAATGAGAGTGCAGTCTGATGGACACCCCCTGAGAAAGTATCTTAAGAAAGAGGAAGACAACTACAACTACATCAAAGGCTTACTGGCAGCTTGAGAAAGATGGGATTAATTATACACCACCGGGTGACCTTGAAAATAGAGCAGTTTAGATATCTTTTGGTTACAACTAACAGAAAATAACCTCAACTAGCCCAACAAGACCTTTTATTTAATTTATTTTATTTATTAGACAGGGACAAAAGTCAGTCTTGCAGCCAAGGCAGTTTCATAGTCACACCTCACTATGAAAAAAGGTAGAGCCGCCCAACAGCTCCTAAATTTAAAGATGTTCAACAATTCCAACTGCACATAGAGACCCATGGCAGGGTCAACAGCCACAGCCCTGGGGAGGATAATCAAACTGGCCCAGCATGGGTCAGGTGTCCCCCAACAGCTTCCGTGACTCCTATAGTGCAGAGGGGCCATGTCTAATATTGTTCGCTTCTCCCAGGACCTGCCTAAGCACAAATGTGCTGGGGAAATCGAACTGAATGCAAACCCTGCCCTCGTTCTGGCCATTGTCCGAAGAGCTGTGCTAAGGACAGTGCATATATTATCCCAGTAATCACAATCGCCAGTTAAGTTAGTGTATGATGGGAAAACCAAGACTCATAAATGCTAAATAACTCATCACACAGCCCGCTATGTGGCAGAGTTGAGGTTTTCTGACTCGTATGTAAAGTTATCTGAACTAATTTGGCCATGCACAACCATGAAGCTCTTTTTGATAGCCACCACCAACAGTTAGAAGTAAAGGATCTGCATTTCCCCCTGGACATCACAAGCAGGTATGAAAGCAAGTATTAGAACAAACTGCAAATCCACTTAGAACATTAACATTAGTTATCAGATACAAAAAAAAAAATAAGCAAAAAAAAGACTTCTTTATATTTGTTTATAAACTCAATGAGGTCCCAGGGTTCCATTCTTTCTGCTCATACATTTCATGCAATAACCTAAAAGAGAGGATTCGGTAAATCTTAAGTGATCATCAAGTAACTACAATCCTCCAAATGATTAGCTGATCGGTTTAGGATTCACTCTTCCATTGTCATTCCTGAGACCACACAGAGGCCACTCCTACTGTTTCCTCTCTATCCATTGCCTTCACTGGTGAGGAAGTTCCTGGTGCAAAAGTACACTTCCTATCACCTTTGATAACAGAGAATACATCAGAAGCTGTATGCAGCCCCATCATAATGGAGTCATGCTCTTCCGTCAGCTTCGGGCATCACTAAAACATGTGCATCTGGATGACCAATACCTCACATCACAGAGACAATAAAGGAAGCTGAAACTGGCCACACGAAACACGAGGAAACCAAAAAGTAGCTGCCAGCCTACACAGTTAGAGAAATCCTTTTGCCAAGTCTTGCACTTGACTTTTTTCACTTGAGCCAACAGATCATTTTACATTCCAAATACAGCAACACGGGCACCACTGCCCTTTCTCCAAACCCCCATTTAAAAAAAAAAAGAAATCAGTGCAGCCAGTTGCTGAAATACCTGAATAACTGGTAGGACAACCACAACCAAAGATCTGTCAGATGCCCTGAGTAGAACAACAAAGACAGTAAAACCACAGATTTCTCATTAGGTGTTTTGGGGAACAAAAATAAACAACCCATGAAAGTGTCTTGTGGAGTAAGAAATACAGATAGCTAAATGGTGTGAATAACAGATAAAACTTTATCTAAAATCTGCAGCAGGAAGTCCTGTTAATAGTGAGCAGAAGAAGGACCCACAGGATGATCAGCTCAGTATACTAATTCACTGTTCCATGTTTCTATTTCATTATTTTACTTTTTAATTGAATTTACTGGGGTGACATTGGTTAACAAAATTACATAGGTTTCAGGTATACAATTCTACAACACATCATCTGTATATTGCATTGTGTGTTTACCACCCCAAGTCAAGTCTCTTTCTATCACCATTTATTCCCCCTTTACCCTCCTCCACCTCCCCCATTCCTTCCCTCTGGTAATCACCATACTGTTGTCTGTGTCTATGAGGTGTGTGTTTTCGTTTTGTTTGTTTTTGCTAATCCCTTCACCTTTTTTACCCAGCCCCTCCATATTTCTATTTCAAATACTCAAGAGAGAGGGAAGGAGCAAGTTGAGGACAAAGTCCAAGCTCAGAGGACACAAGAACCTGCTGCAGTTTGGTTGTGGGAAATGGGAACACACCCAGCCCACATATCTGAGCCCTGGGTGAGGTGACAGGAGGAAAATCACTCAAACAGAGCTCCAGCTGCCAGTCCTTCTTTTCTTTTTTTTTTCTTTTTGTTGTTGACATTATTACAGACATCTCCCATTTCCCCCACTTTGCAATCTTTCCTTTCTGTGGCCTTTGCCTTGGCAGAGAGGCCATGAGGATGCTGGATGAGGCCATCATTGATGCTGGAGGAGCAGAGCCCAAGACTATCTAACAAGGCACTGGTTTCCCTGGATCATCACTCCCTTACTTCCAGGATAATGGGAATGAGGAGAAAACAGACTTTAGAATCAAACAAACCCAAGTTTGAATCCCAACTGCACTACTAGCTGTGTTACCTTAGGCAGATTACTCAACCTCTCAGCCTTCTTTATGTGTGGATGGTCTTATTCCACACCCTGCAGGACCATGAGGAAGAGTGAATGAAATCACAAATGCATGCGAAATATCTAGCATGTTGGACAGTCAGAAAGCATAGTGCCCAATATGATCTTTGGCTCCCTGCCCACATATGGTAAGCAGGCCAGACTACCTACCTCAGTACAATAAACTTGATCTATACTACCTCTGACCCTCAAACTTCCAACTTGTAAGAGGTAAAAATAAAATGCCTTCTGTCTCTGCTCTGTCTCTCTTCCCTTGCTGGCATGGAAGCCACCTGAGAAGAAACTTCAGTTTTTTTCATAGGCGGAAGAGAAAAAGGGGAAAAGCAAGGCTCCCAATAGACCGAAAGATTTTGGCCTTGGCGACCTAGTGGCCTCCTGCCCAAGCAGATCCTCAACCATGGAATATACACTCCATGCTTCCACTCAGCTTTGTTAGACAGCTTAAGACCCAGCAATCCATGATGCGGGTATCTTCATTAGAAAATGCAAATCCCTTTGCTCCAATCAGGGTTTTGCTCACCTTATGCCTCCTTCATACACTTATGAGAAGTTCAATCTGGTCTCCTCACATGGCTCCTAAGGGAGAACCAGAGATAAAGCGCTGGGATATGCAGAGCACTTTCTAAGAGTAGAGTAGGCCGAATGGGGAGGGGAAGGGCAGTGTGGGAAATAAGGAATGCCTGGGGTGCTGAAAATCTGACAGAAGAAGGAGAAAGCAAAACGAGTTGATTTAAAATTCTGCCCAGAAGATGGCCACCAGGAGTCCAGGAAAGAGGAGGAAGTTCTTCCCACCTGTTCCCTACTATGCCTCGGTTTCTCCCTCCTCACAACACCCAGAATGCAATCTTCCATCGTTAGTGCTACAGTGATGTTCCAACTTAGGTTAAAGGGGGGTTTTGAGAGCCAGCTGAATCTTAACTTCATTTGCTTAACATTTTTTGTATAGGAAAGCGAGTTATAAGTTCCACAGAACTCACTGAAAGCAGAAACCATATCTGTCTCCTTTAAGATTGATAAGATATTTCATTAAACTAATAGATGAGCAGTTGCATGAGTGAATAAATAAAGGGAAGGCTTTCCTGACAAACCAATGTAAAGCAGCAGCCTGATCTCAGTTCGGTTTTCTCTAAGCACATATTACTATCTGACCTTATAACACGCTTTTATTTATTTGTTAATTCATTGTCTGTCTTCCCTGTTACAACATAAACTGCGTGAGGGTACATACTGTTTTTCATAATGCTGAAGTCCTCACCTAAAACAGAGCCTGGCAAATCAGAGATACTCGGTAAATATTTGTTGAATGAGTGAATGAACTGAACAGGAAATGTCTTCATAAGACACTTTGAGGTTAAACACTAAGCCTTTAAGAGCAATACTCCAGGTCCCTCCCTGACTCAGACTCCACTTGTTGCTTCACACCACAAGTACCTAACTACTGTCTGGGCTTGTGATCATTTATTTTAAATAATGTCCCACTGATCACTCTAAAACACTAGAGCTAACCTGTAATATCGGTGCCTGTTCTTGACATCACTTCTCCCCAGGAATAAGTTTTAAGAAAAATGACAGAAAGTTTCCACCTACACCGCAAGTAGAATATTCCATGTATAATGGCTTTCCCTGCTTTTTTTCAGTGCCACAAATGCTTTATCCTCTCCTTCCAAAAAGACCTCAAAGCCAAATCACATAAATGAAACTGTAATTTCCTCCCATTTGTTTTATTTCTTTTTCAGTAGGAAAAAAATACTAATTTTTTTTTTTTTTTTTAATGAGGAGAGGGGACACTATAACCTATTTCACATTGAATACTGGAAAGTCACTTTCCCTGGACTGCCTATTTCCTCTATTACAGAAATCTCCTCCATTCAAATAATGGCATAATATCATTTATTTCTATTTTGTTATTGTCCTTTTAATTATGAAAAAGGCCATGGCTATTAAACCAATAGCAAGGCAGTTAAAATCTATCTTCTTAGAACAACAAATTCATTGTTTATACTAACTTTTTAATGGTTTATAAAATAGTAAACCATTTCCTTACTTGAACAGACTCACATATTTGATATTTCCCAAATAAATCAGGCCATCAGTAGTCAAAGCCCATCTGCTTTGTAAACCACATTTTAAAGCTCAGACATAATGGCTCCCTTTATATTCAGTCACCCAGTTTCCTCATGTCGATAAATGGGTGAAATAAAATAAGTTTCATTTTATAACCCTGATCTCATCATAAGAATGCAAATATAGAAAGGGGAATGTAGTAACTAATAATTACTAATAATTGTAAAGTTAAATGACTTCTTAGTAAATTAAGGCCTAGAAAAGTTGGAGGCAATGCTCAGGAAATAAATATTTTTTAAAAATTAATTAACTCTAACATACTCAATCTAAAATCTTTCTTTAAAACAATGTATAATTAATATTTTTCATGTATAATTTGAATGAGGAAAATGATCTTTGAATGTACCAAAGGTACTAAAGGGTACTTGTGGGTTTTTAGAATATTTTCCTACAGAATTCAGCACTTGTCAAATCCACTCTTCATTCCTAGAAACTTAAGAGGGGAGAGGCAAATAAGAGGGTTTTGGAAAATAAAGACATGACTCGAAATACACATGAATAAATACAGCACATCTACAGTCTCCAAAACAGATACACTTCTTTCTGCTGTGAGTATTATTCCTAAAAAAAAAAAAAAACACATCGTGATTATAAGACAAATACCTAGACATGAACCGCTATGTTGCACTGAAGATTAAAGAGGAACACAATGTCTATTATAGAAAACCAGAGGCCCGGTGCATGAAATTCGTGCACGGGGGGTGGGGTGGGGGGCGTCAGCCAAGCCTGCACCCTTTCACAGTCCGGAAGCCCTCAGGGGATGTCCGACTACATTTTTAAAAAATCACCCTGTACTTAATTTTCTTACTAACTCCTTCTTTTAAACTCCCCTCACTCTCACATTCTATTTCTTCTTTTTACTTAACTACTAGGGGCCCGGTGCACAAAGATTCGTGCACAGGGGGTGGGGCCCTCAGCCTGACCTGCAACCTCTCCAATCTGGGAGCCCTCTCCAATCTGGGAGTTTCTGTCTGTCTTTGCAATCATATGAGCGAATTGTCTGAGACCCCAACCCAGTTTGGTTTGGTACTCACAGAATAATAGAGGCCTTTTTATTTTCTTTGCTCCATTGGTGATTTCCTAGAAGTTGCAGGATATCTTCCCTTTAATTTTCCTCAACACTGTGACTTTACTTACGTCTCTCAATTTTGCTTTCCCTCCATCCCCCACTGCAACAGTAACTTGTTCCAGGCTCACTTTGCTCTAGTGTCTAGGACCGTGGTCGGCAAACTGCGGCTCGCGAGCCACATGCGGCTCTTTGGCCCCTTGAGTGTGGCTCTTCCACAAAATACCATGGCCTGGGCGAGTCTGTTTTGAAGAAGTGGTGTTAGAAGAAGTTTAAGTTTAAAAAATTTGGCTCTCAAAAGAAATGTCAATCGTTGTACTATTGATATTTGGCTCTGTTGAAAATGAGTTTGCTGACCACTGGTCTAGGAGATCCCGCAACGTGTCTGCCACCAGAACTACGATTCCCAGCATTCCTGGTGCTCCCTGCACTCTGTGCTTCTGCTTCCATTTCAGGAGCTGCCCCCAGAACTACGATTCCCAGAATTCCTGGTGCTCCCCATGCTCTTGGTTTCCGCTTCCGGTCCAGGGGCTGCACAAACCAAGAGGACTGTGAACTCCAGCCACCCCCAGGCCAGGCTGACAAAACTGGACACTCCAGTGGCGTCCCACTCCGCCCCCGGTGACATTGCGGGCATCCCACCACGCCCCCAGCCGCTCTGCGCCTGTGTGCGTGCGTGATGCTCACAGGCCTGCCATCTTTGTTTGGTTAATTTGCATACTCACTCCTGACTGGCTGTGGGTGTTGCGGAGGTATGGTCAATTTACATATTTGTCTATTATTAGTGTAGATTATATGATATAATTATGGTGCATTGAAATTACTGAATTGTCAGGAGAACTTGATGTGATCTAACAAGCCATGAACATTCTCCAGGACTCTGTCTCACCTGTAAAATGGGCAGGTTGAGACAATCTCTGAAGCCCCTTCCAGAACCAACATCCTATGCTTCTATTTACCATGCATCTCCCTTCATAGTGCAACAAACAGCTGCATCATTCTTATACCGTGGATATATTTTAACATTTAATTTTTAGCCTTAAAATTTTTTAACAAAAAATTTTATGTTTTGTATATTAAAAAATCTTTAACCTTTTGCACTCGGATGTCGAGTGTGACTCGACACAGTTAGCATTAGAATAAAGGAATCGAGAAAAAAGCAAGCGAGTGCAAAGGGTTAAGGAAATCATCAAAAAAGATTTTTCAGCAACATTGAAAAATTCATATACTATAAAAATCATAAAAAATGTAGCATAGTACAAATCTCCAGTTATAAGATGAATACATTCTTGGGATCTAAAGTAGCATGCAGACTGTAGTTAACAATACTGCATGAAATTCGTACAAGAGTAGGCCTTCCTTCCCCCGGCTGCCGGCACCAGCTTTCCTCTGGCACCTGGGACCTGGGCTTCCCTCACAGCCCCGGCTTCGTCCGGAATAATTAGCACATTATGCTTTTATTATTATAGATAATATACTAGGGGCCCAGTGTATGAATTTGTGCACCTTGAAAGGAACTGTGGGCCAAGAGGCTGCGGTGGGCACAGAGGCGGGTCTCAGCCCATCCTCCGAGCCCCCACCCGGCCCCTCCTGCCGTGGACCCCGATCCCCTGTCTGCTGTCAGCCTTGCTCCCACTGCTGCTGCTCCCACAGGCTGACGGCGCTGGCCCTGCTCACACCCGCTGACGGCGTGGAGCGATTAGGGCTGGCACCAGCAGTGGGTGCAAGCGGGGCTGGTGCTGTTAGTGGGTGCGAGTGGCGGCTGCTGCCCCGATCATCCCTCAGGAGCAGGGGGAGGTGGAGAAGCCCTCAGGGGTGATCAGGGCTGGCAGCCACCGCTCGCACCCGCTGATGGCGCTGAGTGATCGGGACCGGCTCCAGGCACCAGCAGTGGGTACAAGCAGCAGCTCCGGTGCCGGATGCAGGTGCGAGTGGGGCTGGTGCCGGCAGTGGGTGTGAGCGGGACCATCACAGGCAGCTGGGTGTGAGAGGCGGCTGCAGGCCCTGATCGCCCCTCAGGAGCAGGGATGGTGGAAAAGCCATGAGGGGCGACTGGGGCCAGCAGCCTCCGCTCGCACCCGCTCATGGTGCCAAGCGATCAGGACTGGACCCGGGTGCCGGCTGCAGGTGTGAGCGGCAGCTCCGGCACTGGCTGTGGGTGCGAGCAGGGCCGGCGCTGGCAGCGGGTGCAAGTGGGGCCAGTGCCAGCAGCAGTTGCAAGCGCTAGACGGGACGGTGGCGTGCAGGAGCAGAGAATTTTCAGTAACCACCAGAGGCTTGCCCCGATGACAGCGACCAGCACCCCGCTTTGGTCTGGCGTCCCTGCTCACCTGCTCCACCATCCTGCTGCGGCCCATCCCCGCCATGTTCCATGTGCAACCCCTGGTGGTCAGCGCACGTCATAGCGACCGGTTGTTCGGTTGTTCCGCAGTTTGGTCTGTTTGCATATTAGACTTTTATTATATAGGATTTTCCTGGCCTCACCCCATTTTAGCATCCTTCTCTTTCCTGCTTTCGTCCCCTCCCCCCTTTGAACCTCCCGCAGCCCCTCTCCCTCCTCCCTTCTCCCTCCTCCCTTTTCTCCCTTCATTCCCCGTGTTTGTCTCCTTCTTACTCCTCCCACCCTCTCCCCCGATTCACCTTTCCCTGGTGAGCCTGAACCCTGCCTCCCTCCCTCCTTCCCTATTATTACCCCCCGCCCCCGCCATGTTCACTGGTTTCTCTTCTAAACCTTCCCCTTTCCTCTCTGGGACCTGCTTCCAGCCCCGCCTGAGCGCACTTTGACATTAAAGCTTCCGTTCGGGGGGTGTTAACCCCCAGCCCAGGGCCCAGCCCCAGCCAGGCCTTCGCTGCCCACCCCTTCCCCTGCCTCCCCGCCACCGTCCTCCTCCCATTCCCTGCCTGGGATGCCCAACTTTACTCAACAAAGTACACTTAACATAACCCTGGCCAGTGTCTTTGGGGTCCAGCCCTCGGGGACGAAAGTGGTACCCTCCTTAGTGTCCGACTCCACCCCAGCTAAGCTGCGCCTCCCCTCCCAGCGCGGGGTGCCCAGCCCACTGAGGGTGGCCAAGGCCTGCACAGCACAGGCACTGCTGTGGTGGAGCAGGAGCGCCTCCTCCCAGAAGGCCTCGGACCATCCACCACTCTGTCTCAACGGCGTGCACCAGGGGCCACTGCCCTCCTCCAGCATCTGGGCAGGGCTCCCTGCTCCACGCTGCCTGCACCCTGCCCCTCGCAGGGCGCAGCTGCTCTGCATGCCCCCCCCCCCCGACGGTTGCCACCCCTTGCCTCATGCAGCCCCGCATTTCCTTCCCTTTTCCATTCCTGCGTCTTTTTCTTGTTCCCTTCTTGTATTTCTGTTTCTCCTCTCAGCCTGTCTGCATGCGGGCCTGCCTTCCTCTCTCTCTCCTTTCTTATCCCCTCCTATCGTAACCTTTCCTACCTACCCCGGGCCTCGCAGCTGCCTGAGCAGGGGGCGGGGATGCAGCCCGCTGAACGGTCGTTACGTGACGGTGTCCCGGACAATTTGCCTATTCTCTATTATTAGTATAGATATGTGGCTGCACTTTTCTGGAAGAATGAAATCTAAACTAAACTGCATAGGCCACGTGTAACTCAGAAGGGGACATGAAGATACTCTTCTTAACATAAGGCAAGATAGATGATAAGAACGAAAACTGCAAGGCAGGAAGGCAAACCAGGTTTCTCAGACTTGATGCAATGCAGTATTTGGAAGTTACATGGTAGTTCAAACTTAAGCTCATTCGGCTCCAATACCATCCGAGATGCTGTTGCCTAAAGCTGACATGGAGAGAGACTTCTATAGCTATAACTCTAGAAATTAAGACCACATTTTAGCTGTTGCTTACTGGTGTCATTCTAAGATTTGCATGTATTACAAAATGCCTTTTTCATTTTACAATTATACCTTGTATGTGTTTAACCATTTGCAATTTACAAAGTGCTTTTACCTCCTATTCTTTGAAGTAGGTATTTTTATTCTCTCCTTATAAATAAGGCAACTGAGGCTTAAATAATTTAAATGATATTCCTAAGGTCACTTGATAAAAAGAACTTAAGACTCAAATTTAGATGGTTTGATTCCAGGGCCAACAGACTTTCCACTACATCAATTTCCCAGCTTTCCCCAGATCTTTATCTCACCCAAATACGTGTTAATTCTGTAATCAGACAGGTTACATTTCCCACATTCACTAAAAAACAAACTAGTCTGATTTTCCAAGCCTAGATGAAACAGGATCTCCTTTCATTATTTTTTTTAATTTATTTTTAATTTATCTTTATTGTTGAAAGTATTACAGATGTCCCCCCTTTACACCCATTGCCCCCCTCCACCCAGCTCCCGCCTCCTCCCCAGGCCTTCACCACACTATTGTCCATTTCCATGGGCTATGCATATATGCAATCATTTACTTTTTAATACATTTTATTCAAAACTATTTAACAATACACTAAACAAACCAAGTTAAACTCATTCTTCAGCCAGGATAAATAACAAAAGTAGTCCAAATAAACTATGACTGGCACCCTCTAAACCAAGTATAATTTTTGCCTAGTGAGAGGATGGCTGCAGGGGCGAAGGAAAGCAGAAAAGGATGCTCTTGGTTCGATTGGTGTCACTTCTCATGAAGTGCGTTGGTTTTAGCTTGTTTACTTCTTATTACAAGAGATGCCCTGACTTACAAACTGTATCCTGACACACCATTTCTAGCAGCGTTTATGTCACCTATAAATCTCTCTCACCTCTTCACCAAGCATTCTCTTCATTGGCAGCTTCACAGAGCACACACTCAGCTTCGGCTGTGATGAAGACAGAGGCATTTCCACAGTCTGAAGGAACCCACCACCAACTGTTGAGTATTCTTACTGAATAGCTGCAGCAAAGGCTCATAGGCTTCCTCTCAAGTACGGAAAAAGCAGTACTAAGTAAAAGTGGCAGAAGAGAGTCATTACAGGAGTCAAAAATCAAAGAGTTTGTTTTATTTCCTACTATGGACATTTAGGTAGGTCCTGGTAGTATCTTTTCAATATTGTTCTTTTTATGTTTTAATCAATAAATTGAGTAAATGCCTTCTCATACCATCTTGTAGTAGACTGAGGCAAAGACAAGATATCAAACACAAAAGTATTTTGAAAGACATTTAAAAATAATGTTTAGGGGAGTAATATAGATCTTTATAACTCTACATTTTATTTTGAAAATAAAATGTTTTTAACTGAATGCTTCATCTGTATGAAAAGAATATATTACTCCCCTGAAACTGAAAGCAGGCCATTTTAATTTTCAGTTCTGTTATTTATTTTTCATTGGGGTAACCATAACAAACTCTATATTCTTTCATTATCACACTAGAGGCCCGGTGCACGAATTTGTGCACAGGTGGGGTCCCTCGGGATGGCCTGTGGGGATAGGGACCCAGCTCACGTCCCCAGGTTCGCAGACCCCAGCCCGGCCTGGCACCCGCCTTGGCCTGGCACCGCCCCCTCACCTGCTCCACCATCCTGCCACCAAAATCTTGCCCTTTGTTCTCAAATCTCTTTGGAGCATTTTACATCCTTACTATTTTGTTCATATTTGAAAAATATCCATTCCCCTTCCCCCACCCCTATGCCAGTAAAGCATATAGAGTTTTTTCAGAGAACCCACAGTAAGACGACGTGATCTCAAAAAATACAAAAGAATAATAGTAATATTAGCTACTTCTAGGAAACAGAGGGGATGTAAGAACAGCCAAAATAATTTTAAGGTAAACCTAAATTAAATAGTGTGATACCATTTTACAGTAAAAATTGTATCAATATAGATGTATGGTATCAGTTAAAGCAATGAATTTACCTCTAAAGCAAGATGTTACACAGAATATTCACTTTATAAATTAAAAAGCAGAACTACATAATATTAGTTAAGATATTTCTGTCACTACTGGGCAAATGGTAACATAATAATATTCCTGCCAAGGTAACTTTATCAGAAGAGATCTTTATAACTCTACAGAAGACATCCTTATAATTCTACAAAGAAAATATATATGAACAAGTTCCACTCCCACATCCAAAGAGTAGAGCTTAACATTAAGTCTTTAAGGGTTCCTGCAAATGGAATCTCAATTTATCTACCAATTAATCCAATCCTCTCTTCTAAAATGCAGATGCTGGCCTTAAAAGAAGGCCAAATCTATCTGACTTCTAAGTATATCCAAAGTGCATATATCTGAAGGCAGCCCAATTCTCTAAGTTCAATAGCTAGTCTTTCCCATAGACCCTCAGCACTGAAAACATGAAGAAAAGAAAAAAAGTATAGTTTTTCTCCTAAGAACATCCTCAATATAATGTTACATGAACTATGTATTGTCATTTTTGCATTGCAAAGACTCAGGTTCTTTTTTAATCCTCACCTGAGGACAGAGAGAGAGAGAGAGAGAGAGAGAGAGAGAGAGAGAGAGAGAGGCATCGATTGGCTGCCTTCCACCCCAGGTATGTCTTGACTTGGAATCAAACCAGCAACCCTTCAATCCTTTCAATCCTTCAGTGCATGGAACAATGCCCAACCAACTGGGCCCCTCAGGCCAGGCAGAACAGTCATTTAACATGGGAGGGGGAGAGTACAGATAAATTCAGGGGACATTATGAGATATTTTTGGTAAGCCAAATGAATCATTCTGAAGATGACTTTAAGATGAAGCAATTTAATTAAAATCCCAAGACCTTGGGATTAAGGCAGAAGGGGAAGGGAAATAAAGGAACTAGAGGAGCAGAGTTAATAGCCCAAGTGAATAAACTGACCACAGATCTGGATTTCTCTCTCTGAATTCTCCGTTTACTGGAGGGTGCTCTTGAATTGTCTCTAGGTCTGATCTTTAAGCCATAGGTTCAATTTATCAGGTTTTTCCTCAAAGAGCTGTATCTTTAATGAACTGAGACATTATGGTAGTCTTTTCAGGTCTTCAACTGTTTCTGCCTTTCTCTGCCACTCAAGTCACCTATGCAAGCAATACCTAATTATAAAAATATACACAAAACTGCTACCAACATCTAATATAATATAAAGCTAATATGCTAATTAGACTGAACAGCAAAATGACTGTCCAGACGAAGCCAGGGCTGCAAGGGCCAAACCCTTTGCATGAATTTCATGCATCGGGCCTCTAGTATATTTATAATATCAACCAGTCACAAAGTACTTAGTGATCATATGAAATTATCATAATTAATTCAAGGGACATAGGTACCAAAAAAATCACATGCTCCATTGCATACTGAAGATAAAGTAAGCATCATGAGGTCGGAGGACTGTGCTTATCTCATTCCCTTTGCAATTGTCTCTAGTCTCCAAAACAACAAAACAGGCACTGAGTAAACATTTGCTGAATGAATAAATACGTTTTCAAAAATGTTGCAAATGAGGAAATCAAAATGGCCATGGTTGTTTTAGTTATCTGCATCTTGCTGTGTGCCATACCTCTATGCTACTTCCCGGTAATGGCAGGAAATCCCAAATTCCAGGGTCCAACTACTCTCCAGATTACCTAATGCAACAAACCCTCTGCTAGCCCTGGATTGTACTGAGCAGAACTAACCATTAACTTCCATACATCTGGGATCCAATAATAATTGTTGATACTGAGTGCTTATAAGACCTTAAAGTAGTTTTTAATCAACAAAAAGAGTATGAGTCTTGTGCTCATACTCTTTGAATTTAATTCAATTATATTTAAAAATTAACTTTCCACTATCCAAAAATTACTATTCAACCATGTTGAATAATGATGTTCATAATACATTAATCATTGTAAAAGTTCACATGACAAGATAAAGTGATAGACAGAACACAGGCATGGAAATTTAGAGTATATTGTTATTTCAAACCAAAAAAGAAAAAGAAAAGGACTAGCCTTGAATACTAACTTGGAGGTCTAGCATGTCTCTCTCCATCGGTTTCTTATTGAAGTAATGCAAATATTTTATAAATGAAGAAGTTAAATGGTTAATCTCTTAGTCAGTGATATATTAGCACCATAGAGCACTTTGGCAGCTATACGTGAGAAGAAATTCACAATTTTCCATCACCAAATGTTTTTCCCATGTGTTCCCTAAAACCCTTCATTGGGACATGACATTACAAAGACACACTATGTGAGGAACTGTTACTCACCCTTAAGTGCTTATGTCTACCTGAGAAAGGAAGTCTGGGAAGGAAAAGTTAAAGCACAGTGACAGCACAGAAAGAGGTGCACACAACCTTCTACATGCCTAGGGGGAGATAAATAACACTCAGGGGGAGGTGGAAGCCGTGGGAAAGGTGGTGATTAGGAAGGATTTCCAAGAGTCAAGGCTTACGAGATGGACGGAATTTGGACAGGCAAAAAGGAAAGGGAAAGAGGAGGCCTAAACAGAACATAGGGTCAAGAATGTGGCACAGGTGCCCTAACCGGTTTGGCTCAGTGGATAGAGTGTCGGCCTGCGGACTGAAAGGTCCCAGGTTCAATTCAGGTCAAGGGCATGTACCTTGGTTGCGGGCATATCCCCAGTAGGGGGTGTGCAAGAGGCAGCTGATCGATGTTTTTAACTCTCTATCCCTCTCCCTTCCTCTGTGAAAAATCAATGAAGTATATTTTTTTTTTTAAAAAAAGAATGTGGCACAGGTAAGAGTTAACAAACAGCATCAGTGGGTTATTACGTTAAAAACAAGAAAAATATGATAGTGGTTTCTCAGCTTTGGATTTTGTTTTGAGGCTCATATAGCAGTGCCTATTCAAGTCTGGTTCATGGGAGACACAACTCCAGCAACCCTCCCTTCATTTCCACCTGACATTGGCCTACTACACCCACAGCCTCAGCCCTAACTTTGTTCTGAGAACCGCTGCACATTTAAAGTCTTAGACGCCAATCCAGCCGGTCCTCCATCTTCCCAGCTCTCTCAAACCTTCATTCCCACTACACTTTCTCCCTTAATCCAATAAAAACTTTGGTCTCACAGTCTACAAACTCCTTCCTGATATCATTCTCTAGTGGGGGAGGCATAATATAATCAAGAAAGCAAATAAATATAAACTTGAACGTTGAATGTGCCATAAGAAAAAGAGTGTTACAAAAGAGAGTTATGAGGAGGCCTATTTACATAGTGTGGTCAGAGAAAAACTCTCCTCCGGGGAGTGACATTTAAGATAAGACATAATGGAGGAGAAGGAGCCAACTGTGGGATGAACGGAGAATAGGGTATTCCAGACAGAAGGAACGGCATGTACAAAGGCTTGTAGATGAGAAAGATCCTGGTCTCGTGTACGCACAGAAAGGTGCCCCATGTGGCTGAACACAGTGGTCAAAAGACAGAATAGGAGAGGAGGTCAGAGAGGGAGGCAGGGGCCACATCACGCAAGGCTTTGTGAGCTGTGATAAGGAACTTGAAACTTAGGGGACTTGTAATGAGGCTTCATCAAAATGCTTGAAGAAGGATTGTGACATGGTCCAATTTGTGTTGTTTAAGATGACCATGACTGAGGCATGCAGAAGTGATGCTAGAGGCAGAATGGGTGTGGGCGTATCTGTAGAGAGGTTTCTGTCATTGTCTACAGTAGAGAGCCTGGCACATGGTAAATGCCCCCCAAAGACATGATGACAGAATTAATGAATAAATGAGCCGACAACTCTGAAGCTGGAAGGGGAGTCACAAATTAGTTTTGGAATGATTAGTCTGGCAACTCTATCGTGTTTTAGACAATAGAGAATCTGTGTCGGGAGAGCATTACTCAGACCCTGAGTAGATGGTCCACTGAAGAAGCATGCCACAGCTGACTATCCATTCTGAAAAGTTATAGTCAAACTTTACAGGCTTTCAATGTTCCAAAACACAATAACAGAACAAGAATCTTATTTATGCACAAAATTGCTCTGTGTAAACTGTTCCTCAAATTTAGTAAAATCTTTGTTTATCTTGTGTCTGACCAAGTGTATGTCTGTGTGTGCTATGTGTGTGTGTTCGTGTGTATGAAATATATGTGTTTAGAGATGCTAAAGACTGATGGTCAAAAACAAAAACAAAAAACCCAAGCTGAAATTGTTGAAGGCTGGGAAGTGAGCCAGTTCGTAATCACTAAAGGAACCGCTTAAGCTAGTTCCTTGTTGCCACTCTGGTAATGAGCATTCCTCAAAGGATGCCACTTAGCATAGTTAGTTCTTGCTGATGCAAAAGACGTCACTTCTGAAATCAGGCTGACTTGTTTTAAAAGAAGTGTCAATAAAATTAAGCTCAACCTAATCACTGATTACAAGAACAATAAAAATAAATGGTGGCCCTTATGCTTTAAAAAAAAAGTCTATCAAAAATATATGGCAATATTCTTTGAGAGATTGAACTCTAAATCTGATGTTCACTGCATTTTTTTTCATTCTCTTTTTATGGAATCACATAAAAGGGGCAACGGAGGTGAAAAATACATCAATTCTTAGTAGGAATTTTTGCTCAGAAGTAATAAGAGAGAGGTATTTTCTTGGAGTAAAGTGGAGCTTTTAAAATATATATATTATTCTAAAAAGCAACATAGATTATTAGCATATAAATTCATATCCTCTTGCTTTGCAAAGAGTTTCATAGAACAATGAAAGTCTAGACATAGTAATATCAATTTATTATTTCTAGTTCCTATGGAAACATGCAATAAACCTATGGAGGCCAATCATATAGGCACAAGTGCAAGGCAAATACACTTAAGGAGAAATCACATAATTTATATCTCTAGAAAAATGAGCTCTGAGGTATCAGAAGTAAGAGCCAAAAGGACCCACAAATCTCTGTGGAATGTTCTCTAAACTTACTAAAGTTACTGGTACCATTAAAAAAAGAAAAAGCAAAGCCATAATCCTACATTTTAGAATCCCACATTTTGAATTTGCCATTTGCAAATGATCATGCATTTTAGAAATATGAAGTTGAGAAAAGGCTAGCCCAAACTCTTAGAGAGAGAGAGAGAGAGAGAGAGAGAGAGAGAGAGAGATTTACATGAACTGTAATTTATTCAATAAATCTCAGTATTTAAAAATCTATACGATAATGTTGAAAAGCCCATATGGTAAAAAAAAGAAAGAAAGAAATCCTCTGTATTCGCTAAATATAATGTTCTGTACTTAATGACACAGAAATAGGTTTATGGTGTAGTGTGTAAAAACATAAGTCCCAAAACGCTTTACCACATCAAATCTATAATTAAAAAAGACTGGAATGATGTACTTCAAAACGTTAACTGTGTCATCTCTGAGTGTTAGAATCATGAGCGATTTAAATTTTCTTTATCTTCATTAATTTTCATAACATCTAAAGTTATTTTTATAATTGTATTAGAAATGTATTTTTATGTAAAAAAAAACAACAACACAGAATTTTATCAAAGGAGATTCACTGCAGATATAGAACTTAGCAAGATTCATGATTTTTTTCTAAATCAAGCCAGGCATGAAGTAAAAGATCTGCACACAACATGCTACTTTTACATAGCAACTTACATCATTTGCTGCAATCAAACTGAGTTTTAGGTGAATAGCTTACTCCTTAGCATATGTAAATTTTCAATGATATTCTTTCTTTTTTTAAATTTCATGTTTATTTTCAAGTCTGCCCCAAAGTGACAGCAGTCTATTTGTCACTTTGTCTATTTCTATATTGTTTTACTGTTTTAAAATTCCTATCAAATAAGACTGACTTCCATGTAGTCCCTGGTCTTTCTCCTTTTCTTTTGCCCTTGAGACAGTAAAACCTCAACATAATGGACTAATTCTGGTGAGGGAGTGACCATTAAAGCCAAAAGTCCATTATATAATAAAGTAGTTTTTCCAAATGCATATGTTAAAAATTTGACAAATTAGGTAGTTTACCTGTTTTTACTGGTGTAGACACGTTTGTGTAATTAAAATTAAGAATGTATGAAAAGTTTAATTTCAGAGAAAAGCTTTCTATATGTATTACTGTAATTTTAAATTTATACTGAATAGGTCTAGTAAATGTGTGCATTCACCAATCACCTTGAGTAAAAACAAATGCACATGGCTAGGGCATGGCTTCGTACATGTGGGAACATCAGCCAGTACATATTAAAACCTGCAGAAAGTCATGCTACGCAACAACAGAACTAATTACCAAGCACAATGCAATGTGATCAGGGGCTAATCTTTCACAAATACTGTTTATGAGAGGTGACTCTTGGATTTAAATATGTAGACTATAGCTATAGATATGTAGTATTTATTTATGTTCCTGAAATTACTGCAGTGTTTTTCCCAAAATATGGCTTATTTGTGAAAATTTGTTTAAATAACTGGATTAATAACAAGAAAAAAATAACCTGTTAATCCTATATAATAAAAGGCTAAAATGCAAATCAACTGAACAGCAGAACGACTGGTTGTTATGACGTATACTGACCACCAGGGGGCAGACGCTCAACACAGGAGCTGCCCCCTGGTGGTCAGTGTGCTCCCACAGGGGAAGCGCTGCTCAGCCAGAAGCCCTGAGCCAGGCTCATGGCTGACAAGCACAGCGGTGGTGGCAGGAACCTCTCTGGCCTCCGTGGCAGCTCTAAGGATGTCCAACTGCTGGCTTAGGCCCGCTCACCATGGGGAGCGGGCCTAAGCCATAAGTTGGACATCCCCCGAGGGCTCCTGGACTGTGAGAGAGTGCAGGCCGGGCTGAGGGACACCCCCCCACCACCACAAGTGCACAATTTCGTGCACCGGGCCTCTAGTTTAATTATAAGCAAATATTGGTTGAAAGCTTTTTAAAATTAACAGGGTGTTAATTTTCATACATGACATATGGACTGGAAACTTTTCATTTTGTCCATTAAATCTGAAATCCGTTAAGTCAAGGTAAAAAAAAAAAAAGGTTTACTGTACTGGTTTTTTATTGAAGATGTTGCCAGAGAGGGTTCTTTCCCTCACAATATGAAGCTAACCATCATTGCTCACTTCCTCATTTCCTCATTCTTAATGCCTCTCCTTGAATATAGTTAACTGATGTCAGTACAATAATCAACTCTTGTTATTTTCACTTCTCCTTATTACCATGATAGGGGCAAAAAGGAAAAAAAAAAAAAAAAAACGTAATCAGGTAAAAAAAAACCCTTAGTTCAGATTTTCTCCATATTTTTTGAAGCCATCAAACAAATGCCCAGATTGTATTTCCCTGTAAGATGAGCAGAAGCACACCTCTTCAGCTGCGGACCCTTCCCGGGTGCATTCATGGATGCCAAAATCAGAACCTACAGTTCGGGAGCTGCACACAGTTGCATCTTGTTTTGAATTTTTGTTTGCAAACTGTCAGTAAGATCATCATAAATTGCATGATATGCAGTCCAATATGTATGTTCTTGAGCACATCTCAATGTAGCCACCAAAAAATATTCATAGCTGCAGGTGTACAAAAAAAAAGGCAGAATTATGGCTTGATTTGCCTTGATAAGCATGGCAATTTTCTGTACACTTTTCATAAAGTGCTAATCAATTTCAGCTCAAAATAGATTGAAACACCCAACAGATTGCTGCCATAGTCCACAAATGTTTGTCATTCGTAGGCTGTGGCAATAACGTGAATTTTGAGGAGGAAAACTGCAACTGAACTGTACCTTGTTAAAACCCCTTTCATTTGCCTTAATAACTCCTGAAGAAATGCTAAGAACCGTTCAGAACTTACTTGTTTGAAATTTCTATTTCTTTTTATTATGTCTAAGTATTGCTTTAGTAATATCTGTTGTAAGGATGGTTATGGAACTATTATATTCAGAACTCAGTGTAATGGCATTTAAGAATCATATATCACATCCATATTGTTTAATGAGCCTCTAAAATATAATTACAGATATCACATACAACTTGGAATTGAGCCATTACAAACTTCTGCAATAAATTACTTTGTCTACATCCTTAACTGTTAAATGTGGCATCATTTTTTGAAAATGTTTTGTCAATATTCTAGTCCTTGTATTAAGATTACTTCACAAATACTTAGAGGTGTTAATATTCCTATTAATGCACCTTTTCCAGTAGCAATAATCCTGCCATATGAATGATTCATCTGCCCAGGATGTTTTGCCAAACACAAGTGCCAAAATTTTGCTGAGGACTGTCATACTCCTGCAAGGGAGCCTCTGCTCAAAACCGAGCATTTACTTACCCTTTCGATAAGTGTGAGAAACTACTGGTAATGACATTTAGGTCTGGGTATGGTAGGTTCTCTATGGAATGTAGGAAAATTAAATGAGAATAGATAACATTTCAAATTTTCACACCCTTCTTCAAAACTACAAAAGTGAGAATATAATTTGGGGGGAATAAAAACCACACAATTTGGCTTTAGGAAAAAAAGAGTACTTAAAAGTTGTGACTTTAAGCAACTTGTGTGATCACCATCTGTCAAAAATTTTTGCCAAAATTAGAGGCAGCAGAGCGTAGCAGACATACGCTCTGCAGTCAGAAAGCCTGAGTTCTTGTGCTGACATTAAATATGTGACCTTGAACAAGTGCTCTGTCCTTGCCATGTCTGTTTCCTCATCTATAAAATGGGGGCTATGAGAATAACGCAGAATTAAGTGAGCTCATATATGCAAAATTCTGAGGATTAAATGAGATAATACATGCCAAGTTCTTAGCAAAGTAAGTTCTAGTCAATTCTCAATAAATGTTAGCTAATCTTAGCATCATCACAGTCATCTTCATCATCTGAATGAGCAGTTCTAGACTCACAGTCTGAGTACGATGGTAAGTGCTCTAGCTGCTTTACAGGAATTGCCTGTCAAGTGTTTGTTTCGAGGTCTGGGTCTTCCTGGGTCACATATATTAACCTTTCTTCCAAGAGACAGCCCAAGTGCCCATCCGTAGATGAGTGGATAAAAAAGCCCTGAAACATTTACACAATGAAATACTAAGCAGCCATAAAAATAAAAACAAAAAAGGGAAATTTTATCTTTTCCAACAGCATGGAGGGACCTGGAGATTACTATGCTAAGCGAAATAAGCCAGTCAGAGAAAGACAAATACCATATGATCTCACTTATATTTGAAATCTAATGAGCAAAATACACTGACAAAATAGAAACAAAGGCATGAATACATGGAACAGCCTGACACAGGGGAGAGGGGTGGAGGGACTGGATGAAAGAAGGTGAAGAAATTAGCAAAAGAACATCCTATATAAGACTAATATGCAAATCGACCAAATGGTGGAACAACCAGTCGCTATGACGCACACTGATCACCAGGGGGCAGACACTCAATGCAGGAGCTGCCTCCTGGTGGTCAGTGCGCTCCCACAGGGGGAGTGCCGCTCAACCAGAAGTCCTGAGCTGGGCTCATGGTTGGCAAGCGCAGCAGCAGTGGCGGGAGCCTCTTCCGCCTCCATAGCAGAGCTAAGGATGTCTGATTGCTGGCTTAGACTCGCTTCCCCTAGGATATCCCCCGAGGGCTCCCAGACTGTGAGAGGGCACAGGCCAAGCTGAGGGACCCCAGCCATATGCACATTGGGGGCTACCAGGCTGGCAGGGGAGGGCCGTTAGGGGTGACCAGGCAGGCAGGGGGGCAATTAGGGGCATTAGGCAGGCAGGCAGGTGAGTGGTTAGGAGCCAGTGGTCCTGGATTGCAAGAAGAATAACCGACTGCCGGTTTAGGCCCGATCCTGGCAGGACTAAACCGGCAGTTGGACATCTCCAGAGGGGTCCCAGATTGTAAGAGGATGCAGGGCAGGCTGAGGGACCCCCGCCCCCATGCATACATTTCATGCACCGGGCCTCTAGTATATACATAACACAAAGACACAGACAACACAGATAGCCAGAGGGAAAAGTGGGCAAAGGGGGAAATAGGGATGGAAAGAGACTTTTATTGGGGTGCTAGGTGCCCGATGCAGTGTGCAGATGATGTTTTATTGACTTGTACACCTGAAGCCTGAATGGTTTTGCAAACCAATGTCACCACAATAAATTCAATTAAAAAATAAAAACAGCCCTGGCCCGGTGGCTCAGGTGATTGGAGCATCATCCTGTATCAAGCATGTCAAACTTGCAGCCGGCGGGTTTAAATAAATGAGGCATGCGGCCCCTGGCCACAAATTTGATGTGCTTGCTGTACACCAAAAGATTGTGGGTTCAATCCCCAGTCACAGCACACACCTAGGTTGCAGGTGACATCCATGGTTGGGCACATACAGGAGGCAACTGATAAATGTTTCTCTCTCTCTCTCTCTCTCTCTCTCTCTCTCTCTCTCTCTCTTTCTCTCTCTCTCTCTCTCTCCCTCCCTCCCTCCCTCCCTCCTTCCCTCTCTCCCTCTCTCCCTCCCTCCCTCTCTTTTTCTCTCTCTCTCTCTCTCTCTCTCTCTCTCTCTCTCTCTCTCTCTCTCTCTTCCCCTTCCCCACTTCCTTTCACTAAACATTTCCTTTCACTAAACATATCCTCAGGTAAGGATTTTTTTTAAAGAAAAACAAAGAGAGAATAAGATGTTTGGAAATCAATCAGCTCTGCATGAGATAGTAAACCTCTTGGCCCAAATTACCATATACTAATCCTATTAAAATAAGAATGAAATGGGTATGTGAAAGCTATGAAACACACTTAGAAGACTCTCCTTGACTCTCCTGCACAAATGGAACATTGTCACCTTTTGCTTATTCCAGACCGAATGCAACAGAGGCTGTGCTCACTGAGAAGCTGTTCCCACGATGTTATTCTTCTCACTCATTAATCTAGTCTCTGGAATTTTGCTAGACAGTCACCTCTACTTAGCCATTAGATTCTTCAGGTGCCATTGAGGAAACAGTTTACCCATTCTAACCTTTAAAACTGAATCTGATGTAGTTTCAGGAGAGGAAATTCATTTTATTTACCCAACATGAAAATAAAAGACGCCATTCAGGAAAAACGAATGTACTTAAAATGTAACCACAAAAAAATACATTTCAAATCTTCTTAAATAATTACTCCAGTCAAAAGGAAAACAGCTGACGGCTCTGACTCAAAAACATTTACATTCTCCGCACCAAGTATTTTCCTTTTCTTTCTTCCCCTTTGGAATATTTCTATTGGATAGTTGCTACAGAGCAAGTCAATGAACAAAAGCCGTCAAAACAGAAACATCAAGTAAATTGTGTGTATGATTTTAAAAGATCTGTATACTTAGATGTTGTTTTCCTGAGATCATATAGAGTCATTTGCCAGTTTCCCCCTGACAATCTATTAGACTTTACGTATTTGTGTTTTTCTTCAAAATGCCAAAATATCAGCACAAACAACTTCATGAGATAAGTTACCACCTTGTTCACTTTCCCAAAGACAATTTAAATACAAGTTACAGATGAAGACTGAAAACATTACAAATAAATTTGATGTTGCTTATACTACTTTTCTGTTATAATTAGAGGCACTTCCTCAAGGACAAGGTTTTGAAATTTTAGCTAGATATTAAGTTAAAATTGTATTTTAAAAGAGGTTACTGATTCAGAAAAGCAGGTTCATTGTATACTGCATATTTTCCAAAGAGCAAAACAGGATCATGATGTGTACAAAAATACTTTGTCCATAATATATATTCAACATGCATTTGTGACTTGATTAGAGCAACTGTCCTTCGCCTGCAAAGAATGTTTTAAATATTTGTTTTTAAAAGTGCCTGAAAAAGCTGTGGTACATTCACACCATAGAATCCTATACAGCAGTAAAGAACGATCTCTTGCCCTTTGAGACAGCATGAAGGGACCTGGAGAGTATTATGCTAAGCAAAATAATAAGTATTATGCCCAGAGAAAGACAAGTATCACATCATCTCACTTATATGTGGAATCCAATGAACAAAATAAACTGATGAACAAAATAGGTCCAGAGACTTAGAAACATGGGACAGACTGATGGATCTCAGAGGGAAGGTGGGGGTGGGCAGGAAGAGATTAACCAAAGAACTTGTATGCATATATGCATAAACCAGGAAAACAGACAATAGTGTGGTGAAGGCCTGGGAGAGAGGGAATAGAAAGGGTCAATGGGGAAAAATGGGTATATCTGTATTATTTTCAACAATAAAGATACATTTTAAAAAACAAAAAATAAAAGTGCCTGAACATATACAATATGGCTGTTAGCCTTTTTTTAATCAGTAATTTATACAAGTAAGGGTGCACTCAACCCAGAAATGGGCAAGAAAAACCATAGTAAAGAGAGAGAAAATATTAGATATTACGTTCATATTAAATAATTTTATATTAAATGTCACTCTTATGTTTATAAAATGTTATTTTTATTTTATAATGTTTTACTAATATAGTGTATATACTAGTATATGCATATATATGTATATATATATATTTGGTATGTGATCAAAGTTGTTTTCACAAATGATGAATATGTGCAAAGGTTTTAAACTAACTTAATAAGTATATTAAGACTTTATAGCTGTAGAGATTTTACCCTGAGCGATGCAATGCACTACTTACCTTAGGCAAACATCTCTAAAATGGAGATAATGCTTCACAGATAGACAATTTTTTTTTTTGGTGGTGGGGGGTAGGGGGGTTAGTCCACAAATGCCTAGATGGTAGGAAGATTATCATTAAGGTGTAGAAGTCACATATAAAACGGAATATAAGCATTTGCAACAATGTAGGTAAGCTAGAACCCTGATATATTGCTGGTGGGAATATAAAACATTGCAGCCGCTATAAAAAAAACAAAACACTAATTTGGCAGTTCCTCAAAAGTTAAACATATATTTACCATATGACCCACCAATTCTACTCCTACGTATATACCCAAAAGAATGGACTACAGGTACTCAAACAGGTGCTCACACACCCTTGTTCATGGTAGTATTATTCACAATAGCCAAAAGCTAAAAACAATACACTGTCCACAAATGAATGCATAAACAGATTGTGGTATAAGCACAGAATGGAATATTATTCAACCATAATACAAGCTACACAATGAATGAGCCTTTAAACATTATGCTAAGTAAAATACACCAGACACAAAGGGACAAATACTGTTTGATTCCACTTACATGAAGTACTTAGAATAGGCAGAAAGACGATTAAAAGTGACCCGTGGTTAGAGGGAAGAGGGAATAGAGAGCTATTGGGTACTGGGTACAAAATTTCTGTTTGGGGTGATGAATTAGTTCTAGAACTAGGTAATGGTGTTGGTTGCACAACATCACAAATGTACTCAATGCCACTCCATATGTACACTTAAAAATTATTAAACTGGTAAATTTATGTATATGTTACCACAATAAAAAAATGTATTATATAAAAATAAAATTATATTATTAAATCTTCTCCAATAACATTCTTTCTACTCACTATCCTCATCATTATAGTGAAAATTCTTGAAAGGGCTGTCTTTGCTCGGAGGCTCCATTTCTGATCTAACTCAGCAACCACTGCGGCCTGGCCCGGGCACAGTGCTCCTGCCACGCCTCCCGCCGAGCATGGCCCAGCACCCGCTGCCAATCCTTCCCGGCACGCCCACCAACCACTGCCTTTCCACAGACACCCTGCTCCCTTCCTTTCTGGAAACGGCATTCAAGGTTCTCCTCCTCCCTCTCTCACCCACTTCTGCTCAGTTTTGCATTGTCTGTTTAGGTGCTGTTGTTCTGTTGGTTTGGTTGTGCACTCTTCATCCTCTGTTAATTCTTTAATTTTTTTTTCTGCAGGTTCCATATTTTGGATGTCTTTTGGTCCCATTCCATGGACTCTCATGAGGCTTTATCCACCCCTCCCAACCAGGGAAAATGAATGTGTTTTCACAAAACCTCCGGCTCCTTTTCTGTCCTTACCTTGGTCAACTGCTCCATCATTCTCTCATAGTCCAAGCCATAATGTCCTCCTTTACTCTTCCCTCCTCCACATATACACCCACACAATAGCAGTCCCCTTGATTCCCAGTTTCACTTTCTGCAGTTTCAGTTACCTGCGGTCGACCAAGGTCTGAAAATATTAAGTGGAAAATTCCAGAAATAAACAATTTGTAAGTTTCAAATTGCACGTCATTTTGAGGAGCATGATCTAATTTTACAAGTCCACTCCTCCCCGCCCTCCATCCTGCCTCCTTCCTGGGGACATGAATCATCCTCTGTCCAGTGTCTCCACACAGTATATGCTCCCAGACCATCAGTCACTTAGTAGCCCTCTCAGTTATCAGATCTACTGATGTAGTATCGCAATGCTTGTGTTCAAGTAACCCTAATTTTACTTAATGATGTCTCATTCGCCTCACTTTTCTCATCACTTAGGCACTGTAGCCTCTTGTATCATCACAAGGGTGAGTACAGTACAATAAGATATTTTGAGAGAGACCACATTCATATAACTTCTATTACAGCATATTATTATAATGGTTCTATTTTATTATTAGTTGTTATTAATTTCCTACTGTACCTAATTTATAAATTAAACTTTCTCACAAATATGTGTGTATAGGGAAAAAAGAAAACATCCTATATAATAAAAGGCTAATATGCAAATTGTCCCCACAGGTGGAATTCAACAGACTGGGAGTTAGACATGCACTGACCACCAGGGGGCGGCGGCAGGCTGGCAGCCGGCAGCCGCTAGGGACCCTACCCATGCAAGAATTTTGTGCACTGGGCCTCTAGTAGTATATATAGGGTTTGGAACTATCCACGGTTTCAGGTATCCAGTGGGGGTCCTAGAATGTATCTCTTGAGGATAAGAAAACCGCTGTGACTACTGTATTCTTAAGTCTTGTTAAGTCTAGCTGTTTCATAGCTCTGGAATTCATTCACTCCTCTCTCTCCCCACAACCAATGTCAGTCACTGTCCCCACTGCCGCCTTATTAAGTAATGGTCCTGGCTCCTGTTCCATTCTAATCTCTTCTCTTCAATGCAGCCACACGAAAATTTCTGAAGTACATATTTCTCCATACTATTCTCCTCTATAAAAATGTCCCATCGTACCTCACTGCCACCAGAACCATATTATAAGGCGGCATTTATCTTCATTATATAACATCCTGTGGTGTCGCCTTCCCCACCCCCAAACACAATGTTCCAATCAGAGTCAACTGCTCTGAGTTTCTGAGCCGCGTTCTCTGAGCCCTACAGGAAGACCATCCAACCTGGACTTGGAAGGGTGAAAAGGAAGCCATGGACTCCAGGACAACAGGCGTAAAGGACGATGGTAAGGAAAGAAGCTGGCTCTTACCTACAGGCCTCTGCACTTACTGATCCCTCCATTTTCTCCTCCAGCCATGTCACCTAGTTGACTTTCATTTCTCATAGAACTAAGCTTTGGTTTTGCCATAAAGTCTTTCCAGAAGCCCCATAACAGAAACCCTAACTCCCAAGTGTCCTACTTTTTTTCACTGAACTCTTAATTTTACCCTTTTCATAATCCTTGTGGTACTTTATTATAATTTTTCTATTTGTTACTCTCCTCCCACCCCATTCCAATTTAATTGACTTTGGACTCCTTTGGGACTAGACTTAATATCATTATATATCTGAACACAGCATAATCTCCAACAAAATAGTAAGCAATCAATAATTATTTGAATAAATAAATGTTTCTGGGTTATTAAGCAAAGGAGCTGTTAAATACATATTTGAACATGCTGATTTCAGTACTTTAGTTAGCTCTGTGTTATTCTAGCAATAATAATTTACTACATCCAATGTTATCTACCAAAAATAAACAAAATAGGACAATTCAGGGACAACTGACTTTCCACTGAACCTTAACTATTATTTTCTTATATATCTGCATTTGATTGGTAATCACGTATTATATCATGGAACCTGTTAAAGGCTCAAGACCAATCCTAGGTGTTTATTCTGTAGAAACAATTATAATAAAAATAAATAAGCTCAAGTCTAAAAATTTTACTTTCACTCCAGGTTCTTTTATTACTATAGTAAAATACACATAATATAGAATTTACCATCTTAACCATTTTTAACCGTACAGTTCAGTTGGGTTAAGTATATTCACATTGCTATGCAACCAACCTCCAGAAATTTTTCATCTTGTAAAACTGAAACCCTATAACCATTGAAACACTACTCCCCATGTCTTGCTTCCCCAGCCTCTGGCAACCACCATTCTACTTCCTGTTTCTATGAATTTGACACTCTAGATACCTCATCTAAATGAAATCACACAATATTTGTCTTTTTATGACTGGCTTATTTAAAGTTAGCATAATGTCCCTATGGTTCACCCATGTTGTGGAATGTGTCAGAATTTCCTTCCTTTTTAAGGCTGAATAATATTTCATTGTATGTATATACCACATTTTATTTATCCATTCATTCGTCAATGGATACTTGGCTGCTTCCACCTCTTGGCTACTGTGCAGAATTTTACTATGAACATGGTTTCCAGTTTCTTTTAATAGAAGAAAATAAACAGTATCATAAATATTAAAAATAAAGAATAAAATTTTCAGAAAAGTATCTTACCATGTGTATTTATTGCTTTCTTCTATAGATATTATTTATAGATGAAATTTTATCTTTGTGATTCACACTTTCACTAACAAACATATGTTCAACACAATCTAAACATCATGTCTGTTATAGAAATGAATATTCATTCACTTTAATGACAAAATAGTTCTTTTTAGCTACATCTAGAAGGAACTTACTTGGGGAAAACACTTGTTTTCTGATTTCTGGGTATATTTGATTGACAAGTCATAAAATACTTTATTTCATGCATGAATATGTAAATGACTGCTAGCCCTTTGGGGTCGCATCTAAGATGTGCCACCTAAATTTGCACAGTACAAAGACCCCAAGACTGAAAACAAAGATAAGCAAAAATGAATTGAGAACACAATTCACAATCACGGAACTTCTGCAATCTGTCTTCACTAGCTGCTCTCAGATGCATCATTGTCAGCATCTGACCCCGTTAGGTGGCTGATAAGAGGATTCTGAAGGCCAGCAGATTTTATTTTTAACCTCTCCATATGGTTGACCTTCTAGTTTCAATGTGAGCATCATCTGCACAGATGATCATCAAATGGCAACTCCTACCCTAAAATGTTTTGGGTAATTTGATCAAATCAAAAGTGATGCTCAGTTAAAAAACAATATGTAGAGTGTGATCTTCTTTTCACTTAAAGTTTTACATAATCACATTTTTAAAGGTCTGCAGGACTATAGACAAAAACTGGCAAGTATAACTTACTGACATTAGAATTAAAAGAATTTTTTCAAACTGTATGCCATATTCTACTTATATAATAAATAAAAGTTTAAAAGTAACTTTTGCTTTTAAGATTTTCTACTAGATTAATTTTAATGTGAAACATATATGATAAATACCTCAAATTAAAAACTAAACTCAAACACAGAAAGTTATTAAGCTTCATTAAAAAACATATAAATGTATACTGATGTATTAATATTTCAAGTCTAATATTAGCAATATCAATGATTACTTAATATAACACATTCTGTTATTACATTTTTTAATTAAAGGAGATATAAATTATTTTATCTGCAACTTATGGTCCACAACTTTATACCCTAACGAACCTTAAAGAGAAAGACAACAAAGATGATTTTCCACATACAAAAATTGTGCACAGAAGAATATAAAGTTATTCATCCATCCATTTATTCAACAAACATTTAATAGGTACCCATTATGTTCCAAAGACAAATTCAAATATATATCTAATAAAGTAGAAGAAAAAGACAGTCTCAACACATCAAGGACTTCAATCAGGTGCCAAAGAAGGATGTAAGCAGTGCACTGAGCATGGAGGGGAAGGAGGCTGGGGATACAGAATGAAGCAAGCATAGAATTAACCCCTGAGGAGTTACAAAAAAAAAAAAAAAAGCACCCTACAAAGACAACAAGTAATTTAAGTCTTGAGGATAAGTAAAAATTAACTTGGGGTAAGCCCAGGCTTTGTGTAGTAGGTACAGTGACAAGTCTCTAGGCAGAGGGAACAGGAGGGAAAAGGCTCAGTGCCAGCAAAAACTGTTTAAAATATTTTTCTTTGTAGGCTCTAGTCCTCAGTCCTCAGAAAATAAAATGTACAACTTCATTTCTGAGCTGACTCTTCAAAGGTCACTATTATTCAAAATGGCTCACTCCACACTTTTGGACTCAGCTCGCTCTTCCTTCAAATTCCTTTATAAATTTCCATTTACTCAGGACTTAATAATAAGACCATATGCCAACTATAGGATCAAAGTGCAACTCTGGATATTTATCCAAGGCAGTTTGTAGAAATAATTATACTAAAAAAATGCCTAATATCCTGACAAAATTTGAATAAGAACAGCATTTAGGTGGGTTAAGGAAAAATTCCCCATTCCTTAAGAAACGGATTAAGTCTGTTACTTTCTGATACAATGGTTGGCACGTGTTTATGGAATAACTGAGCTATGAGAAAATACTCCCTGATGTCCTACAGAGACCCTTCAGTAACAACAGAAACTGCAGAACAAGGAATGGAGGAAAGGAGAGGAAGAGACTTGCTCTCCACTCTGGCACATTCTTGCACAAGGAAAGCTTGCAGTATGTTCTAGCCGCTGGCAAACACTGTTATTCATTAATATTCTAAAAATCAACGGAATTTCAGGGTGTACCTGGTATGTTCAACAGTTCAAATTGCCTCTGTGCCCTGGCATTCTTTTAATGCTTAGCAGAAGCTGCCAAAATTGAAAAGATATGAAACTAGAACATAAAGGATTTCTATTATCTCTAAATGTAGGTACATCTAGACCCAGGTAGAACATAAAAAGATTTCAGATGAAAGTCAATTATAATTGCCTCTTCCTCTCTCTTTTCCTCTCTCCCCCAACCAAAAGAAACAAGAACATAGTTCCACTAAATGGATGGCATGTCTTTTATGACAACAGAATATGGATGAAGCACCTGTCAGTGTGTTCAAATGAACAAGTTTATTTTCAAAAATCCTATTTGCGAAAGAGTTCCTGAAAGCCCACTCAACCGTGCAATGATAAAACTTACCCTGGGCCTAGCACCATCTGCTGACACCCTTCCAAACAATTATGTTAATATAATAAACAGTGCATGCCAAGAAATGTAAGGGAGTCAGCAGGATGTAACCACACCCACTGTACTTGTATACTTAGAGACTGCGATTCTATAGCTATTTTGCAACAGAACAAAAGATGGCCTGAGCAATTACATTTATTAGTCAGCCACATGTATCATGGTATTAATCATCCAGACTGGTATGTATGGTAAAGAAAATACATGAATTGTAGTTCTTCTCCCTCCTCTGATGGTGCTGTCATTTCAACACCAGTGATTGATATTTGACATCAAGCAGTTTTCTGGAAAGGAACTTGTGCACCTCTCAATGGCACATCTGGTAGCTGCAGATGGTAAGCATTAGCATAATTTTCCCAGCAATGATGCGCCAAAGCATAACACAGAATAAGACTTATGCCTGATGTCAATTGTTTGTTTCTTGCCAGTGTTAATGTAAAATCTTCCAGAGATGATTCTAATGCTTACTATCAGCTCAGACAACAGTGGAAAACTCAGGAAGCAATCCTGAAGTCCCTGAGGGTGGAACAAATTAACTTTGATGGCCACTGACTGCCACTACTGCTCTCCCTTCCTCTTGCAGAAAGATGGTCAGGTCTCCCACTAAGGAGGTGATGGGTACACGGAGGGGAACCAACACAATGCATGCCCTCTACAACAGAATATGGATGAAGCACCTGTCAGTGTGTTCTACAATGCATGGAGATTGATCTATATTCTATCTCTTTGTGTGTATTTCATATGTCCATATTACTGATGCAATAGGAGCAAAATTTCTTTCCAATAAGCTTTATATAAGCTATCTGTTCTATCTGTTCCATAAGAATAAGAATATATGAAAAAACTGAGCATCTAATCTATAGAAGGAACAGTACCAGGCTCCTTGACAGATATTCAAGTATATAATGTATAGAGCCCTTCCTAAAAGACTTTGAATAAAATCAAGAAGAAAAGCTTATTATCTTACCTAATAATAGACAAACATGTAAGTTGACCGTACCTCCGCTACGCCCACAGCCAATCAGAGTGAGTATGCAAATTAACCCAACAAAGATGGCAGTTAATATGCATACATAGGCGCCCAGCGGCCTGGGTCCCGGGAACATCCTCGGCACCCAGGTCACTCTGAGGTAGGCCCCGCATGGGCCCTGAGCAGCCTGGGAAGGGCCTGAGCCAGGGGGCTCCTGGGCAGGGCCAAGCCTGTGATCGGAGCTGAGGGGGCCCCTGCCCAAGCCTAAAGCTTCAGCCAGAGGCTGTAGGCCTGGGCAGGGGTGGAGCCGGTGATAGGAGGGAGCTGGGGGTCCCCTGCCCAGGCCTAAAGCCTAGGCCAGAAGAAACACCTTTTCTGACCGCTCATTGGCTAAGCTCCCTCTATGCCACTGGTAATATTCTTAGTAACCTGGGTAATAAGAATACAAAAAGGTGATCTAGGGTTTTTCCACCACACTCCTGGAGAAAAAAACAAAGGTCCACTGCTGAAGGGCTAAGAAATGTCATATCCTGCCCTAGCCGGTTTGGCTCAGTGGATAATGCCTCGGCCTGCCGACCACAGGGTCTGGGTTCAATTCTGATCAAGGGCATGTACCTAGGTTGCAGGCTCCTCCCTGGCCGGGGCCCAGGTCAGGGCTCATGCAGGAGGCAACCAATCAAAGTGTTCCTCTCACTTTGATGTTTCTCTCTGTCTTTCCCTTTCTCTTCCACACTCTCTAAAAATCAATGGAAACATATCCTCAGGTGAGGACAAAAAAAGAAAGAAAGAAAGAAAGAAAGAAATGTCATATCCTATGAAAGACACATCTTGAAAATGCCTAAAGAAAGTTCTCATTTTTTCATGGTGAAGGGACTGGAGTCCGTGTTGACAAAAACACCTTGGTGGCTGTGGTGACTGGCAGTGGCTGCAGCAGCGGGCTGATGGGGCTGGTGCCTTCCCCTGATCAGCCCGGTCACCTTCCACAAAAGGAGGCCAGCCTGCAGCTTACCAGGAGCGGGCCTAAGCTGTCAGTAGGACATCCCCTGAGGGCTCCCAGTATGTGAGAGGGAGCAGGCTGGGAGTGGGCCTAAGCCATCAGTAGGACATCCCCTGAGGGCTCCCAGTATGTGAGAGGGAGCAGGCTGGGCTGAGGGACCCACCCCAGTGCACAAATTTCATGCAGCAGGCCCCTAGTTAATATATAATGCATGTCATAAGTGATATGAGCCCCATTCAAGAATATTTGAAGCAAAGTATAAATGCCATTTGAGTGTAACACAGTAATACAAGAAGGCCTACATCTTTATGTATCCACTTTTACATGGAGTAGGTTAGGAAGGGATCCCATGAAGGGATATACCATACCTGCAGCACAGGTTGCATTTTAATAAACAAATATATTCAAGAAAAAGAAAAAAATTCAAACCTGAATGGTTTAATTATTAAATATATTCAAGAAAAGAAAAAAATTCAAACCTGAATGGTTTAATTATTAAACCTGTGCTACAGCTATGGTATATCCCTTCATGGGATCCCTTCCTTACCTACTCCATGTAAAAGTGGATACATAAAGATGTAGGCCTTTGATTTTAATTAAAGGCCTTAAAATTTAATTCAAGATTAACAGGACAGCAGATCACAAGTGATATTTGAAGAAATCTCTGACATCCACATTGACCAAGAGGGTTGACACAGGTGAGCCATGAGAATAAAATTCCACATAGGAATGAAATATAAAAAAAAACAAGAGAAGTGATGAAAGGAAGGTACACCACACAGATCAGAAATTCAGTTCCTAGGTAATGAATAATTTATTATTATTATAATTCTTTGTTATTTATAGCTTGCATAGTTCCAAAATTCCCAGTATTTATTGATACATGCTCAACCCTGTCTCTAAAATGATTAAAAAAGACAGTTCACAAAAAAGTATATAACTTAGAAGGTGAAAATAACTTGGTGGGGAAGCTGGGTGAAACCAGCCCTGCAGTACAGAAGTTAGACTGACCTAAACCTTTGGAATATATGTCTTTTCCTATCCCCTGAGTTGTGTTCCTAATGTGTGCAACATCCCACAAGTGTTCAGTGTTCATGTTCTCATAAGATTACTAAAAATAGCATTTGTCCTCTAATCCTTGAGCTCTTGATACTACTAGCCTAATATGACTAAATTATTACTTGAAAGTTAATTATGTTTCAGATCTAAATTAGGTCTATTCTCAAACCAAAATTCTAATGAAGGTTTGTAGTTGCAAGGATCTTTATCAAGTATCTTTATCAATACTAATACACCTATTAGTATTAGTGATAAAAAAGTTTCCATTTACATTTTTAAAAATCTATATGAAACAACATCTAGCATCATTATTTGATAATGAGGCACTAGAAGTATTCTCCTAGAAATACAGCTGAATTTAAACCTTTTTTTTTTTCTGAAGCTTTGGGCAATGCCAGACATAAAAAAAATAAATAAATAAAACAACAGCATCATTTTTTGCAATATAACTGCACATCTCAATAGAGAAGCAACTGAGAAACTACTACCTAAGTTATTCTTTGCAAAAAAAAAAAAGATAAATATAATTCTATCTTCTCACTAATTATTAGCTAAGTGATCATAATTACTTCACTCTAATTTACTCATCTGTAAATATAGACAAAGGAGTCTAACATACATTGTTATTTTCCTTAAGGAAAAAAAAAAGTTGTTAGAAAAATCAGGTGAGAAGTCAACATACCTAAATAATTTCAAATTATAAATAAATTCAAGTAAATCATAGAAGGGTTTTCAAAATGGGAAAGGGTATCAGTTAAAAGCTATAGGCCAGTAAATGACAGTTCCATCATTTACAAATGCTTTTTGAGCATTTAGAAAATAATACAGTCAGGAATGCTATCAAAGGGGGTCTTATCTAACCTCTTCTACAAATCCTTTCACTCATCCAACAAGAATTTACAGAGCATATATTCTCTGCCAGACACTCTACTAAGCTCTGCAGATACAGAAGGAAGCAGAAAAGTGTCCTTGTGGAGCATAGAGTCCAATGGAGGAGACAGACATCAATTAGAGAATCATACAAATAAATGTGAAATTACACTGTGGTAAGACAATAATGTGATATGTGCTACTAAAAAAAAAAAAGAGGTACATAGAAAAAGTCAAATGTCTGCACTACTCTAGCATAAAATAAGATCACCTCACTATAAAAACTGCTCTCTTTAAAGATGGAATATGATATAGTCATATCCACCCCCAAAAATTTATCAGGACAGAACTTTACCCTAGGCTGCAAACAGAGAACAGTAGCAATAATGGCTGGCAATGCTCCAGGTACTTAGGGAATTCTAATCTGAAGATGCCAACCACTACATGTCCATAGATATACTTCAGCCCTGTCCATTCTCACTGACTTCAAAAGGGAAATTTTGCACAAATTTTAGTCCTAAAAATATAGGAAATCACTGAAAGTAAACAATCTTTCCTTGGTAATTTTCTAACAAGGTTCTCAAATAATTTGTGTTACATGTATAAACTTCAGTCCCTAGATAATTATACTATTGATATTACCACAGTAGTCGTTTTGCTGATATTTTATCAAATGCATATCTCTCAGACACCATTCTGTTCTCCTAAAATTAAAAATCAAAGCACTTCTAGTTTCTGACATGCTCATATATTTCAAATGTTTTATTTTTTTCTCACATTGATAATTTTTATAAATTCTCCCAACCTGCTATAAGTAAAAGAATAATTACCTGGGCAGCATCTTTTGAAAGTGAGAACCCCATAAGTAATCTTTCTAGAGTCAATTCCTGCCCATAATTTATTGTTTACTCACTAAACGCCTTGATTCTCAAGTCTTCATCTATAAAACAAATATGCTGGGAGGAATAACAAATGTGGCCCTGTACCTGACGTAATAAATGTTATCCAAAAACAAATACATGTGTGTGCAGACAGGTAAGTAGATAGATATAGATCAATGAAAACTCTTGACAATGTAGAGAAGGAAGGTTACTTGGACAATAATCTTAGAAAATTCAGACATATATTTAAGGACAATCACAGAATTGAAACAAGCCCCTTGACTTGTCTCTCCTTCTCTTTTTTTCCAAAAAAAAAAAAAAAGGTTAGAGATATAATAAACAAGTATCTTCCAAAGAAAGGAAATCTTCCACTATAATAACTCTCCCAAGAGAAGACATTGCCCAAATAGCATGTGAATGGATGAGAGTGCAAACACTGAAACCAGTTGTACAAAGAAGCCTCAGGGCTGTTTGACACTGCATACTCCAATAAACAAAGATACCTAATTTTTATGAAACTGGTCCACTGCTGTGAAATTAGATGCTTCATCTGCCTGAAAACTGTATCTATCACCAGGGTCACAGTTGCTTGTAATGTGATATCTGCATTTCACTGAAAGTATAACTAATGTTAAATATACAGAAAGAATCCCTACCAAGACATTAACCAAGTATTTAACAAGTGTCTGCTATACTCCAGGAGCTGTTCAGACCCTGGAGACTTACCAAGGAAGAGATGATCCAATACATAACACCTCGTATCACAAGGCACACTTGTGGCAAAGAGATGCTAGGAGGATGCCCCAAAACAGCTATGCAGTAGCTGCAAATGTGACATGAGCGGTCAGAAAATTTCCTTTGAAGGAGCATAAATATCAATGGTGTGGCATAGGTACAGGCTGCTCAAAAATCAAGCACTTGTTTTCATATAAAGCAGAGCTGCCACGGATGGCAACAGCCTCTGGCCAATTCAGCTGCACAAACCAAAAACCATAAGTGGAATATCTGGTTAGATACACTTTCTCTTCTCCCTCCCTCCCTAGCATAATGCACTATTATATAATTACAGTCCATTATCTAAAATGATGATTCCTCTGCCTTCTCCATCTTCATATACATAAATGAGCCTGCCCCTTCAAGGGCTATTGCAATGATTACCTCTTCCAGAAAGGGTTTCCTGATCCCCCTAATTCAGCGATTTTCAACATTTTTCATCTCATGATACACATAAACTACTTACTAAAATTCTGCAGTCCACCAAAAAATATTGGGTTTTTTTTGCCAATCTGACAAATAAATAGGCATAATTCTGACTGATTTACAAAAAAATAATAATAATAGTAACTACTTACACTTTTACTTCAAATTGACTCCTTAAAACCTCAAGTGCCTATACTTGTATACATACGATTTCTGGTACCAAGAATTAACCAACTATGCAACATGACCAATAAGTGAATCTCTAGCATATGAGTTATAGTTATGGCTCAAGACAAGGCATTCATGCCAGATGGCTATTGTGTTGGCTGTTGTCATTTTTCTATTTGAAAATCTAAGGGAAAAGAGGTCTGTGGCACACCAGTTAAAAAATCACTGCTCTAATTGAATAGTTCTTGCCCTCCTTTGTCTCTCCAAGGCACGGTTTCTCCCAATCTGAATTTACTACTGGGTGGTAAATTTTTAGTTGTTTCTAGGTCATTGTGTTTGTATATATGTGGTAAATTTCTTTTTCTTTTAAATATATTTTTATTGATTTCAGAAAGGAAGGGAGAGGGAGAGATAGAAACATCAGTGATGAGAGAGAATCACTGATCAGCTGCCTCCTGCACGCCCCTACTGGAGATCAAGCCCACAATCCAGGCATGTGCCCTTGATTGGAATCAAACCCAGGATCCTTCAGTCCGCAGGCCAACATTCTATCACTGAGCCAAAACTGGCTAGGGCTGTGATAAATTTCTAAAGGATGTATTTTAGTTTTATTCTAGCCCTTAAAGAAAATAAGCATTGCCTGAAAAACAGAAGGTACTAGAGAGATATTTGTGGAATTAAATTCAAAAATCAAGTTTACATGCAGTTAGCTATTTACAAACACATACATATATAAGCATACCAAAATATAATCTAAATTTATTTTTTATAAAAACTTCTAAAGGATTTCCCTATTCATCTCTTAAAATTTCTAAAAGACTTTCATCAAAAGTTTTAAGACCCTCCAATGCCGATGAATATGTCACTTAACTGATTGCCTTGGTATTAATAGTAATGGCTTTACTTTAGAATAAATTAAGAATGATTTAACTTCACCAAACTACATGCCCTCTTAATACATGTAGGATGTTATATCACACATTCTCCAGATGTTTTTTTCTACACACAGCTCTTCAGTATTTTACTTTCTCTCTTTTCACCATCCATGTCTATATGCACAACCATTCTTTCTTCCATTTAGAAAAGCAACAATGCGTGGAGAGTGACATTTTGACGTGTACACAGTAGACCACTAGATAAAGAATAGTTAAATGGGTTTTCTCTTTTCATTTAAAGACTCAAATTTTCAAAACACTTCAGCCAAACTATTGAGGAAGTTTCTCCTTGTACCAGGAACAATCTTTTGTGTGTTTTTATACGAAATGTGGAATAATTTCTGGCCATCCATAGAAAAAAAAAAAAGGATAATATAAAAGAGTTTTAGACATCATCCCTTCCAGGAGTTTGGTTTACAGTTTCCATGCTGACAGACCTCATAATAAAAGTCTTACACAAATTACCTTCTTTCGCAGTGCCAAGAATGACTTCATGCTACAAGATCCATGACAGACATGTTCTGACCGCCTATCATATATTAACTTGTGGAAAAGGTACAGGCACAGAACTGAAGCATCTTCCCCGGCATGCTCTGGCTTCAGTGTGCTGAACCACGGTCCTTCAGGAGTGGGTCTATTAGACTGAGATGACATCAAGTGTTGAACAGTGCCCAGTTGGTACTGATTATTATTAGAATTGATAATAGTAAGTATGAAGAGCCTTTCACAGGAAGAGAGGTCACTAAAATTTTAGGTGGCTTCATTCATTGCTTACAAATAAGAATGTCAACATTTCCATCAAACACATCTATTTCTAGAATGTTACAGCCACAAACTTATTTTGGAATAGAAGTGCAATTTAAAATGTCCATCAAAGACTATTTCTTCTTCATAAAGTTAAAAAATAAGTTCCATTCAGCTCTATGATTTTGAAATACTTAGAACACCATATGTATTTCAATAATGTATCTGTGTACTTGCTGCTGAAGTGGCTATTGATGGACCTTCTCAATTCAAAGTTGTAAAAATGAATCAATGAGATAAACTGAGTTATACTCTGAGAGATTAGATTTTCATTTTCCAATAGAAAATAAGTAAAATTTCCTAACAACAAAAATGTAAAAGATCAGCTCTCAAAGCATATAATGCATGTAACAGAATAATTTATTACTGGCAGAGCCAAACTTTCTTATTTAAATGTTATACTTTATTGCAGGTGTTACTGACCAAAGCTAATCTTTAAAAAAATAATAATAATAATTGGAAAGTCGTCTTTTTAAAAGTTTTTAAATAATTAGAATTATTTATAATATAGTATTTTAGTAAATTTTTAAAAATAATTAGAATTATTTATAATATAGTATTTTAGTTTCATTTTTAAAATCTTATTAATGTCATTCTTTTTGTCATCACCCACATATCTTGTGCCAAAGATTTCCCTCCCTCATTAAATATAACTTTGTTCTGAATTAAAGTTGGGAAAATGTCAATAATACCAGTCCCAAAAGTTAAAAGTATAGGTAAATGAAAAAAAGCATAGATAGGTTTTCAGCTTCAAAACTGAAAGGTTATAAATGCCTTGCTGACATTAATTACTTCTTCTTTTTTTTTTTTTCTTATGTAATTTTATTTTTTTATTTTTTTTTTCAATTTTTTTATTAAGGTATTATATGTGTACATATCTTACCATTGCCCTCCCCACACCCCCCTCCCATATATGCCCCCACCCCCCAGAGTTTTGCATCCATTGGTTATGCTTATATGCATGCATACAAGTCCTTTGATTGATCTCTTATCTCCCCCACCTCTCCCTAACCTTCCCCTTGTAATTTGACAGTCTGTTTGATGCTTTACTGTCTCTGTATCTAATAAATGAATTCGGCAATGTAGCAGGATACAAAATTAACGCCAAGAAATCTATGGCCTTTCTATACACCAATAGTGAACTTACAGACAGAGAGACTAAAAAGGCAATCCCATTTACCATCGCACCAAAAAAATTAAGATACCTAGGAATAAACTTAACTAAGGAGGTAAAAGACCTATACACGGAAAACTACAGGACACTGAAAAAAGAGATAGAGGAAGACGTAAACAGATGGAAGAACATACCATGTTCATGGATTGGTAGAATCAACATCATTAAAATGTCCATACTACCCAAAGCAATCTATAGATTCAATGCACTCCCCATTAAAATACCAACGGCATATTTCACAGACCTTGAAAGAACTCTCCAAAAATTCATCTGGAATAAAAAAAGACCCCGAATAGCCACAGCAATCCTGAGAAAGAAGAATAAAGTAGGAGGGATCTCAATACCAGATTTCAAGCTGTATTACAAAGCCACTGTTCTCAAAACAGCCTGGTACTGGCACAAGAACAGACATATAGATCAATGGAACAGAATAGAGAATCCAGATATTGACCCAAACCACTATGCTCAATTAATATTTGACAAAGGAGGCATGAACATACAATGGAATAAAGACAGTCTCTTCAATAAATGGTGTTGGGAAAATTGGACAGATACATGCAAAAAAATGAAGCTTGATCACCAACTTACGCCATACACAAAAATAAACTCAAAATGGATACAGGAATTAATTACTTCTTTAGCACGTGGATTTTAGGGTCTTACACGGGACTGCTGGGTCCATGAGTATCAGTTTCAGCACAGGCAAGAATGCACACACCCGGGTTCTAGTTTTAGTTCTGGTTGTAATTCTGAATTCTAGTTCTGTTCCTAAGTCTGACCCCACACTAACACATTAAAATGTCCTTGACAATTACTGAAAACGCCCTGTGAAAGTACCTTCGCTTTCTTTCACCAGGGAGTGCTCTGTATGTGCCCAGAACTGCCTGTGAGGCAGAGATTCAAAACACAAACATAAGCTTTCATATCTTTGACCTCACGAAACCTGGAATCTAGCATGGAAGAGAAACATTATGCAAACAGTGACATGAATATTTATGTATAGTCATGCCACCTGCTACAAAGGAAAAATTTAGTGTGAAATGAAGGGTATAACCAGGAAAGGTTTCCCTGAGGACACAACAATAAAGCTGAGGCATTCAGGATGAGCAAGGGTGAGAGAAGAGAGGGGGAGAAGGAGTAGAGCAGTGGTCAGAAAACTGCAGCTCGCGAGCCGCGGTTTGCCGCTCTGTTGACTAATGAGTTTGCTGACCGCTGGGATAGGGGTTTGAGCACAAGGAACAACAACAGCCTGTAATTATTGGAATCGAGAGTCTAGGTCAGTGGTAGGCAAACTCATTAGTCAACAGAGCGGCAAACCGCGGCTCGCAAGCCGCATGCGGCTCGCGAGCCGCAGTTTGCCGACCACTGGAGTAGAGGAAAAGTGGTCCAGTCAGAAAGGACGAGATGTATAAACCCAAGGAAATAAAAGAGGCTTGGGGTCATTAAGGAACTGATAGGCAACTGTCAGAATCAGAGATGGGGCAAGAGGCAAGATGAGTGCCCTGCCTCAATCACTCAGGTCATGCAGGGCCTTCCATGCAGATTTCTGTCTGTGTCATGGATTGTCAACTTCATCCCAGGTCAAGAAGGATTATATGATCTTTGGTGGGAAGCTAGAAGCCAAAGGAGTTCTGCTGATGCAGTCTGTACCTTCTGAGGCACGGAGCAGGGCACAGAAAGGCAGAGAATGAACACAGGGCTGTGAGGAATGATCTACAGAGGTCCCTGAAGGGTGTCACACAGGGGTGCCATTTGATGTGACTTACATTCGTACAAAAGTCTGTTTGCCGAGTAGAGAATGGATGAGGGTACTTGCAGTACAAGCAAAATTGCTGATGTCTAGAACCACAAGGTTGGCAGTGGAATGGACAGAAGCAAACAGATTTGAGATATCATTTGAAAACACAATGGACAAGACCTGGTGATTATAAAGCAGAAAGGGAACCGAGAAAGAGAGAGAGTAGGGTTGAGAATGACTTCTCAGTTTCTGACTGAATCACCCCGGGATCATATGCTGTTTGTACTGTTGGGGGAAGCACAAAAGCACTTACTGAGCTTGAAACCTGATTTCTTCACAAGGGCTGTAGTAAAAGCAGTCCAAAACCATATCCTATTTAATTTCTAGATGTATAATGTTCAAGTGTGTACCTGATATATACAATAGACATTCGCACACTATTATAAATTCTAAGCCCCAAAGAAAAACTTTGAGAAATGGATACCCCCTAGCTCAATCCCATTTTTATAAGAATAAACACACCTTCATTTTTACTGTGCTTCATAGATTACTCTCACTCTCACTACCTGGGCCACCCCCTTTCTTCCAAACCACTGTCATCTTTCACTTGAATTTGTACCATTTACTACTAATTACGCTTACATTTTATTGTTCATCTCTACCCATTAGAACGTAAATTCCAATGACTAAATCATGTTTGAAACCCTGTAAGGTAACAAATACAGGGTCAATTATCTCCATTTGGTAGTTGAGAAAACAGAACCTACAGAATTTAAAAGACTTTCCTATGTAGTAAATACACTAAATTGGAAGTTAAATCCAGATTTCCTGACTCTTAAATTCAGTAAATCCAGTTTTCATCAATGCTTCCCAGTCATCAGGTTTTTAAAGCTTCTATGTGTGTACACGTGTTCACACACACACTTGCACCTTCAAGATGGTTAGCCTAAATATAGATTTGTTTGTTCTCCTATAGTTAGTATTTGCTTATGTGACAGGAGAGGAAGAGGACCTCAGTGGTTTTCTCTCCCTGATAATCAGTAAGCCATCAGGAAAACAAAAGGAGAAGACTTACTTCTCTCTCCATCAGCAAAATCTTCAGATCCTATATAATAAAAGCCTAATATGCTAAGTGTCCGGTCGTCCGGTTGGCCGTTCAACCAATCAAAGCGTAATATGCTAATGATATGCTAAGGCCGCTCAACAGCTTGCTATGACATGCACTGACCACCAGGGGAGAGATGCTCCAACCAGTAGGTTAGCTTGCTGCTGGAGTCCAGCCAATTGGGACTGAGCAAGACAGGCCTGGACACTCCTTGGAGCCCTCACGCGATCCCTTCCCGGCTGGCCAACCTCCCACATCTCTTCCTGGCCCTGGTCATGCACCGGTGGGCTCTCGTGGCCTGGCCTGCACCCTCTAGCAATCCAGGACCCCTTGAGGGATGTCGGAGAGCCAGTTTCAGCCCAATGGCAGAACGCCCGGTCGCTATGATGCACACTGACCACCAGGGGGCAGACGCTCAATGCAGGAGCTGGCCCCTGGTGGTCAGTGCACTCCCACAGGGGAAGCGCCACTCAGCCAGAAGCCGGGCTCACGGCTGGTGAGTGCCTCTCCACCTCCGCAGCGCTAAGGATGTCCGACTGTGAGAGGGTGCAGGCTGGCCTGAGGGACCCCCCAAGTGCATGAATTTCATGAACTGGGCCTCTAATATGGTAATAAACTGGGCGAAGACGATACTAAACAAACAAGATATGTAGCTACCAAGTCAAAGTACATTACATTATTGGCTAGGCCTTAGTTATTTAAAATTGTCTAAAAGTGCTAAACTTCAAGACATTCGCATTTATGATGAGATTTAAATACAAAATATCAGGTGGAGACTAGGAAACGCATTGCCTTCCATCACCACAACTAACATGCAAATGAGTCTTCTTCTAAGAGCCTTAGAAGAAAACAAATCAAATGATTATGTTTAGCAGAATAATAGTGGGTGAGAAGAGCTACAGACATAAAGTACGAGAGAAAATAATGACGTGACTCAATAACGTGACTCAATAATGTTAAGTTCCCTAAGTATTTTTCCCTTTAATGACAAAAAAAGGCTTTCTTGTATTTCTCTGATTACAAACATTTATAAATTTTCCTATTTTGTTAAAAAGTGTTATATAATAAAAATGAATACACCTATAATCCCATCAGAGAAAAAAAGTTACCATTTTAGATTATCAGAGTATCTTTGTAGACTTCTATGTATACATACAAATTTTAACTGATTCATTTTATACATTTTATAAAACTTTTCACTTAATCATATATAACAGACATCTTTCATTTAGTTAAGTTCTACATCTACATTTTAATGTCTGTATAATTCTTCATTTACCTACTTCCCTATTGGAAGATGCTTGAATTGTCTGAAGTTTGTTTCCTTTCATAAACAACTATGCAGCATATTCCTGCACATATGAAAGCATAACAGGTGGGATTTTCACTTTATAAAATTCAAGAAATGGAACTGCTAGTTCCCAGGACAAGAATATTTCTGTCTTTTAATGCAGATTCCCACACTATTCTCCAAAAAGGTGATTCCAAGTTTACACTGACATCAATGACAAACAAAAATAGTCATTCCCCCATTCCAAGTATCATTGCTTTCATCTTTGCCAATTTAACAGGTGAAAACTAATCTCTCAAAGATGTTTTATGTGCATTTTTATTACAAAAGCTCACATGCTTATTGGCATGATGTCCTCCTTTATAACGGAGGGCTTCTATGCCCCAAATCCACAGAAGTGGATTCTCCGGGAGTGAGTCCCAGGACTCTGCTTTTTACACACTCAGCAGATGATTCACACTCAGATCTGAGAATCGTTAGCCCATATGCTAAATGTTTATAGTGCTGAATAGCTTATGAAAGGTTTGGCTTACTTTGTCTCCACACATCTATGCAACAAGCAGGTGGAGCAGGAAGATCCTAAGATACTTACAAAAATTTAAAGAAAAAGAAGCTCACAATGGCAAGGAACTTACCCAAGATCACATAGCTAAGCAAAAAAAAAAAAAAAGAACTCTTCATAATGCTACAGAACAAAGATAAAGTATCCTTTCATTTCAGAAATCTTCAAATTGTCCATCTTAAATTGGAGAACATTCGGTAATAAACTATGAAACTTGAGTAACTCATATGTACCCTTAGGCTTAAAACTCACCATGTAGGGAAGCATTATATAATGTTTTTATGTTTCAAACTGATATTTTAAAAAGAATTAGAAAGAAACATTATTACAGAAAAAAAACAAAGAGTAAGTATGCGTTGGGGAGGAAGGCATGATCCAAAACCCCCACTAACAACTCCCTACTCAGCTATAATGTGTCCAATTCATTTTGAAAACGGGAGTGTTTTCCATCACCAGATGAGAAATGCCATACTCAGGCAGCTCCATGCATTGCAGTGCAATGAGCTCTGACATGGAACCATGATCCAGCAGGAAAGCAAGTGTTTGGGAGCTAACAGACCTTTGCCATTTACTTACTTCAGCCTTGTTATTAAATTCTTTGTGTCAGTTTCCTAATCTGTAAAATGAGAAAAGTTCCAACCTCACAGAGGTTTATGAAGATAAAAAGAAAGAAAGTAGGTAAAATGCCATGTATCTGGTAGGTACATCGTTATTCAGTGTGTTTTTTTCTAAAGCTATGACCAAGAATTGGCATTGATTTTTTTTAAGAGACTGACTTGCTAACTTAGCAGAAATTGACTGCTCCCATATGATCTCATAGGATTTTTACAACTTAACTAACTGTTCAGTGCACAAGAGCTGCTGTAAACTACCAAGCAAAATAGGACCCACCAAAAAGTCTATTCAACCATCCAAGAAAAGCTGGGTTGTTACTGAAAAGAATGCGTAATGTATATTTATCAGGAAAAAATATCTTTGCAATACTCAAAATATACTCACATAAAATTGCAATACTCACATAAAGTTTGATTTGGAGGGCATTTCATGCAAAAATAAAAAAAATTAATAATGTTTTCCTTTCTTAAGCAGATAAGCTTAAATGTTAGCGTCATGGAACATATATAGGTCACATAGGCTGTATCACCAAATCTGGAGGGAGGAGGGGAGAATTAAAGGTTTATTAATAATTTGGTAATGTTCTTTTTTCAGCAGTACTCCATGATATTTGGTGACAGATAAATTCTAATACTAATGTTCAAGAAATAGTAGTTAGCATTTTCTTATATATTGAGGTGCTTTCTCAAAAATAGTCTTGTATACTAATATAGAGCTACCTGTGTTTCTGGAAATGTAAGGGAAAATATGATATGTCATACATTATGTTACCAATTTAAATTTAAAACAAGTTAAAAATTAAAATAAATGTATACTTAATTTCATAAATTCAAAAATTATGTTTTTTGTTATTTGTCGTTTCCAAAGTCAGTAGTATATCTAACTTTTCAGTTCTGCATTTTGCAGTTGTACATCCATGTGTATTTTTGCACATTAAGATAAGAAGTCAGGGACTCTGTATGCTTATGCACGTCATTAAATGTAAATATATCTAAGCTTGAAATAGGAAAGAGGCTTCTTCTCTTTTAAAAGGATTCAGCCAGGCCAGCGTGGCTCAGTGATTGAGCGTTAATCTATATCCCAGGTCAGGGTTCGATTTCCAGTCAGGGCATATGGGCTCAATCCCCAGTGTGGGGCGTGCAGGAGGCAGGCATCAATGATTCGCTCTCATCATTAATGTTTCTATCTCCCTCTCCCTTCCTCTCTGAAATCAATAAAAACATTTTTTTAAAAAAAGGATTCAAACAATGTCACTACATTTTGGTTAATGTGCCTAAGGAAGCCATGGAGTGATCTGTGAGTCCTCAGGGAGGGGCACGGTCTTTTACCCCAACAGGTCTGTGTGTGCCTAGAAAATTAGTACATTACAAAATGTTTATTGAGTAAATGAATCCCACATTGTTCAAATACTGGTGCTTTTGATGGGTAAAATGTAAAATATATCACATTTCCTCATTTCCCTATGAGGCTTCTTAAAGCACTTCATCAGTTATCTGTGTCATGTCATGCAACATAACAAGATTGATACTTCTGGCCAAAACAGAAGCCACTGTTACCACTATTCATTTGGTTTTGGTTTTAATTGAGCTCGCTGAGAATTTGACTAAACAGGCTCCAACCCAATCAAATGATTACATCAGTGTTATCCACAGATAAAAACAGCCTGATCCTTCCTTTGGTAGTTAGCACAAATATTTTTCAATATTTCTTTTAAAACAAAAAGAGAGACTGATTTTAAAGAACAAATCAATCTTAAAGACTCTTATCTGGATGCTATTTTAGAGGACAGAAGGCAGATTTTGATACTCATCCAGAAGGTTAATTTACAATATCTTGATCCCTGAAGTGTTCTGAAGTTTAATTGATTAATATTTATAAAGTGCTCCAACTACAAATTCTAATACTCATAATGCAAATATGAAAATATTTATATCGAAGTTAGCACTTGCTGTTTGAATTCAATTCACAATTCACTAAGAATCAATAAGCACATGCCAGTGGAATGCCGTTTCCATATCAGGTAAATACAGCATCTTCCTAACAGTGAATTTAGATACATTTGTAAATAAAATTTAAATGTTTCTTCATGAGAGTTACTATTATGTAAATCAATTTATCAGTTTTCAAACCTTGTCAGAAAATCGTAGAATAAATTTCTTTTATACGATTCACTTAAAACATGGAGAGGTTGTTCATGTAAAATAACTTACCATTTAGGATTCTGCCCCTCCAGGCCTGAAAAAATTATTACCTTAATAATCCCATGAATGCACCTGCCATCACAGCGAGCATGGACTGGCAGCTTGGTACGTGCAAAGCATTGTATGTTCCATAGTTGTTACTAATCCACGTGATTAATCTTATAAAATAGTTACTACGATGCACAGACATTTATTACCCCATTTTTCAGAAAAGGAAGATGGGATCCTAAGTAATTTGCCCATGGTTACTCAGAGAGCCAGTAGCAGACACAGGATTCAACCCAGGCTCACCCTCTTAACCATTCCCTTAAAGAGTTCATCGTGAGAGCCTGAGTTAATAAAAAATCCTTGGCTGTAGAAAGGGAAGAAGGAAACCCCTTTTAATAACCCCACTATAAAGCAGTTTAAAAGGTAAAGCATAAAAAAGTCCATTAAGTCTATGATTTTTCAATTCCAAATTTATCACGTAATCACCTTATATTTGCATTTGATCCATAGTAACATGAAAATGCCGAACAAGTCCACTCGATAACATTACCTTCTAATTATAAACATTGCTGGGCCCTCTTCAAAAATACTCAAGCCATTTTTCTTTTGATCCTTGCAACAACAACCCCTGAAACAACAGGTAGTGCTATCGTTAGACAACACATTGTTAGGAGACTGTGTGATCCCAAAGCTGTTTGAACTTATATCTCCAGTGCTTAGAACAGAGGTTGGCACACAGTAAGTATAAGGCCATAACCTAAGTCGTCTACTCGTAAGCCTTTCTTCTCTTTCCACATGTCACACTGTCACTCTTCTCATGGGGCACAAAGCATGACTGACAGCGAGGTGCACTGGAATTGTGATTTATTCATCGTCATGGTGAGACACTCATTTAAAATGCAGTATGTTTACTGGGGGGAAATGGGTAAAATTATTTTTTACCAATGATATGGCTCATCAAAAGAGTACAGTGCATTCTAACCTTTTGCACTCGGATGTCAAGTGTGACTCGACACGGTTAGCATTAGAATAAAGGAATCGAGAAAAAACCAAGCGAGTGCAAAGGGCTAAAAGTTGAGTCCAATACAGAAAGGTTAAAACAATAAATTAACAGTTGTTTAGCTGCAGTTGTCACTTCCTTTAGAATGTATTTTTGAGCATGGATTGTTACATTTTAGAGTATGTTATTGACCCACAGAGGAAGAACTGAAAACTTCTCTCCTGCATGGGTGCTGCAAAGATGGAATGAAATATGTTCTGAAAGTGCTCAGCATAGAGCCCTGTCCCATGAAAGGTTATTTGGTCATTTCAAATAAATCTAATTCAAAACAGCAAAACGAACCCTGCACCCACAGAGTCCTTAATTCTCACATGACCCTGATTTTCAAACCACAATGTTTATATCAGTAGCTCATTATTTAGATTTAATTTTTTTCAATTTTTAATACTTTTTTTTTATTTCAAAGAGAGAAAGGAGAAGAGAGATAGAAACATCAATGATGAGAGAGCATCATTGATCGACTGCCTTCTGCACACCCCCCCTCTTTGGGGATCAAGCCTGCAATCCAGGCATGTGCCCTTGACTGGAATCGAACACGGGACCCTTCAGTCTGCAGTCCGACGCTCTTTCCATTGAGCCAAACCAGGTAGGGCTAGATTTAATTTTTAAAAGTGTTTATATATTTTTGCTTAATACTTTTATAATGATGCATACTGTAAGAAATTTTAAAAAGTAAAAAGAAAATAATAAAATTGCCAGTCATACCCCAAATCAGAAATAAACACTATTAGGATTTTTGTTAATTTGCTTATATTTTATCTTAACTGAAAAGGAAAAAAGAAAATCAAGGGTGAGGACAAAACTGACTTTAAATCCATGTCATAAGGTCCTATGCACCTGCTCTTTGGGACCCAAATTTGGCTCTAACTTTTAGGGCAGTCATCATAAGATGAGAAAACACTAATTTTACACTTCACACTGCCAGTGAGATAAAAAGCATAGGAATGGCTCAGGAGAGGAACAACTATTCTTGGAATTAAATTTAACAGGACAGTCTTTCCCAAGTTCCTCATAAAGAAGACTGCACATCGAGGATGTGGAGAAAAGGGAACCCTCATGTACTGTTGGGGGACTGTAAATTGGTGAAGCCACTATGGAAAGCAGTATGGAGGTTCCTCAAAAAATTAAAAATAGAACTACCATATGATCCAGCAATCCACTTCTGGGCATTTACCTGAAGAAATCCAAAACACTAATTCAAAAAGACACATGCATTCCTGTTCATTGAAGTATTATTTAAAATAGCCAAAACCGGTTTGGCTCAATGGATAGAGCGTCGGTCTGCGGACTGAAGGGTCCCAGGTTCGATTCCGGTCAAGGGCATGTACCTTGGTTGCAGGCACATCCCCGGTAGGGGGTGTGCAGGAGGCAGCTGGTCGATGTTTCTCTCTCATCGATGTTTCTAGCTCTCTGTCCCTCTTCCTTCCTCTCTGTGGAAAATCAATAAAATATATTTATAAAATAAAATAGTCAAAAGATATGGAAGCAGCCTAAGTGCCCATCAGTAAAGAAGATGTGGTACACATACATATACAATGGAACATTACTTAGCCCCCCAAAAAAGAACAAAATCTTGCCATTTGCCACAACACTGATGGGCGTAGAGGGTATTATGCTAACTGAAATAAGTCAGACAGAAAAAGACAAATACCATGATTTCCCTTATATGTGGAATCTAAGTAATAAAATAAACAAACAAACCAGAAACAAACTCACAGATACAGAGAACAAATTGATGGCTGCCAGTTGGAGGGGGGTTAGGGAGATGAGTGAGTAAGGTTATGGGATTAAGAAGTACAAATTGCTAGGTATAAAAACAGTCATGGGGATGTAAAGTACAGCATAGAGAATATATCCAATAATATTGCAATAACTATGTATGGTACCAGATAGGTACTTGACTTACCAGTGTGATCCCTTTGTAAGTTGGATAAATGTCGAATCACTATTTTGCACATCTGAAATTGTTATAATAATGTTGAATGTCGACTGTAATTGATTTTTTATTTTTATTTTTAAAGATGTCTGTATATTACACTGAACAATGTACTGGGCCTTACCTTAGACTGTGTTTCATAGGATAATAATATCTAACCAAACTAGAAATGGTTTAATGGCATCACCACAAGCAATTCTGCATTTCACTAATGCAATACCTTTCAATACACAACTCTTTAATGTAACTTGATTCAGGAATGTACTTTAAAAGATCACAGAGAATGAACAGCCTGTATGTCCTTCAAGTAATTCCTCTGGAAGACTACCTCTCTCACATGAGATACTACTAAGTAGTAAGCATCGGTATAATGCCTGGAGTATAGTTTTTATTGTTGCTTGTTGAACAGAGAACCACAAGTCCTAACAGGCAATAAAACTAAAATGTAAGGAGCCTTATAAAGCTGAGCAGCTAAATGCAAGGCATCCCCCCTCAGAGAGAGTACTACCGCAACACCAAGATTCTCTCCAAACACATTCTGAAGTCTCTTCAGATCTTAAAATAAATTTTATTAAAAATAGCCCTGGCTGGTTTGGCTCGGTGGATAGAGCGTCGGCCTGTGGACCCAAGGGTCCCGGGTTTGATTCCAGTCAAGGGCACATGCCTGGATTGCAGGCTTGATCCATAATAGGGGCAGCTGATCAGCGATTCTCTCATCATTGATGTTTCTTTCTCTCTCCCTCTTTCCCTCTCTAAAATCAATAAAAATATATTTTAAATAAATAAATACATCGTAATATTTAGCTTTAAAATAATCTGGAGATAAGAAGATGAAGGAGTAGGGAACAAGAAATTACATTTTAATGAAACAAGACTGGCTATATTTTGACAATTTTTGAAACTGGGTGATGAGTATATGGAGTCCAAAATTAAAAGTGAAAATAAAAATGTAATAAAATATCCAAATAAAGCCTAAGATTGTATAGTACAAATCTTAATGTACTTTTTAAGATAATTTTTTTGAGGATACCTTAAACTTAAAATATATATACATATACATTTTCAATATAATTATATATGTTCTTACAAATACATATATATTTATCATATAAAATGCAAACATGTATGTATGAGTGTTTCTTTAAACCAATTACAAGCTTGAAACATTTGTCAACATAATAAAATTAGAAAAACTTATAGGTACCCATCTTTATGACAATGATTAATTAACAGGGTCAGTTTCCAGTGTGGGCTCTTCCTAATTTCAAATAATAAAACTTATCTATCTAATAAAAGAGTAATATGCAAATTGACCATCACTCCAACACACAAGATGGCTGCCCGCATGTGGTCAAAGATGGCTGCCTCCATGTGGACACAAGATGGCCACCACAAGATGGCCAGCGGAGGGCAGTTGGGAGGGACCAGGCCTGCAAGGGAGGGCAGTTGTGGGCAATCAAGCCTGCAGGGGAGGGCAGTTGGGGGGAACCAGGCCTGCAGGGGAGGGCTGCTAGAGGTGACCAGGCCTTCAGGAGAGGGCAGTTAGGGCCAATCAGGCTGGCAGGGGAGCAGTTAGGCATCAATCAGGCTGTCAGGGGAGTGGTTAGGGGGGATCAGGCTGGCAGGCAGAAGCGGTTAGGGTCAATCAGGAAGGCAGGCAGGCAAGCAGTTGGCAGCCAGCAGTCCTGGATTGTGAGAGGGATGTCCCAGATTGAAGAGGGTGCAGGCTGGGCTGAGGGACACACACCCCCATGCACAAATTTCATGCACCGGGCCTCTAGTCCATTTATAAAAGGACTAGAGGCCCGATACACGAAATTCGTGCAAGGGGCTCGGCCCTCACAGCCCCGGCTTCATCCGGAAGGTCATCCAGAATAATTAGCATATTACGCTTTTATTATTATAGAAGATACCTTCTTTGTGTCCTCTATAACTGGCATCCAACTCACTCAAAGTTATTATTAAATGATTAAAAAAAAACAAGCTAAAGGAAGAGGGGTCATTGTTTTTCAGATTTATTAATCCACCTGAAATGTTTCAGATATTCTCTATACATAGTCTGATAGTTAAGTACATAAACTTTGGAGCCTTGATGCCCAAATTTAAATCCCAACTCTGTCACTGCCTACGTAATCTGGGACAATTCTTTCTTTCAATGTCCCAAATCTCCTCACTTGTAAAATGAGGGCAAAAGTAGTATCTGCCTCTTAGATAAATGAGTTTGTCTAAGTAGGCCCTTTAAAAGAGTAGTATAATAATGGCTGATAAATATTAGTTATATTAAGGATAATCATCATGATAATAATAACAATAATTATATTATTATTTTAACTTACAAGAAGTTGATTCCTACTGTTTATGCCAATGGTTTCTAAGGAAGTGGTTCTGATAGAGCTTAAATTATCAAGGCTATATGCTGAGTTCAAATAGGTTAGCTCACAATTGATTCTTGTTCATGGATTCAAAGGCCAAGGTGAGACTAATAAAACCTGGAAGCAATTAGATATCATTCCTGATTAAAAGAGGTCATTCAAAAACAGTGTCAAAATCCTGACTGCGCCTAGTGTAAAATCATTGGCTAAAATACCCAAACTTAGATATTTAGTTGGAATCCGTTTGATCAAAAGGCCAATGAATCAATAACTTGTGGAGGACAAATTATTTAGAAAATAACTTTTAGAAAACAGCTTAATTGTACTCTTGGTCTGTAAGAGAGTGATATCACTTCCAAAGCTGGTTTTCAGGTGCACAACAGTCCTTGATGGACTCCAAGATGAAAGACCACAATTTCAAGAAAGTCAGAGAGAAAATTCTTGAAGGGGAAAGAAAGGAAGGGCACTCCAAACCATAAAAAGTGTTGTAACATGGCCTAAGTTTCTGAAATTTGACCAGGTTCCTTCCAGGGACTCTAGTCTTCCATGTCCCTTCACCCCAAGGAATTTGGGGGAGCTATGGTCAATAATCCAGGCGGAATGTTTTTTGTATATCAAGAGACTTCTTCTTAAAATGACTGGATATAAGACACATTTGATGACTTTAAACAATGATTTGCCAGTGGAAAAAACAGATTCCATTGTGAAAATCCAAGTTGATGTTAACTCCTATTCTCAGCCACTTCTTAGGTCTTTATAAAATCTTGCCTGGAAAGATGGAGACCATCCTCATAAAGTAGCTTAGAAGCAGGATAGTTTCAAACATGGGTACAAAATTGCTACTCTTCCGCCTCCATGAATGAGTTGATATGGAGATATCACCTCTCCTGGTTTAGTACCAATGGCTGGGAGCAGCCCTCTCCAGGAGTGACTTGCAGAGGTTACAAATACTTCCGGCTTACAGCAGGCAACTGCCCAAAATAAGGTGGTTAAGTACTTGGGAGATCACAGATTGCTTATCCAAGGACTAGATGTTATGTTAAAAAGCAACAGGGTTCCAGAAAATCAAATATGATATCCACCCAGAGGGTTTCTGACTGGAGAAAATCAACTCATGAGTGTATCTATGAGGAAATTTAAGAATGTCTGAGAAGGTGTAGAACTGTATGAAAAAGTAAATTATGATGGAAAAAGAGAAACAAATGGCCGGGCAGAAAATCTGAAACATATGAAGTGTAAATCTGGGTAGTCAGAAGCTAAAATTATAAAGAGAAAACTTTTCAAATACCAGAAAATGAGATAAGACACACACACACACACACACACACACACACACACACACACACACACACGCAATTTAACATCCGTTATCTAGTATACAATAAGTATGAAAGTATGAATAAATAAGTATTGCAAGTATGAATAAAAATGCTTTTCAAAAATAAGCATAATGTTACATCATTTAAAAGCTGAAATCTAACTTAAAAAATATAAAACAGTAATTTACATTGGAAAAAAAAAGTAAAAAATTAAAGTAACTGAGGTTAAGAATGGGCAGGAAACAAAGGAAAGGTGTTTTTAAACTATAATCCTACTGACTCACATTAAGCAACTACAGTAGGGACTATTAACTACCTTTAAAGGTCCTCACTAGAGGCCACTCTGCTGAAGGTTCCTTCCCTGTCAGCTCATCTGAGTTTCTCAAATTCACTTCATAAGCCATATGAACCCAAAAAATAGCAAAGGGACGTCCAGCTAATATTGTTAAGTTTGTGTTATTATCTGATTTTCTTCTTTCCTCTCCATCACCACTATATTTTTTATGTCAGCCTTTTTCTAATTTCCATAATTATATTCATAAAATCTTCAGGTAAATTAGGTTGAGATTTGACAAGTAAAACACTGAAGTGTCTTTTAAAAGACTCCTTCTGTTCCAAAGACTCAGTTCAATTCATCAGATACTTACTTGGGCCCTGTCATGAAATGTTTTCAGGAGGAAGGTTTTCACTGGCTTTAAATCCTTGGCCCAGTTAGACAAGAGGAATAGCAATTCCTAAGAAAAGACTCCAATCCCAGGGTTTTGTGTTTATTTGTTTGTTTCCTCAAATAACGGTCCAACATTCTCCCTAAGTACGTCTTATCTCCCAAAACAATTCTAATTCACTTTTTCAAAAGCAATTATTTGAATAATACTTATGGAGTAGACACAGAAATGAACACTTCCTAGAAAGCCCAGATATAGCAAAATATTTAATTTGCATACAAACTGTTCACACAGCTCTGCTTCTAGGAACTTAACCAATAAATAATGGAACACATCATTTGTCCAAATCATCAGTGCCAGGGACTGTTCTAGATACCTAGGTATAAACATTTACCTTTTCCTTCCCACTGTTCTAGATACCTGGGTATAAAGATCACTGCCAGCATGGTGTTTACTCGCTTATGTGATTAACTCAGTCGTCTTTAGTCCACCCAATAAAGACGTTCCTGAACCTTTGTGTGTAAATCTCAGTTTACTCAATCAAAATCCTATCTAATCAAACAGTAATATGCAAATTGACCATCACTCCAACACACAAGATGGCTGCCCCATGTGGTCAAAGATGGCTACCCCCATGTGGACACAAGATGGCCACCACAAGATAGCCAGCAGGGGAGGGCAGGTGTGAGGGACCAGGCCTGCAAGGGAGGGCAGTTGTAGGCAATCAGGCCAGCAGGGGAGGACAGTAGGGAGGGACCAGGCCTGCAAGGGAGGGCAGTTGGGGGCGATCAGGCCAGGAGGAGAGAGCAGTTGGGGGGAACCAGGCCTGCAAGGGAGGGCAGTTGGGGGTGATCAAGCCTGCAGGGGAGGGTAGTTAGGGGTGACCAGGCCAGCAGAGGAGGGAAGTTGGGGGCGACCAGGCCTGCAGGGAAGGGCAGTTGGGGGGGACCCAGGCCTGCAGGGGAGGGCAGTTGGGGGGGACCCAGGCCTGCAGGGGAGGGCAGCTGGGGGGGGACCAGGCCTACAGGGGAGGGCAGTTAGGGGTGACCATGCCTGCAGGGGAGGGCAGTTAGGGGTGACCAGGCCTTCAGAGGAGGGCAGTTAGGGGCGACCAGGCCAGCAGGTGAGGGCAGTTAGGGGCAATCAGGCTGGCAGGGGAGCAGTTAGGCATCAATCAGGCTGGTAGGGGAGTAGTTAGGAGGTGATCAGGCTGGCAGGCAGAAGCAGTTAGGGGCAATCAGGAAGGCAGGCAGGCGAGCAGTTGGGAGCCAGGAGTCCTGGATTGGAGAGGGTGCAGAGGGTGCAGGCTGGGCTGAGGGACACCCTCCCCCATGCACGAATTTCGTGCACCGGGCCTCTAGTATATTATAAATTACCAAAGACAACTCTACAGTATTTAGTAAGCAATGCAACTATTTCTTTTGCAGAAAGGATTTAGAGGGGGAAATGGACATGTCAAAGTAGACATTCATATATATGTCTTTAAAAACCAGGTGTTTTTTTTTATTTCAGGTTTCTAAAGAACACTATAGAAAACTGAAGAAAAACAAAGGTGAAATTTTACTTTTAAGAAACTATTCTAGGGAATTCCTTAAATATTTATAGGAATATATGTTATGCATTTTATTTTTTTAATGTATTTTATTGATTTCTTACAGAGAGGAAGAGAGAGGGATAGAGAGCTAGAAACATCGATGAGAGAGCAACATCGATCAGCTGCCTCCTGCACACCCCCCACTGGGGATGTGCCCGCAACCAAGGTACATGCCCTTGACCGGAATCGAACCTGGGACCTTTCAGTCCGCAGTCCGACACTCTATCCACTGAGCCAAACCGGTTTCGGCTGTTATGCATTTTAAAAGATCAAAGTGAATTTGGATATAGAGAAAATATCAGGCTAGTTGTTGTGAAAAAAAAGCAAGAAAATTAGAAAGTGTCAATCATTTTTAAAGGTTATATTTGTTCATTATGAATTTGCTAGATATAAACTTTCATATGTCATCTACCCAATAATTGATTCAGTGTTGGCTGTTAAATTAAACAGTTTATTCTGCATCTTGCTGCTTGCTTCACTCATTTTTTTCTCTAAATATAGAGCAGGAAAAAACAAAATACATTTATACATTTGTACTCTGCAAATTGAAAAAAAGCAAAGAATCATTATAATTCTGAATGCAAAGCTATAATCTAAATATTAATCTTAGAAATATCAACAAACAATATCAAAACATTTAAAGCACATTAATCTTCGGAATGGAAAAGTTCAAATATAAATATTATATGTGTAAATGGAAAAAAACAATGCCAAGACATATACATTAAGATGTTTTTTTTAATGAAAGAATCCTAAATATACAAAAGTATGGGACAAGTTAAACATACTGTAATAAATCTATATAACAATTCTACTCAGACATTACAAAGTGGTGCCCTGACAGTTCTTTTATTTACAGGGGAAGGTAGCAAGTTAGAAGAATGATCTTATGAGCTGTGACTTAGATGGTTAGGTAAAAGCCCCGAGAGACTGCCAACGCTCAATCACATACTTAATATTCTAAATAAGAGAAAGGAAGAATATGAAAATGCAGTATTCCATTAGGTTCAAAGGTCTTGAGCATAGATAGAAAAGGGATTAACCAATTTTAACAGCCAAATTCAAAACCCAATCAAATGATCAATCTGGGTAGGAATTTGAGACTTTTCCACACAGAGAATACATAAATTGAATCCAGAGATGTGGGATACATGATTACACCCTTTGTTGAAGTGATGGAATCACTCACACAAATAGAGTTCAATGGAATTGATCTACACTGCCAAGAGAATCCAATTTTGTCCCAGCTAAAAGCACCAGGGTTTATGCAAACTGAACCAGGCCAAGAAGACAACTGCAAAATGTAAATAAGAAGAAAACTCCACAAAATTTGTGGTATCACATAATTATTTTATGGGTGGGAAAAAAATCATCTTTCAAACATAGGAATATTTTAAATTAAATATAAAAAAGTGTAAGAGAATCAAAACCATAATATTAATAGTTTTGTGCATATTATCCTATATAATAAAGAAGTAATATGCAAACTGACCCTCACGCCCTCACACAAGATGGCCACTCCATGTGGTCAAAGATGGCAGCCCTCATGTGGTCAAAGATGGCCGCCACAAGATGGCCAGCAGAGGAGGGCAGTTAGAGGCAATCGGGCCGGCAGGGGAGCAGTTAGGTGTCGATCAGGCTGGCAAGAGGTGTTTAGGGGATGATCAGGTTGGCAGGTAGGCAAACGGTTAGGATCCAGCAGTCCCAGATTGTGAGATTGATGTCCGATTGCCGGTTTAGGCCCAATCCCAAAGGTCACAAATTTCGTGCACTGGGCCTCTAGTCCTATATAAAAATAGAGGAATATGCAAATTGTCTGGGATGCCATAACAGCATGACCTTTCAGCAGGTGGCTGGCACACACAGCAGGCGGAGGTGGGCGGGGCCTTGCAGCATCAGGGACGGGGAAAGGGCCGTGCCGAGGGTTAGGCAGGCATGTTCAGAGGGAGGCCTCTGCCGTGGGCCCGGCCCAGAGGTGGGGTGGCAGCGGAGGCCTCCATCTCCACGCGCCTGCGCTGGGGATTAGGCAGGCGTGTGCAGAGGGAGGCCTCTGCTGTGGGCCCGCCCCTGGGGGTCTGCAGGCCTCCATTGCAGCCCGGCCTGGGGTCCACAGGTCTCCCCTGGCTCCAGCCTACCTCTTTGGGGCAATCCATCAAGGAGCCCCAGATGAGTGGGTGGGGCCTACCTCTTTGGGGCGATGAATCGCGGAGCTCCCGCACTGTGACAGGGCACAGGCCAGGCTGGAGGATTCCCCACCCCCTCCCCTGAGTACACAAATTTTGTGCACCGGGCCACTAGTCCTTACTAATAAAAGCCTAAGTAGTCGTCACGCTGTGATGTCTTCATACCATCACAGGATGGCTGAGCACACAGTGGGCGCATGCAGGTGGGTGGGGCTGGGCTTGACACTGCATGCGCAGCATGGAGTTTGCCTGGGAGTCCCACCTCCTCGCGGAGCCAGGAGGAGGTGGGTCCTGCCTGGGGGTCCGGCGAGGCCTGCCTGAGGGTCCCCTGGCTCCGTACAGCGAGGCCTGCTTGGGGGTCCCACCTCCTCCAGGCTCCACAAAATGAGGCCTGTCTGGGGGTCCTGCCTCCTCCCGGCTCTGCACAGCAAGGCCTGCCTGGGAGTCCCGAGGGTCCCGCCTCCCGGCTCCACGCAGTACGAAGGTGTGAACCCTGGCTCCGGCCTACCTCTTTGGGGTGATCGATCGTGGGCCTCCCAAACTCTGACAGGGCACAGGCCCGGCTGTTCCCCCCCCCCCCAAGTATATGAATTTCATGCACTGGGCCTCTAGCCCTATCTAATAAAAGAGTAATATGCAAATTGACCATCACTCCAACACACAAGATGGCTGCCCCCATGTGGTCAAAGATGGCTGCCCCATGTGGACACAAGATGGCCACCACAAGATGGGAGGGACCTGGCCTGGAAGGGAGGGCAGTTGTGGGCGATCAGGCCAGCAGGGGAGGGCAGTTGGGAGGAACCAGGCCTGAAAGGGAGGGCAGTTGGGGGCAATCAATCCTGCAGGGGAGGGCAGTTAGGAGTGACCAGGCTGGCAGAGGAGGGAAGTTGGGGGCAACCAGGCCTGCAGGGAAGGGCAGCTGGGGCGGACCCAGGCCTGCAGGGGAGAGCAGTTGGAGGGGACCAGGCCTGCGGGGCAGGGCAGTTAGGGGTGACCAGGCCAGCAAGAGAGGGCAGTTAGGGGTGACCAGGCCTGCAGGGGAGGGCAGTTAGGGGTGACTAGGCCTGCAGGGGAGGGCAGTTAGGGGCAAACACACTGGCAGGGAAGCAGTTAGGCATCAATCAGGCTGGCAGGGGAGTGGTTAGGGGGTGATCAGGCTGGCAGGCAGAAGCGGTTAGGGGCAATTAGGAAGGCAGAGAGGCGAGCAGTTGGGAGCCAGCAGTCCTGGATTGTGAGAGGGATGTCCGACTGCCCGTTTAGGCCTGATCCCGGTAAAATCGGGCCTAAACGGGCAGTTGGACATCCCTCGAGGGGTCCCAGATTGGAGAGGGTGCAGGCTGGGCTGAGGAACACCCCCACCCCCACCCCCCGTGCACAAATTTCATGCACCGGGCCTCTAGTTTTATATAAAGGCACAAGTCAGTGGTCCTATCCAATATCCTTAATACTTACAAACCAAATAGGGATCGGGCCTAAACCGGCAGTTGATATTCCCCCGAGAGATCCCAGATTGGAGAGGATGCAGGCTGGGCTGAGGGACACCCACCCCAGTGCATGAATTTCATGCACCAGGCCTCTAGTCTATATATATAAAAGGCTAAATGACCATCGCATCCGAAACAACCTAACGGACGACTGAACAGGCTGTGTGGGGCGACCAGGCCGGCAGGGTGGTTAGTGAGGGCCGACCAAATGAATGAACATCAGGCTGCATGGGGGACTAGGGCAGCAGAGGGTTAGTGAGGGGCGACCAAACAACTGAGCAGCAGGCTGCATGGGGCTACCAGGCCCACAGCACTAAGGGTCAACCAGGCCAGCAGGGGGGCACTGAGGGGCACCAGGCTGGCGGGGGGGTGGGGGCAGTTGGGGGCGAACAGGCTGGTGGGGGGGCAGTTCGGGGTGACTACGCCTGCAGGTGGGGCAGTTGGGGGTGACCAGGCCAGCAGGGGGGGCAGTTAGGTGCGATCAGGCAGGCAGGCAGGTGAGCAGTTAGGAGCCAGTGGTCCCGGATTGTGAGAGGGATGTCCGACTGCCACAAAGGGGTCCCGGATTGGAGAGGGTGCAGGCTGGGCTGAGGGGACCCCCGCCCCTGTGCATGAATTTCATGCACCAGGCCTCTAGTATACATACATTTAAGCAATTCATTTTGGCTTATGTGTATGCACTGGAACATTTAAGAGCTTAAACTTTATCATATTTTCATACTTATGTTTCATTTAATAGATTTATGAGAATTACATAATAACATATAAAAATTTATCAAGCAGGTGATTACAGTATTTAAAGGAAATCAAATATATTAAATTTAGAAATGTAATTTAAAATGTTTGAAAGTATCTAATTAATTTGGTTTGTAAAGGATACTAGTAATTCTTCAAAGGTTCTTAAATGGGATTGATACAACCTGCTAGACTTAAAAAAATAAAAATACTTATGAGTTTAATGTACTCAAACATTAAAAATTAATAGCTGAACTTGTAACTCTATTAACTTTAATGTTAAATTCTAAAAACACAGTAAATAATCTGAAAAGCCTTTTCTTGACACAAAAATTACCCTGAGGGCACTGAACATTTTATATTTAAAAACTTTTTTTAATTTTATTTCTTTATTGATTAAGGTATTACATATGTGTCCTTATCGCCCCCACTGTCCCCAACCCTCCCAATCATGCCCTCACCCCCCTGGTGTCTGTGTCCATTGGTTAGGCTTATATGCATGCATACAAGTCCTTTGGTTCATCTCTCCCATTTACCCCCACCCTCCCCTTCCTTCCCTCTGAGGTTTGACAGTCTGATCGATGCTTCTCTGTCTCTGGAACTGTTTTTGTTCATCAGTTTATGTTGTTCATTATATTCCATAAATGAGTGAGATCATGTGATATTTATCTTTCTCCGACTGGCTTATTTCACTTAGCATAATGCTCTCCAGTTCCATCCATGCTGTTGCAAATGGTAAGAATTCCTTCTTTTTTACTGCAGCGTAGTATTCCATTGTGTAGATGTACCACTGTTTTTTAATCCACTCATCTGCTGATGGACATTTAGGCTGTTTCCAAATCTTAGCTATAGTAAATTGTGCCACTATGAACATAGGGGTGCATATATCCTTTCTGATTGGTGTTCTAGTTTCTTGGGATATATTCCTAGAAGTGGGATCACTGGTTCAAATGGAAGTTCCATTTTTAATTTTTTGAGGAAACTCTATACTGTTCTCCACAGTGGCTGCACCAGTCTGCATTCCCACCAGCAGTGCAGAAGGGTTCGTTTTTCTCCGCATCCTCACCAGCACTTGTTGTTTGTTGATGATAGCCATTCTGACAAGTGTGAGATGGTACCTCATTATCGTTTTGATTTGCATCTCTTGGATGATTAGTGACTTTGAGCATGTTTTCATATGTCTCTTGGCCTTCCTCATGTCCTCTTTCGAAAAGTATCTATTTATGTCCATTGCCCACTTTTTGATAGGGTTGTTTATCTTCCTTTTGTTAAGTTGTATGAGTTCCCTGTAAATGTTGGAGATTAAACACTTATCGGTGATAACATTGGCAAATATGTTCTCCCATACAGTGGGCTTTCTTGTTGTTTTGTTGTTTCTTTTGCTGTAAAAAAGCTTTTTATTTTGATGTAGTCCCATTTGTTTATTTTCTCTTTAGTTTCCATTGCCCTAGGGGCTGTTATCAGTGAAGAAATTGTTTCAGCATATGTCTGAGATTTTGCTGCCTGTGGATTTCTCTAATATTTTTATCCATTTTGAGTTTATTTTTGTGTATGGTGTAAGTTGGTGGTCTAGTTTCATTTTTTTGCATGTATCTGTCCAATTTTCCCAACACCATTTATTGAAGAGATGTCTTGACACCATTGTATGTTCTTGCCTCCTTTGTCAAATATTAATTGAGCATAGTGGTTTGGGTCAATTTCTCGGTTCTCTATTCTATTCCATTGGTCTATATGTCTGTTCTTGTGCCAGTACCAGGCTGTTTTGAGAACCGCGGCTTTGTAATACAGCTTGATATCTGGTATTGAGATCCCTCCTACTTTGTTCTTCTTTCTCAGGATTGCTGCAGCTATTTGGGGTCTTTTTTTATTCCAGATGCATTTTTGGCGAGTTTGTTCTAGGTCTGTGAACTATGCCCTTGGTATTTTAATGAGGAGTGCACTGAATCTATAGATTTCTTTGGGTATTATGGACATTTTAATGATGTTGACTCTACCAATCCATGAACACAGTATGTTCTTCCATCTGTTTATGTCTTCCTCTATCTCTTTTCAGTGTCCTGTAGTTTTCCGAGTACAGGACTTTTACCTTAGTTATGTTTATTCCTAAGTATCTTAATTTTTTTGGTGTGATGGTAAATGGGATTGCTTTTTTAGTCTCTCTTTCTGTTAGTTCACTATTGGTGTATAGAAATGCCATAGATTTATTGGCATTAATTTTGTATCCTGCTACATTGCCAAATTCATTTATTAAATCTAGTAGTTTTTAGATGGAGCTTTTAGGGTTTTCTTGTACAGTATCATGTCATCTGAGAATAATGACAGTTTTACGTCTTCTTTTCCTATTTGGATACCTTTCATTTCTTCTTCTTGTCTAATTGCTATGGCTAGCACTTACAGAACTATGTCGAACAGGAGAGGTGAAAGTTGGCATCCCTGTCTCGTTCCTGTTCTTAGGTGAAATGGTTTTAGTTTATAGGGAAAAAAAATTGACATAGCAAGACATGGTATCAAATTAAACAAGCAAATAAAACACTATGGGAGTTATGATGAGCATATTCATTCACTTAGGGGGGACAAAAAAAAGCCTGATAAGATATTCACCGAAATGTTAACTGTGTTTAACTATGGGTGGTATGACCCATTTGGGAGCTTGTCTGAATTGCTCACCTTTTCTGCAGTGAATGTCCCATAGTAGTTTCCGATTACTGAAGGAAACAACTACCAGAAACTTAGTAGCTTTAAAGAAAAACACAAATTTATTCTCTTACAGTTCTAGAGATCAGAAGTCCAAAATCAGTTTTACTGGACTAAAGTCAAGGCGTGGCTCCTTCTCCTCTTGCCTTTATCAGCTTCCAGCTTTGACTCTATTGCTTAGTTCATGACCTCTTCCTGGAATCACTGCAACCTCTAGTTTCTGTTGCCACACCTCTCATTACTACAAAGCTCTCACTCCTCCTTTTTCCCCTTACAAGAACCCCAGCATTCCTTGGCTCCTGGCCCATGTCCTCCATCTTCATGCTCAGTAAAAGGTAATCAAGTCCTTCCCATTATTGGAATCTCTCTTGCTTTTTAGTCTCATCTGTCTGACTTAAACTGAAAGATTCTCCACTTTTAAGGACATGTGATTAGATTGTGTCCAATCATATAATCCAGGATAATCTCCCAATCTCAAAATCCTTAATTTAATCTTATCTACAAAGTCTCTTTTGCCATAAAAGTAACATTCACAGGCTCAAGGGATTAGGATATGAACATCTTTGAGGGTCATTATTCAGCCTATCACCATGTGGTAATTCTATAATTATCCAAATTAAAAACACACACAATTATTTAATTAAAGTATAAATAATACAATTCTAAACAGAAATGTTTATGCAAAATCAAGTTCCTTTTCAAGTGGCTTTAGACCCACTGACTTGCATTATTTTTCAGGAGCCAGAGCATCAACATTATAATTTCTGAGCCTATAATTCTTAATATTACTTCAACAGCATATTCATCAACAGAAACCAAGTGTAGAGTAATAGGCATAACTCATATGTTTGTTTCATCCAGGCAATGCCCGTGAACATCTTAAAGAAAATATGAACTACAGCCTACAATTTATTTTTTTTTTTTGCAGGACAATACAATTTCCAAAACTTTATCTCTCTTGTTTGCCTACTTATTTTTAAAATATAAAACAAGTTGTTAAGTAATCAGAGAATTTGTGTGCAACTTCTCTCTTTTTGTGCTAACCATGTTATATTTTCTCCAGAGCAGAGAATACAATAAAATACAACTTGGAACTATGATACTCTTACCCTCATGCTGCATGTAAGTCTGTATTTTGACTTTGTGATGGTTGCTAAGGATGCTGAAGGTGAAGGCTGCCTTTTCTGTTGACCTATTCCAATTAATGAAGTCAGTATGAGCTACCAGAATCAGTTAAATTATTTGCTGTTTGATCAAAAAACAAACAAAAATATGTACGTATCTGTCACAATATCTTGATTTACACTGGTTGGAAAATTACTTTAATATTACAGTCAAAGTGAGATCTAAGACTAAGCGACCCTTACGACTTAATGACCAGAACAACCAGTCAACCAGTGGCTATGACATACACTGACCACCAGGGGGCAGACCCTCAACAAAGGAGCTGCCCCCTAGTGGTCAGTGCGCTCCCACAGCAGAAGCACCGCTCAGCTGACCAACCTTTCCCAGCACCCAACAGCCCGGTGGCAGCCACTCCCTCCCTCAGTAGTCCTGTAGGTCCAATCTCCGGAGAACAGGCCAGACACCCAGGGACCAGTGCTGCCTGCACAATCCCAACAGCACCGCAGGCCTCCTGGAAATCGGCCCGGGCACTGTGGCCACTTCCCCTCCCTAGACGCTCCACAAGGAAGAAACAATATAAAAGCGGCCGCCAAGTGGCTCCTGACAACTGGCGCAAATGTCAGCGGGATGGATCTGGATCCCGGGCCGGCAAGGGCGTCCCACCACCTGTCCAGAGAGCCAATCGTATCCCGGCTCCTCCCCCGCTTCCTCTTAGGACCTCACCTGTGCACGAATTCGTGCAAAGGGCCTCTAGTTTGTTTATAAAATCAATTCTAAATGATGGTTGTCTTTTCATCTTTAAGTTATACAACAACTTCTGGTCCAAGAAGATAATATTCTAGCCAAAGTAAGATTTTAATTTAAGTTTTTAGCTTAAGACACCACTTAGAAAAATTACTCAAAGTGACATAGTTACCATACAAGGGTGGGCAAAAGTAGATTTATAGTTGTGAGTATGCAAAACAGAGTTTATTGCTGTATTATTTATCAGTTGTATTATTTTCCATATAAACAACTGTAAACCTACTTTTGTGCACCCCTATATATGATCATTACTTTCTATGAAATAAATTCTAAATGTAAGTTTTGTTTTTATCTTTAAATGTACAAGGATTTTTGGCCAAAAGTAATTAAATATCTGCCCTTAAGTTTTTCTTTGCTTTTTGTTTGTTTGTTTTTTAACTTAAAACTTCATAATTTTCATCATTGAATATACAATTAGAAGAATTCCAGGATAACAGATATAAACGGGGACTCACTTGGACAAGTGGGTATATGGTCACTCTATTTAGTGTGTTATTAGTTCAACTCCACTCTATTAGTCCATCCTCACTGTATGTTCACTTCTGCTCCCTATTCTGCCCAAAGAATTAAATGAAAGCAAAGATCATGCCAGATGAAAGTCTATGCAAAGTGTTTGATTTTTTTAAATATTTTAAAGGTCTATCCCACGTGACAACTCATTCTACACTAGCAGATGAAATAAGCATCTGTGGCAGAGAAGGGCACAGAGCCTTCCTGTCTAGGAGCTACTCAGAAGCTAATACATTATTTCTCAGCACTGGTCAATTGGTAAAGAAGAACTAGATAAGAGTGATCCACTCTTCAAAAAACAAGTGATGCCCTGTGTCCAACTAGTTAAAGATGGGTTGTCTCTAAGGCTTGCAAAGCACAGAACTTGACTAGTAGACATCTGGTAAAGTCAGACTTCTAGTGCAGCTGGATAGGTCTGCTGCCTTTTTGTTAGCCAAGAGACTACCAGTGAGTCATGTCAAAGAGAATTCACTAAGTAACTTGTGAACTATTAAAGCGGCAAAAGTGCCAAATATATTAAGAGAGGCAATATTTCAGGTACCTTTCTAGGCCATTAGGAATGAATAATTACTTTATGCTTCCCAATAGTCATTCAGGGTAGGAAGCATTAGAATTGAATTGAATTATACTTTAGATCAAATCACGTCTACCTATATATACAACTACATTGTTGTAAAACCTAAAGACAGTACAATTACTTGACAACGGAAGCACTCTTGGTCTTCGCCCTGTACACAGTCACTACAAAGGAATGCAAGGCAATTCACAATTCGGATTGGCTAGCACTACAGAAGCATGAAGAACGCCTCCTCGTGGCCTGTGATTGATCATACACAAGTGGGAGTAAGTTGATCTTAGGGTGGATTCATTTATAACGAACCAAAAATAAACTAACAAGCCACAAATACATAAAATTCATAAAGAGAAACATGTTTGCAAAGCATGATCTTTTAACATATTGGCAATCCAAATACTTCTCAAATGAAAAGTAACCACTGAAAGGCACTTTTCTTAAGGACCCTTAGATATTTTCTCAAAATCAATGTCCTATTCAAGAAAAAAATGGTTCATTGATTTACTGATAACTAAGATTCTTTACATGTACTAGTCTTGAGCCAATCTGACGAACCTGGCCTTATCCTAACACTTCCAACACACCTTACTGTCCACATCTCATTGGAAGTAAGTATTGTGAGTCAACCTAGGCCAAACACAAAGTAATTAACTTCTTTGGATAAACAACAGTGGTGTCTGGAAATTTAAAAAAAATGGGTGAGGATTGGCAATCCCCATATCTTTTTACCAGAGTACAACGATAGTAAATTTCAAACCAAACTCTGCTACACAAACAAATGTGGTTCTTTAAATTAACCAATAGACACATTACAGTACATATGACACCTCAAGGGTGAGGCATGTCTCTTAAACACTTCAGGTAATCATATACCTCCACGGCACTCCTATCCCAGTGAGAGTCCATGTCTAACTTCCCTTAAAAAAAGGCTTGTGGTGATAGCCTCCGAAGGACTGGAATTCTAGCTGACCACTATGCGGGATGTGAATTCCAGATGAGGGAAGCCTTCCAGACGAAGAAATAATGTAAACTAACATTAAAATAATATCATACTGTCAAAGCTGAAGTGTTTTTATGTAAATTTAAGCCAACATAATAGGAAGTCTGGCATTCCCCCCTCCCCCAGAATTTGATCATTCCTCTCTGTTCAGATCTAGGGCCACTCCGGTCCTCCCTGGTTTTAGGATTAGCTATAGTGGAATGACTAACATATTGGGAGGTTTGCTTTTTACTTAGTAGTTATGTGATTTGGGATAAATTATTTAACCTCTCTGACCCTTACTTTCCTAATCCTTAAAACGGAGACAAAATGACTATCACCAAGGGCTACTGTGAATATCAGAGATGGTCAAGGAGAGGAAGTAGAGATACCGACAGACGCACAGAGTAAATGACACCAGGGAGGTTTTATTCCTGGAGGCTCCAGTCTCAGGCCATTATTACCGTGAGCCCCTGGAACCTTGTGGACCACAACCCAATGTTCCTGGGAAAAGCTCTTCCTAAAACTTTCACAGTCAAATCATGGGGGAGCCTCTCTTTGAAACACTCATCTGTGACATTCTGAAAACGTCCTACAGGACTACTGTGCTTGGAAAAGACACCTCCTAGACCTCGCCCACTGCTATTCATGTGGCCCCTGCTAACTGAATCATAGGCGCTTCACTATCACTGTTTTTTCTGCCCTCGGGTGTCACTATCTCACAATCCTACCGGTCTTGCCTTCTCAAGCCTGCTCAGGTCTATTCACCACCACTGACTCAACAGCATCACCAAAGCTTAACTGCGGCCTTCCTGCCCCCACCATCCTCCCACTCTTTCCTGCTTTGTTTTATAATTTATTTTATTTTATTTATGTTTTCCATCACCATTTATCCCCTCTATGCCCTCTTTCACCTTCCCCCATCCCCCTACCCCCACAATCACCACACTGTTGTCCATATCCATGAGTTCTCTCTCTCTCTTTTTTCTTTTGTGCTCAATCCTTCCATCCCACCTCCCAAAACTCCTACAACCCCTCCCCCGGCCCCTCCCTCCCAAGAGCTGTCTGCCTGTTCTCTATGAGTCTGTCTCTATTTTGCTTGGTTGTTCAGTCTGTTCATTAAATTACACAAATGAGTGAAGTCATATGGTATTTGTTTTTCTCTCACTGGCTTATTTCACTTAGCATAATATTCTCCAGGTCCATCCATGCTGTTGCAAAAGGTAAAATTTTATTCCTTTTGGAATAAATGGCACAGTGGTATTCCATTTTATAAATGTACCACAGCTTTTTTATTCACTTATCTACTGATGAATACTTGGGATGCTTTTTAAAAATATATGTTTTTATTGATTTTAGAGAGAGAAGAAGAGAGAGGGAGAGAGAGAGAGAAACATCAATTGCCTGCCTCCTGTACATCCCCCTACTGGGGATGGAGCCCGAAAGCCGGAATTGAACTGGCAACCTTTCCGTGAACAGGACAAGGCTCAACCAACTGAGCCACACCAGCCAGGGCTGGGCTGCTTTTGACAATGGTGAGAGCTACAGCTGTTTGCCCCAGACCACTGCTTATAATCAAGTGGCCTTGACTTGTACTGCTACTGTCCTGACGGGCTAACTGGCCTAAACAATTTCTAAATAATTACAACTCTGTTGGTCACACATGTTCTTAGTTGCAGCTTTCCATACCAGGGATACAGACCAAACTTTTTAAAGATGCTGAGATAGTGCAAAGGCTCTAGGGATGGTGCAGAATGGACAGGACACCTCATCTTTCTGGAACCTGACGAGTATTCTCCAGTCCTACACCAATAATGTGCTTCCTTGGCAAAGAAAGCACCTTTAGGTGTCTCCAAATTCCTTATTCCCTATGCCAGTGGTCGGCAAACTGTGGCTCTGTTGACTAATGAGTTTGCCGACCACTGCCTTATGCCAGGTGCCCTGAAGCCCTTGGTATGTCCCTCCCTGAAGGCTGGCCTTGATCTCCCAGCACTGAGAAGGATGTGGCCACTCTGAAGTATTGTAAGAACTCCTGGTCCCACCCAAAAGGCCCTCTCCGACCACACAAGACCACAACCAGCTCTCAATAATCTGAGGAATTAACAGAGGGGAAAAAAATAAATAACTGTTCATTTTTAATTAATTAAAGGGTTGAGACAGTGTCATGAATAAACTATTTAACCAGGGGCAGGTGGCCTAACTCAATCAATTAAGTTTTCTGGAATTTAACTCAAGTACCTGAACCAGAGAAAAGTAATCCCTGGTCTCTCTCTGGCCATAGTTATCAATTAAAAACAAAGTGAGCCCTAGCTAGTTTGGCTCAATGGATAGAGTGTCGGCCTTTGGACTGAAGGATCCTGGGTTCAATTCTGGTCAAGGGCACATGCCCAGGTTGTGGGCTTGATCCCCAGTAGCGGGTGTGCAGGAGGCAGCCAATCAATGATTCTCTCTCATCATTGATGTTTCTATCTCTCTCCCTCTCCCTTCCTCTCTGAAATCAATAAAAATATATTTAAAAAAAACAAAACACAAAGTGAAAGTTCCATAATCATGCAGTAGTTACTGTATCATTAATGTGACTGATTTAGACAAACTAAGAAAAGGTTTTACTTTTTTGGTATGTCTAACACTGACAATTTTAAATCTTTCTTAACACTTTAATGTAATGATTTAATCTTCATGAATGGTTAATGAAAAAAAATTTGCTTAAAAAGTCTAAATTTCCCCTGGCCACTTTGGCTCAGTGGATAGAGCATGTTGGCCGTTGGACTGAAGGGTCAAGGGTTCTGGTCAAGGGCACTTACCTTGGTTGCAGGCTTGATCCCAGGCCCCTGTCGGGTTGCAGGTACAAGCAGAAAGAAACCAATCAATGTGTCTCTCTCACATCAAAGTTTCTCTCTCTCTGTCTCTCAACCTCCCTTTCACTCTCTAAAAATTAAATGAAGAATGTCCTGGGGTGAGGATTAACAACAACAACAACAAAAAACAAGTCTAAATTTGCATCAACATCAATTTACATAAATCTAGCTGAATAAATTTCAAGCAAAAAGTTCTTACTTTAAAGTCAACTTACTTACCAAAAAAATACATAAAAGCAAACTAATGGAATATGGAGTTCATCCTATATAATAAAACCCTAACATGCAAATCGACCAAACGGCAGAATGACTGGCAGAACGATCGGTTGTTATGATGTGCACTGACCACCAGTGGGCAGATGCTCAATGCAGAAGCTGCCCCTGGTCAGGGCCAGTGAGCAGGAGGCGCCAGGCCACTAGCCAAGGCAGGTGCCAGTGGGGGCCCCCAATCACCCCACCCGCCAGTCACCCCACAGATCGGCCCTGATCGCCGACCAAGCCTAAGGACCCTACCCGTGCATGAATTTTCTGTACCGGGCCTCTAGTCCTATCTAATAAAGAAGTTATTTGCAAATTGACCATCACTCCAACACACAAGATGGCCACCCCCATGTGGTCAAAGATGGCTGCCCCCATGTGGACACAAGATGGCCTCCACAAGATGGCCAGCAGGGGAGGGCAGTTGGGGGGACCAGGTCTGCAGGAGAGGGCAGTTAAGGGGTGACCAGGCCTGCAGGGGAGGGCAGTTGGGGGGCACCAGGCCTGCAGGGGAGGGCAGTTGGGGGGACCAGGTCTGCAGGGGAGGGCAGTTGGGGGGGACCAGGCCTGCAAGGGAGGGCAGTTGCGGAGGACAAGGCCTGCAGGGGAGGGCAGTTAGGGGTGACCAGGCTGGCAGGGGAGGGCAGTTAGGGGCAACCAGGCTTGCAGGGGAGGGCAGTTGGGGGGGACCAGGCCTGCAGGGGAGGGCAGCTGGGGTGAACCAGGCCGGCAGGGGAGGGCAGTTATGGGTGACTGGGCTTGCAGGGGAGCAGTTAGGTGTCAATCAGGCTGGCAGGTTAGGGGATGATCAGGCTGGCAGGCAGAAGCAGTTAGGGGCAATCAGGCAGGCAGGCAGGTGAATGGTTGGGAGCCAGTAGTCCTGGATTGTGAGTCCTGGTGGGATCGGGCCTAAACGGGCTGTCGGACATCCCTCTAGGGGTCCCAGATTGGAGAGGTTGCAAGCTGGGCTGAGGGACACCCCCTCTCTGTGCACAAATTTCGTGCACCGGGCCTCTAGTATTTTAATAAACTACTGTTTTGATGCAGTTTGATATACAAATGTTATTATCTGTGACATATTTTACCAAATCAGGCTTTGATTATAGGCATATTTTTCAAACCATTGTTTATGAAAAAGGAAATAGACTCAGATATTTATTTCACAGGCTTAATAACACTCTTTTATAATTGGGTTTAATTGTCTATTATTTCTGTGACATACATTAAAGTTGACCCTTGAACAACATACGTTTGAACTGCCTGGGCTGACTTAAACATGGTTTTCTTTTTTTAATAAATACTGTAAATGTATTTTCTCTTTCTTCTTATATTCTTAACTAGAGGCCCGATGCATGAAATTCATGCAAAAGTAGGCTTTCCTTCCCCCGGCTGCTGGTACCGGCTTCCCTCTGGCACCCAGGACCCGGGCTTCTCTCGCAGCCCCGGCTTCATCGGAAGGTCGTCTGGAAGGATGTCCAGTCTAATTAGCATATTACACTTTTATTATTATAGATACCATTTTCTTTTCTCTAACACTTTGTAAGAATACAGTATATGATTATATATATATATGTGTGTGTGTGTGTGTGTATATATATATATATATATATATAATATATATGTATATATATAAAACATACAAAATATGTGTTAACCGACTATTTACGTTATCGATAAGGCTTCCGTTCAACAGTAGCCTATTAGTAGTTAAGTTTTGAAGGAGTCAAAAGTTATACACAGATTTTAAACTGTGTGGGGGAAGGAGACAGGCACAGAGCCCCTAACACCCACATTGTTCCAGGGTCAACTGTATACTAAAGCAAGCTTCAACTGCATTAACGTATAACATTCCATATGTATGCCCCAGGCCTTGCAACAATCTGAACCAGGGAAAGATACATATAAAAAAAATTTTTGTTTCACCAAAATAGTTAAACAAATTTCTTCTAATAGACAATATGTTTCTTTTAGTAACAAGACAATGCACTACATTGTGCCACAGTCTACAGAGCCTTCGATTATCAATAATACCAATTATTTTTCACATTCATATCTTTTGATTATACTTTGATTATCACATTGATACTTTTAATTTATTTTATAATATATATGTAAAAAAATAATTTTAAAAAAACAGCCGACAGAGAGAGAGGCATTCAGAAATTCTTGAAATTGTGCCTAAATCCAAGTAGTAAATTCAACAAATTCCTCATCAATCAGTGGTTTAGTCAGAATAGAAGCCAATGAACCAGTAAAGGATGCATCAATTTATTTTTCCTTTTTAATAGAATAAGTTGGACAAAATTCCTACATGTTTGCATATTTAAAAATCTAATCTTCATATTTGCCAACATTACTAACCTGCTAAATCAACTGTCTAGTTTTAGCCAAATAAAACCTTTTTGCAACTTTGGAAGGAACTTCTATATAGGATACTGTAAATCTGGACATGCATAAGTGTGTCTCAATATGTGGTATTTTTACAACAACTCTTATCTTTATAAATATCTAAATTCTGTGATATTCCATAATGGCCAAGTAGCCATGTAATTAAAACTTTGTTTATTTAATTATCTGTGATCTGTATAAGACTAGAAAGACAGAGTAAGAAACAGTATAATGTGGGTTTCTAATGCCAAGTAACTTCAAGTAATGTTGTCAATATCCATTTTTAATGGTACAAAAATATTTGGTTAACAGTATCAGAGGAATTCCTGGGAGAAATTTCACATATTCTTGTAACATTTGAGAAAAATAAGCATTTCTCTGTATCTAAATCCTATCAATAGAAAAATGAAAATTGATGCCTTTTTTTTCTTGTTTGTGTTGTTCTAACGTATTTCAACATTAAGGAAAGATTTAAGAAACTGAAACCTCATTTCAAAACCTCCCTAGCATAATGCTGGGTAAATTAAAAGGTGAACACTATTTTTAAAAACACGCTAAATTTTTACCTGTTTTCACATTTGGGCTTAGGGCTTTCAGATGAACCAAAGTGACTGTCAGAGGTCAGAGGTCAGAGGTCAAAAAGATTAGTTTGCTTTTGGCAAAAAATATAAAAACAAAGAACTCTTATGATCAACTCCTACGGAATTGCATTTTACTTCTCATCCAATCTGAATCCAGCCCCACTTGCTGGATTATTAGAGCATTTCTCACACACACACACACACACCTACCTTTCATGTAATTATCTATTCCACTGTCCTTTAAAAGATGAATAAATAATTACTGATTGTGGCTAACAAAAGGTTTTGTACATGGGGACATCGGCTTCTATGAGAGATAAGTGGTAGTTAATGAAAAGATCTGGAAAAGACTTGTGATTGGCTTAGTCAAACTGCTAACTCAATTGTTTCCCAGTAAAACTGCCTCCATTCCAATATAACTCTTCTGTATGTGCACAACCATGTCATACTAGGTATTCATCAGATATAACGATTCAGCAAAGATGCCAGATGCTAGCATGGCAGCAAATGAGATCTCTTTCCGTCCAAATGCCTTCCTCTTCAGACCAAGGGCTGATTTGCAAAGGAAGTTTGGACTCCAGTCTTGAGGACCAGATTTGAGAACCATTATGTTGCCAAATGTTGCACCATTACCTATTTTATTTCCCTTTTTTATCAAATGAAATATCATTGGAATTACTTGCAATTGGAAAGGAAGTAAATCAACTTCTTGATAAAAAATAATACAAAGCAATGAAGCTATGCTTTACTTTTATCAGCACATATGTTTTTCATTTAACAATAACCAAATTACTTCTTCAGGAAGTCTGAGAGGTTGAGATGTGAGAGGCAGTTTCAAAATACAACTATCCCTAAGACTTGCTCTATTATAGAGTACAGAGAACAGATAATGCCACCTGGGCCTTGCAGCCACATTGCTTTTTAATACTACAATTTCAAATTATATATTGAGATAAGAATAAGATTAAAAACTACACTTTTCTTCTGTTAGCAAGACAGTATGCTAGTCTATAAAGCCTTAGAATATCAATAATCCTATTTATTATGCACCTATTTACCAGGCAGTATATTTAATCCTTTACACTTATTAGCCTTTATTTTCAAAGTAATTTTAGATTAGTTATAACCATACATTCATAGGCTTACAAATGTGTTTGTTTTGTCTAGTACAGTCCTTAAAATGTCATTCATGAATAAATTGGTGAAGACCGAGATACAATCATCTCACAAAAAAGAGTAATAATAATAATAATAATAATAAGCAAAATAATGTTTTAAATCTCCCTTAATAGTTATGATAGGTGTCTGCTGATACCAAACAATACAGTCATCAAGCATGGGGCAAACTTTCAAACTTTATTAATAATTTCCAGCCCCACATCTATCCCAACTGATACATAATCACTATAACCCTCACAGAAAATTATTTCAAACTTATTTCATTCTTGGATCTAAAGGCCCAAATTAATTCATATATATGTCAAAACAGCCAATTATCAGATTCTTCCCAGCCCAAAGACTGTAAGGCTAAATGCCTTTAACTTCACAGATTCAAAGGATATTTTCCTTGTGAAAACTGCTAAATAGTATACAGCTGTAAGAAAATGTTTTCAGTTCTGTGTATTGATAGAAAAATATGAGATATATAATAAGGCCTCACTTCTTGCAGCCACAATACAAAATATAAAACAACTAGAGGCCCGGTGCAGGAATTCATGCACCAGTGGGGTCCCTCAGCCTGGCCTGTGGGATCGGGCCGAAACTGGCTCTCTGACACCCCCTAAGGGGTCCTGAATTGCGAGAGGGTGCAGGCCAGGCTGAGGGACCCCACTGGTGTACAATCAGGGCCGGGGAGGGACGCAGGAGTTTAGCCAGCCAGGGAGGGACCACAGGAGGACTCCAAGGCATGTCTGGCCCGTCTCGCTCAGTCCTGATCAGCCAGACCCCAGCAGCAAGCTAACCTACCAGTTGGAGTGTCTGCCCCCTAGTGGTCAGTGCTTATCATAGCAACTGGTCGACCGTCGACTTTCTGCCCCTGGTGGTCAGTGCACGTCATAGCGAGCAGTTGAGTAGCCTTAGCATATCATTAGCATATTATGCTTTGATTGGTTGAACGGACGACCAGAAGACTGAACACTTAGCATATTAGGCTTTTATTATATAGGATACTTCATCATCCGGCAGATAGATAGATAGATAGATAGATGATAGATAGATACATAATTGGGCTTTTAAAAATATGTTCCAAAACACATTTAAATGCTTAGAAAATATAATACATATATATGTAGAATATATAAAATATAGGCATTGCATATATACCAAAGTATAATCCTATTATACTCCTAAACTTGAAAAGAAATTAAAATTTGAAATATATGGTATTAAAGTTAATTACTCAAGACTCACCTAACGAAATGACAAATCCTATACTTCATCATTAAATCAGAAATCAATACATACAACAATAACAAATATATAATTTGAATAAAAATATACACCTAAGACCCAAACACCATCATTAGCTTAAAAGGACTTGGTTGACCCATGTGTGTTGAACAAGTCAAGCAACTAATTACTTCCAGCTTTCTCAAATTATGTAGAAGTACCATAGCTAAAATTAACAACAAATATAAAAATGACACTATAACTGTTAAGAAAACAACTTACAATTAAGAAAGTGAAACAACTCCAAACAGAGTAAAGCTGCTCTCAAACCCAGAAACTAACCTTTGTTATTCCTTTCGTGAACTACCGTCTATAAAAATGTCACTTTTTCTTTTCTTTGGTCAGAGGACATGCCAGGAGTCTTATAGATGCTATTACTCCACAGTCAAAAAATAAATATAAGTTATCTTTCTATTAACTGCATCCCACATTCCTAAATTAATACTGCTTATTTTTAAAAAGTGTGTAATGTGCGGTGTGTGTGTAGAGATAGATGGTGTACTGTGAACCAAACTAACGTTTCTTTTGGACTACTGTTCCTTGCTTCAAAACAATTCCTTCTTAGTCTATATATTCAAGAGTCCTTTGATAGTAGAAAGTAACTGTGTTTCAAAGTGAGGTCCATTACTGTTCTTTTTTAATAACTATAATCATGTACACTAAGAATACGTGTCTTTATATACAACCAGCCTTCAAGGTTGCATGCTTGCAAAGTAAAGAAATAAACATAATAAATATAACCTAAATATAACCGTGTGCAAACAGTTCCAAAAAAGAAGGAATTAATCACATCTTTTATATTCATACATTGTTACATACAAAAAGCGAGATTAGATTTTCTTCTAAACTTCAAGATAAAAGAAATAATTATTTCGTTTTATAAGTCAGTGTACAGGGTACTTTTATATTAAAGTAAGAACATTTTTTGTTTAGTTGCCACCAAAAATTTTTTAAGTACAGTCAGGTCTCTGCCACTTTTCAAATCTATATAACTGAAGAAAACTCTAAATTCTAAATAATAAGTTAAAGATGTGTTTCTCAGGAACAGGATCTCCCTCACTCAGTCCTGTGCACCTCAGTTGCTCAGCCTACAGAAAACGTCCCAGGAATGTTGCTGAAATAAACAGAATTGTCAGCTAATACTTCCAAAGATTTAAGCTGGTCTGACCTTAGTATTTAGGGAACTCTCTAACCTATGAAAACCCTCTTAACACATTATAAAACAATAAAAGCAGAGGACTGCTGTAACATCCACATGACTCCAGTCTGTCTGCTAGCAAATTGTAATTGACTTAAAACCCTCAGCTTTCTCCTACAACATTCATTCCCCATGGCCCTCTCTCTCTCTCTCCTGCCAATCTTCCTCACATCGCTACCTTCAGAAAGTACCTCAAGAGAACTTGAAATAAGGAACAAGGGACCACCTCACTCTTCCTTAACTCCACACTGACCGTCTCTGCCACAAAGCAGTCCCCTGCTCCCCTGTATGGATATTCTGCCCTCGGAATTCTGTTTCTGCCTGCGATAGTATGTCTCAAGATAGATGAAAATGTTCCTGTCTAGACCCACCACCCGGTATTTATTTACAGTATCCTGAATATTAGTAACTCTTAAATCCACATCTCTGAATCTATCTCTCCCTTTGCCATAACCTTTAAAAACAAAAGTGCAAGACCTCAACTTGGCTATACCAAGCAGTCAAACTTTTCAAACTCTTCTTTTGAGAGACAGAAGAACTACTAAATACCAAAAGAAGGGGTCCCGGGGCTGGTGATTTTCTTTCCGCTATTTCTCCAGGTGTCCACCACCCCCATGTTTGGTTCAGGTCTCAATGAGCACATGATGGAACTCCAGTTTTCTTTCGGCCTTAATATTTTTGGCATTCTAAAACATCCTCCACGTAGCAAATCCATCTTTCAGCTGGCCTTGGTTTGATATCTCCATGTAGAAGATTACGGAGGCTTCTGGTAATTTGAGCTCCTTTTAATTTCAAGGCCTTTTCATAATCACACTTTCTCTAAATATCCTAGTCACTACCCTCAGGCCTGCTGTGTTCCACAGAAGCTTACAGTCTCTCTCCCTTTGCGCTCATATAGCTCCCTCCATATAGCATCCCCCATGTGAGCTGCTGATATGACTGGAATTCAGAATTCACTCTTCATTCAACATTCCAATCCCAAACTTCTTACACCACACGTGTCTCCCCATCCTAAGCTCCATCAAGGTGTGTGTGTGTGTGTGTGTGTGTGTGTGTGTGTGTGTGTTAAAATTGTCAAAAACAGCCTGTTCGTATTAATTTGAACCAATTCAAATACTCCCTATAACTCTATCACATGCTTTAAAATTTAGGTGAAATTCCATACAATTGCATTAGCTTTGAGGGAAATTTCATTGTACATTATTTATGTGCTTATCCAGTGTTCTTTAATTGACTGGTTGACCCCCTAAGAGAGGTTGCTGTAGACTACAACTTCCATTGAGGGAAGGCTTTCCGTGCCTAGGGGGGTGCTCCTGTTCACCTGCTACAGGTTTTTTCCCCCCCAAAATATTGATGAAGAGGCACCTGATATGACTTGTACCAGAATTAGACAAAACATGTCATTTACATGGAAGCTGCAAAAAATTGAGAGTCAAGTGTAATATAAAATGTCCCTCCATTCAATGAACACTTTCCATCCTTACCTTAGCCTGGGCGCCAGAACTTGTACAACTTCCTAGGATAGTGATTTTCCCTGCGGCTTTTCCTAATACCCCCGCGCTGAGTGCCACAATTCACAACACCCTGGCTTAGCAAACTCTGCTCCCCAAGTTTAAAGAAAGCATTCATGATTATCCAAGTGACATTTATAAGGCAAGTACCAGCCGGTCCTTCGGGGTTGAAATTCAGCACCTTTACAGACCGGTCTCCACCCCCTAAGCCTTGGCTATTTACACTGAAAGGACTGGCGCCACGGTCCCCTCTCCTTTATACTCCTATCGCCCCCTCTATGCAACCCTCCTCGGGATGGCTACAGAAACCATCTGAAACTCAGAACTGCACCATTAACGGTGGTGGGCGGGCTGGGTCTCCTCCCAGGGTGGCCTGGCCCAGGATCATGGCCTTTTTTTCCAACCTGCCTTTCTTGGATGGCCGCTGTCCAAAGTTTCACGGCCACAAACTTCAGCGCAGCCTCCTGGCGCTCCAGCGCAGTCCCCCACCCTGGATGTGCCTGTGCCCCACGTCAACGCCCCACTCTCAGCGGCCCAGGGATGAAAAGCAAGAAAGCTGCAACTTGCAAGCTGTACATTGAAACATGCGCCCCCATGTTCACCGAGAGGTAGGTAGTTGTTTTCTAGCCAGTTGTTTTCACAGCTGGCCCAGTCCATCACCCTCTCTTAAAAGCTTATTTGACAGGTGAGAAATTCCTCCCGTCCAGATTATCCCGGGAACTCCTCAGCATCCCTCTGAGCCCAGGGGGCCTGGAGTGGAAGGGAGTGGTGCTGAGCGGGTCCCAGGGGACCCTGGCGCAGGAGAGGAGTCTGGCGCCCGGGAGGAGCTGGTCCAGGGGGGGGTGAGGGGAGAGCCGGGAAGTCTCAGGGGTTGGAAGAGGCGAGACAAGAAAAGGGCAAGATACCTGTTAATGTGCTGAGAGGGAGGGAAGTGGGGAAGAGGATGCAGAAACCCGGACTATAGCATGGGGCGCGGGAGAACAGGACACCAGGAATGCTGTGCCTGGGATGCGGCCGTCCAACTCGGAGGGTGCCAGTGCCCCCCGAGAGCTCCGGCGAGGCTGGCTGCGGGCTGAGCGCCCGGACCCGGAAAGTTGGGGCGGCGATGGGGCGCCGGGCCGGGGGAGCGCCCCCTGCGCGGCGGGCAGGGGCCGGGCTTACCTTCTGGTCGACGATGGAGCAAGCCATCTCGCGGACGTGCGCCAGGCTGTAGTCCCCGGACGAGTCCTGGAGCAGCAGCACCGGCTCGCGGCTCAGGCCGATCTGCAGATGGAAGGAGATGCCCGCCGCCGGCGCTGCCACGGGAGCCAGGAAGGGCGCGGGGCCCGGCCCCGACCCCGGCATCAGCGCGGCGGCCGCCGCTGCCGCCACCGCGGCCACGGGCAGCAGCGGGCTGGGCGGCCGCAGCACCGGGGGGGTGCTCATCGCTCCGCCGGGCGCGCCGCGGGCCGCGGGTCCGGGCAGCCGCGGGCGGGGAGCAGCGGCAGAAAAGTTTGCTGCCGCGGGAGCCGGGAGCTGCCTTCTCCCAGAACCAAGGCGGAAAATAAAAACTTTCCGGAAAAGTCCCCGCGCGGGGGCAGGACCGGGGCTGAGGCTCGGGAGGGGAGAGGGAGGAGGGAAGATGGCCGAGCGGGAGGACGGCGCCGCCAGGAGCGCGGGCGCCGCGCGAGGGAGGCGCCGCCGCTGAGCAGCACCGCCGCGGCGGGCTCCCGGGCCGGACGGCAGGTCAGCGCGCCGGGCGCCGGCGGGGGCGGGGCGGGGCGGGGCGGGGCGGGGGGCGGGGAGGCAGCTGGGGGCGGCGCCGCGGAGCCTCCACCCGGCGGGCGCGGGAAGCGCAGGAGCCGCGCGGCCGCTGTGGCCGCAGGGCGCGGGGTCGCCCGCCCCGCCGCCCCGGGGCCGACCCTCCCGTCGCCGGGGCCGGGCTGGTGCGGGGCTCGGGACGCCTGCGAGGGCGCGGCCCGTCGCTCCCCGCAGGACTCCAGTCGCTGGCCCAGCGGTCCGAGTGCGGACGGCGGGGACGCCGCGCGCTTCCCGGTCCCCTCGGACCCCACCGCCTCTCCCAAGTGCCCGAGGACTGTGCACGTCTGGAGAGGCGATCTGTGATGCACCCAGGACGCCGAGCCCCGCTGTTCCCCCTGGGAGAACGTGGGGAGGAGGAAGATAGCGGGTCCCAGGAAACCCCTTACACCCCGGCTCCTTCTCGGAGCCCGGGGGCTTATTGCCAAAGCAGGTGGGAGGCCAGTCCGCGGAAATGTAGCTAAACCTGTCTCTCCTTTTCTTGTCTCTCTGGCCCACCCGGATCCCCAAGCCCACCTCCTCCACCGCAGCTCCCGAGACACCAGACGTATACAAGTGGCTCGATTCAAAGAACCTCTTGGGTTTTTTGTTTTTGTTTTGTTTGTGTGTTTGTTTTTTTTGGGGGGGGGGGGGCGTTGTCTCCATAAAGGCAGGAGGAAAGTCCAATGCGGCCTCTTTCCCTTTACCTTATCTTCTGTGTCTGGAGCTTCTAGCCCTGGACCCTCAGAAACTCTGTTTGCTTCCCTCTCCTATCGCTCTGGAGTGGGCTTTGTAGGAGGGAGTGGTGCTTCCAGCTCCGCCCAGCGCCCCCACCGAGGCTGGGCACCCTCGCTCTACTTTGGAAGAACAACCTTCCTACTCGCTGTTGCTTTGGAGGGGGTGGGGAGGTAGGGGGTGTTTCCCAGGCCTTGCAGATGAATTCTAATCATCTCCCCACTAGGGCAGGCTTCATGACCATGACCTTGAGGGCCCCACCTCAGAAGGACCTGCTAGGTGCAATGCTCGACCACAGGGTCTGCTGCCTGTCACCCTCCAGGCATTTTTCATTTTTCATTTTGAAGTGGACTGAGCAAATTGGTAGCCAGTCATCTGCCTATTTCTCTACCCCTTACTCGAGCACACACGGGCATCCCCAAGAAAGCCATGATATATGTTACATTTTGTTTTGTTTGTTTGTTTATATCTTGACCTCAGGTCCTGGCCCAGAACAAGGCAATGCAAGGTAGTTTTCCCTTAGAGTTCATTCCCAGGGTCAGTATTGGAGCCTTGAATGTTTCCAACAACATTGTGTTATTCACTGCTGTAGAAGGGATTTGAATTTATTCTGCCTGTATTTGATGTGAGAAGGTCTACATGTGTGTGTTGTCCCCGCTTACTTACTTCTGAAAACTACCTTGCAATGCCTTGTTTTGGGTCAGGACCTGAGATCAAGATATAAACAAACAAACAAAATATAACAAAATAATTTCGTTCTAATGTGCCAGTTTCAACTAAGCCAGGAGAATGGTGGAAATATTCATGATGCAATGCTCTTCTGATTCTCTAGGAGGTTTTTTTAATGACAGAAAATGTGTTTGTGGGGTTTTTTTCAAAATTGGAATAAAATCAGTATGTCCAGTTTCCTACTTCCAGAAAGAAAAGAAAAAAAATTCTGCTGGTCAATGTGCAAGATACTTACAAAGCTAGTTTGGCTTAAGGTGCAGGAGAGCTGAAGACTTTCATGTTTGTAGATATCACTATGATGTATTAAGGCCTTCTCTGCAGGCACTATACTGGCACCAGGTATGCAGCTGTGAAGATGGACACGTTTTCTGCCATAACATTAAAAAGGAAAACAATACATAAGATTATTTCTGGCAATCATAATTACAATGAATAAAAATAATGCAATAGTAACAGGAGTGACTTGTGGGGAAGAGGGTGGAGAAAGAAATTTGGAGATGAGAGAAGGTTTTCACTGAGTTTACATTTGAGCCAAACCTGATGATAGAAGGGAGCCAGCCTGAGTAGGATCTGGGGGAATTAACACGCTACGTGTTGGGAACAGCTGGTGCAAAGAGCCTAACACAAGAAGTACTTGCCATTTTCAAGGCACAGGAAAAGCAGGGCAAATGCCTGAGATGAAGTCAGAGAGTTGGTAGAAGCAGATGACAGAGGGTCTTGAAAGCCATGGTAAATTTTTTATTCTATTCTTAGTGCACTGCCAATTCATTAGAAGATTTTAAACCAGAGACCTATAGGATTTTATTAACATTTTTATAAGACAATTCTCTCACCACTGTGAATAAGATAAATGAGTCCAAGCAGATGACCGAGGCAGAGAAGATAGGGAAGAAAAAGATTTCTGCTTTGACCGTGTTGAGTTTCAGATGCCACGAGCTATTCAACCTAGAAATAACCACCAGAACTTGAGAACCCAAAATTTAGTACAGGGAGGAGGACCAGGAATATATTTGGATGGAAATTATCAGTGTGCAAATACTTTAAAGTGCGATTAGATGATATATCTAGAAAGAGGGGGCTTAAGGCATTCATTAGTTATATGAGATAGGAACTTACATGCTCTAGGAAGAAATAAACTGTGTAAATAACTGCTTCTTATATTCTGATTTTTTAATAGTATGAAACATTCTTGTAGAATATTAGAAATAGTTAAGAAAGAAGCAGGGGCAGGGGAGAGAATGCTAAAGAAGCCCTGAAGAATTAAAATTATTTTTAAGAAGCTGATAAGTTACCAAATGCAAAAGAGTGAATAAAAGAGAAACCAGAAGGAAAAAAAAAATCTCGAAACTAATGGAGCTCCCCAGAACAAGCAGAACATTCCCCTGGTGTTTGTTATTGTCATTTCTTTAGTAGACATATGAGATTTGACAGTTTGCAAACCATTATCCACTTTGCTGAATCACAAGAGAATGAGCAATAGATAATACCTGAAAGAAACCTGGTATGTATCTCTGGTGACTTTGACTTTATACCTAGAAAACTTGAAGGATTTGAGAGAATTCAGTGGTTTTAATCCTCTGGATATTTGAACTTAGGAAGAGAAAAAAAGAGGGTTTAGAAAGCGAATAGCTGCTTATAAATTACTAGAGTCCCGGTGCATGAAATTCGTGCATGGGTAGGGTCCCTAGGCCTGGCTGGCGATCAGGGCCAATCTGTGGGGCGATTGGGCGCTGGCACTCACCTTGGCTGGCCTGGTGCCACCTCCTCACCAGCCCCACCCCCCGCCGTTGCTGCCAGTCGCCTCCCTCTTTGGGGGGACTGGCAGGGTGATGGGGGGGGGGGCTCCTGCTGGCACCCATCTTGGCTGGCCTGGGGCCTGTGGGCTGGAGGCAGCTCCTGCGTTGAGCATCTGCCCCCTGGTGGTCAGTGCACATCATAGCGACCGGTCAATCTGCCAGTCATTCCGCTGTTTGGTTGATTTGCATATTAGGCTTTTATTATATAGGATATTCATGAAATTGTATTTGATTTTTTTGAATAATGGCTAACATTACTAAAATAATGGACTTCTAGCAGTGGCTGGGAAGACCACCTTAGAAAGAAGGTTCAATGTTCAATTCCCTAATTAAGACTCTGCAAATGTATTTGGGTATACAGAAGTATGTGGAAGTACTTAGAGCAATTTAAAAAGATGAATGATAACCTCATTGGATGTTCTTCAAAAGAGGGTTGGATGTTGAAATAATTTTGGAAATAACTGCCTAAACTTTATTTTTCTTGTATGGCTTATAAATTAGCATTTATAGAAATTGAGAAGTTCTTTACAAAAGTTTTTTTTTTTCATTTAACTCACTACTTTCCAGACATTTTTTACCTCAAAACCCCACTCATTTTGTTGTTGTAGTTTTTTGTCATATAGCCTTTCTTAAACTATCACATAGCTAATGTTCCATGGAACACACTTTGTGAATGGTGTACTATATGAAAAATGTAAAAGAATTTAGGTTAAAGTTGAAGGTAAAGAAAATTGCTCAGAAAATTAAAAACAGATACTTTGAAGAAAAGCATGAATGCATAACAGGTGCATAATATTGGGAGTGTCCAGTAATTCACAATTAATAATCAGAAAGAAGATTCAGAATAGCTTCATTTGAATGGGAGTCAGCATAGAAGCACTATATGCTTTGTCCAGATGAAATAAACAGCAAAGAAAAAAGTGAATAGAAAACATATGCAATCTATGACTGCAAGGATCATTTTACAGCCTGACAAACTGAGGACCAGAGAAATTATATACCAATGTGGAAGTCAGAAATTTAAAGGAGAAAGTATGATTGGTCCCTGGATGTACTCCTTTTTTATATGATTGAGCACTGGAAGTTGTAAGCATGACAGTAAAAATAATGGATGGATGGATGATAGATGATTTGGGCATATGATAAACATTTTATATTGTTGTTTGTTTGCTTCAGAGTGTTCATAAACCATAGTCTGTAAAACTAGGTTAAATAAGGATAATCTCACCAAACTGGTGCAACAGAAAAATAAGGTCCTACTGGAGACATCAACCATACAGAAATCAGCCAAAGTCTCCTGCTAAAACTTGAACATGTGACCAAATGTTGCCATATCTTGCTGATAATTTCATGGAAAATAAAGGAGAAAAGAAGTGAACTTTAGAAGTTAATTTTCAAAAAGGAAAATTTATTCTTTAATAAAGCAGATTTCAAAAATTTAAAGGCAACACAGGTATAATCATAGAGTCAGAGCCCCCCCAAACAAGAGACCCTCAAAGACTGGCTTTGAAATATGAAATCACAAATTATCCAGGTGAGGAATAAATTCAGACTACACTTTAAGTTCTAGATAAGTACAGATCTGCAAAGAGAATGAACAAAAATAGACCTAAGTATACAAGCCATAGTAAATAAAAATAAAGGTTATTTTAAACTAAAAACTACATGTACTAGCTATATATGAATACTAAGTTTTTAAATACATTCCTCCCGAATAATTAATTTTTAGTCAATAATTGAATTTTTCATTTTAATTTTTACTTATTCAAGGTTAAACATTTTAATGTGCTTATGATCACTACTAGTGTGTCTTCTTTTTTGAATATTATATTTGAAGTTACTTAAATGTTTATATATTGAATATTCCTTTTCTACTTATCTCTATTATAAAAACCCGGTGGCCATGACACCATCACCCCGTAACGACCAAATGCCAAAGGGCACCTGCTGAACATCACATGATTTCTTCACGGGAACAAGTAAGTGTTGCTCTGTTCAATTGTCATCTTCCAACCAAGGTCAATTTAAGTGCTCCTGAGAAGGAAAGGTGAGGGCAGGAAACTATTCTTATCTCCCTCCACAACTGCCTTCAAGGTGGGCGGGGCTGCATGCACAGCAAGGCCTGTGTGAGTGGGCGGGGACTTGACGCTGGGTCCCAAGGTGCACTGGTTCTGGGTCTCCCCCCATTTCTCGCGGTGGGCCTCTAGTTAATAAATAAGAGACTATTATATATAAAGAATGTTACTCTTTTGTTAAATATAAAAGGCAAGTACCTTTTATCATTTATCTTTTAATGTTTTATGGGGTTATAGCTTTCAAGCTTCTTTAGAAATATCTTTTTTGTACCTTCAAATTGCTAGGAAATGTATTTCCTATTCTGATTTCAGAAAAATATCCATCTATAGTTTTTATTTTTCATTATTACTCTTACTATTATTTTGTTTTTAAGAACTTAAATCAATCTGCGTATATCTATTGATTTCTAGATATCTTTTTCTAAAATTTCAATTGTCTCAGTTATTGGAAGATATGTTTATTTGCTTTCATATTCATCAGTGGGCCAGAAGAAAGAGATCCAGCTTCCAGTGTTTAGCTAGAAGTTTTTAAAAGTATTCTTTAACCCATATTTTTCTAATTTTTTATATATTTTTAATTGATTTCAGAGAGGGAAAGAGAGATAGAAACATCAATGATGAGAGAGAATCATTGATTGGCTGCCTCCTGCAAGCCCCATACTGGGGATTGAGCCCACAACCCAGGCATATGCCCTGACCCTGACCAGGAATCAAACTGTGAAGTCCTGGTTCATGAGTCAATGCTCAACCACTGAGCCACACCAGCCAGGCATAATTTTTAGTCATGAATAAATTTTAAATGTTTTGTCCAAAATGTTGAAGTTTTACTTTTTGCACACATGAAAAATATCTACATTTACATTTCTAAGTATACCATGTTCTTTTTGTTAGACTTGATTCCCTAAACATCATTCCTTCCTGGACAATAACAACTTTGACTCTGCTGTTCTAATATCTGCTGGCTCCAAGGTATCATAAAATTTGGTTGGGTCCCTTGTAGAAAACAGAATGAAACACTTTTTTCTTGGACTTCTTTATACTCAGAAGGCTATTGCTTAGAGTCACCAACTCTATGTGTGGACATCGGCTTTTAGTAAATCCAGCATTCAAATTCAACTATGAATATCAAATACCTCCCATAAATTGATAATGTTCAATAACCTAATTTATTCTCTTTAGTACATGTTATTTTGTCAGACTTTGAGTTATTTTATTCAGTATATTTTATAAAGCACTGACTAAATTTTGAAAAATTAGTAAGAGAGAATAAAGGAGATACAATTAATCCAAAGTTACTTTTTGGGTCCGTTCCTGGAAAAAAAAAATATTTTTAAGCTGAAATTTCTTGTGTGGTTTCTGATACTTGATTTGGAAAATGAACTTTTTAAGGGAAAGAATCTGGCAGATTTATTTCTTCATGACATAACCAGGAAAAATAGTTTTAACAGTTTAAGAAAAAATAATTTGCTTTTCTTGGCTTAGAAAAATTTTAAATGGCATTATTTCTAAAATTCATTTATTACTTAAAACCCATATTCCACTAGGGTAAAAGGCTGAATAATTAAAATGAGGTCATTTATATGGAATTAAAACCATATTTTATCTAGTTATCATGCTGCATTTTTAAGTTAATTCCTATCCTCAAATATGCAATCCTAAAAAAAAATTGTACTGTTGCAACCCCCGTAAACCTTCTTTCCCATACTTTATTATTTTTAAATTGAACTATTTACACATTTGATCACATGCATTCAAACTAAAAATCTTTGCTTCATACCGCTTTAAGTAGAATATTTACTTCTTGAATTAAACATTAATTTTATATTTATTTTAAATATATAATTTCTTTTATTTATATAATTTACCTACTTTTTATTAATATATTGTGTTTTGTTCAACCAGTTAGTCATCCAGATCACCTAGAAAAAGGAAGTCCTCTTAAACTGAAAAGAGGGGAAAAAAACACCTTAAATTCAAGACTTGTTTCAGAATGTATTCAAGATAAAAATTATGTACTTACTCTGAAAGATGAAAGAAGACATTCTAGAGTACTTTAACCTTTGCCCCTTGCTGGTCTGGTTGAATGTCCAAGTCAACAAGTGTAGACAATGGGATTTGAAAGCTTGTTAGTTTGTCCATGCAACAAACAGCATTCCTATCACTGCCCAGCACATCTTTGTCCTCTTTACTTTATTTATTATATACTCCTCTACATCTAACCTTGCAAGTTGAACATTAAAAAGAACTTAGTTATTGAAATATATGTTAATTGCTTTGGAAAAATAAAGCTATTTAAGTCACTAATGAGAAATATTCATTTTAACTTTTATTTCTCTTACCAAACATATTTTCTTTGTTTTTATATAGAAATTAAATAATTCATAATTAAACGATAAATGCATATATGTAGCTTTAATTTATGATTTGTCGCATGTCCTTTTCAAAAAAAACAATAAAGCCATTTTAATAAGTAGAATTTTTTATCAAAATAAATAAGTAGTGCAAATATCTACTAATATCCATGATTTATGCTGTAATAAAAAAATTCCTCAGAGCCAAAACAAGGGAAAGATAACAGTGTTTATTCTAATTTTGATTGTCTGATTTTAAGCAAAAATTTTGGATGAAATTATCACAGGTATCCATATTACACAAGACAGCAAAACATTTGATTTAGAGTCTGAGCTTCCTAAGGGCAAGGCTCTTATTTTATTCACCTTTTTATCCCTTAGAACCAGAACATAACAAATGCTCATTAACATGCTTTCCAATTCAAACTATCCATCTACAGTTTGAAGATTAAAAATTTGCTAACTTTTTTTCAGGATAATAGTCTTTTATATTCACCCTGTTCTAAAGCTCAAGTCACGGAAACCAACTCTAAATTAGACATTTCCTCGAGGGGTTCAGTTAATGAAGTTCAAATAAATCCTATTCTTGTGATCTATTCTGACTCAGATCCACATAGTCAGCTCTGTGCTGAGCTATGCTTATGGCACTTTCTTAGGCTATTACTCTAGTACCTATCACATACTATTGATTTCACTTGCATCCTATACCTGTGGGAGCCTTTTTGTAATCATCTCCACAAACTCCCCCTCAAGTGTCTTAAAAACCAATTATTATATCTGACATGGAATAGGTGCTGATTCTTGGCAATAGTTCCAAATTGTTTACTGAATGAGTGAACGGCTTGAGCTTAAAATGCCTCCAAAAACACGCATGGCATAATCTAATGGCCTACCTTCCCTAAAAATCAACTATCTCAGCTACAGGTCTTTTTAGAGTAACATTTATTGTTCTTTTTCAGATTGTAAAAGTAATACATGTCATTTTAGAAAATTTGGGGGGAAAATCTAAATCAAAATAAAAATCAACTATAATCTCTTAACTCAGAGTTAATACTAACTTATTTTATTTTTTGTGTGAGTGTGTGTGGAATAATATAAAAAAATATATTTAAATATTATTTTAAAACTTATTATACCAACACATTTTTTCCAAAGTCATTAAATACTCTTTGGAAATATTATTTGGGATGGCTACAGAGTATTCCAGAATATGGTTTTTTACTCTCTATGCTTGAACATTTACTTTATGCCTGTTTTTGCTACCATATATTTTATGTGAATAATAGAACTATTACTTGGGCAGGAAATATATTTATAAGTTGGAATAAATACTTAGAAACTCAGTTGCAGGACAGTATAAATAAGACTAATAATTTGTGGGAACAAGACTGCTAATAAGGATTATATCCAGAGACTTTTGATATAGAATCATTCATTTAAAGATGCAAAAAAATATTCCAAGAATTTATCATGGTGAAACACATTAAGCTGACATAAAATCTTAAACACACACACACACACACACACACACTTTTTTAAAAATTAGCAAGACATTTTGTAGTTTATAAATTGAATATTCAAATCAATTTGACACCTCAGAATATCAGTTCTTCTGTCAGAAATCACACAGTGATTTATGCTATATTTGGAAACTAAGTAGTAGAATCTATGTACATGTATGTATACATGTATAACTATATTTTTATGAAAGAAATTAATCAACTTCATGAAATATCACTGATAAGTGAAATTGAAAAGTATTTACTTTGCTATTTTCCAGCCATACTTTCTGTTAACTGGCTCAAAATATAAATACCAATCTAATTTTCTTAATGCTAAAGTATAGTAGTTTAAAAATTATAAGCACATAGCTTAAAAACAGATGGAATAAAAGATGTTAAAATTTGCTTTTTAGAGCCTAGTAAAATTGTGTTATAAGAAAATTTTATATTTTAACAAACCAATCCTGGTTTCTAAACTTACAATGTCATAAATTATTGAGTAATGATACAATGATGGAATAATCTAGTTTTTATTTAAAAAATAATTAAGTAATATGATTCTACTTGAGCTATAAAATGTGCTTGATTTATCCCCAAATTATGGCATTATAATATCTCTAACTGGCCCATGTTTTTACTGTTAAAATGTATATCTGTGGAGCATTTTGGCAGCCTATTTGAACAAATATTACACACACACACACACACACACACACACACACACACACACCACACTCCAAACTAAAGCTATGATCATTATAAAATAGCCCTTCTGAGCTTAATTCCAAAATCTTAACTTATAGAACTTCCTTTTTAGTGGCAGAATGGTGAATGTGGCTGTTACCTGATAAATTATGTCTGCTGCAAAATTCACATGTTGCCCTGGCTTGTTTGGCGTAGTGCCATTGTCGGCAAACTGCGGCTCGCAAGCCACATGCGGATCTTTGGCCCCTTGAGTGTGGCTCTTCCACAAAATACCATGGCCTGGGCGAGTCTATTTTGAAGAATTGGCGTTAGAAGAAGTTTAAGTTTAAAAAATTTGGCTCTCAAAAGAAATTTCAATTGTTATACTGTTGATATTTGGCTCTGTTGACTAATGAGTTTGCCAACCACTGGTCTAGTAGATAGAGTGTCAGCCTGCAGACTGAAGGGTCCCAAGTTCCATTCAGGTCAAGGGCACATGCCTGGGGTGCCGGCTCGATTCCCAGTGGGGGGGGGGGGGGCGTGCAGGAGGCAGCTGATCAATGGTTCTCTCTCATCATTGATGTTTCTATTTCTCTCTCCTCCTTTCCTCTCTGAAATCAATAAAAATATATTTTTTTTTAAAATTCACATGTTGAAGCCCTAACCTCCATTACCTCAGAATGTGATTGTATTTGGAGATAGGGCCTTTAAATTAAAAAAATGAAGCTCTTGCCCTGGTCGGTTTGGCTCAGTGGTTGGAGCATCACCTGCAAACCTAAGGGTCACAGAGTCCCTGTCATCAAGAGCCTGTGCCTCGAGGACAGGTTCGATCCCCAGCCAATCGATGTGTCTCTCACCTCTCTCTCTTTCTCTCTGTTTCTCTCTTCCCTTCTCCTCCCTCCCTTCCACTTTCTCTAAAAATCAATGGAAAAAATATTCTCTGGTGAGAATTACTAAAAAAAAAAAAAAAAAAAAAAAATGAGGCCCTAATCCAATCTTATTGTTGCCCTCTTAAGAAGAGGAGATTAAGACACATAAAGAGGCACAGGGGCATATATGTCAAGAAGGACAATGATGTGAAGAGGCAGCAAGAGGACAGCCATCTGCAAGCCAAGGCGAGAGGCCTTAAGAGAAACCAACCCTGCTGGCACCTTGACCTTGGACTCCCAGCCTCCAGAGCTGTAAGAAAATAAATTTCTGTTGCTTAAACTATCCAGTCTATGGCATTTGCTTATGGCAGCCCTAACAAACTAAGACAGTAATATATAATGTGTTAGGGTAGAATAAATATATTTTATGTATTTTTTTTCTTGGACCTCTAGGCACAGAGTACAATAGCATCTCGTTCTGATTTTTGACCTTTTAAATTTCATCAGGAAAGTGTTGAAGGGTGCACTTTACTGAAAGATGTCAAGGGAAAATCCTAAGTTATTTAATAAGGTGTTGCAACCTTGAACTTAACAATTCAAAGAAAATTAGAATGAATGGTAAACTTTTAAATTCAAATCAATTTTGCTGTTTTGTGTAACAATTATATGTATATGACCAATCTTGATTAATTATTATAATACAAATTGGATGGAAGTTTATCCTTGAGAAAATAAATATTTTCAGGATTTAAAAAATACTTTAAATAAAATTTAAATAAGGGAAATACTTTTCATGTGATATTTTGTATCTTTTAGAAAGGGTACTAACTGGCATTATTTGTAGAGTTTTAGAGGTAGAAATGGTATTAGAGACATCTTACCCAATTGCTTCATTTTAGAGGTGGAAAAAAACACAAAAAGGAATGCTCCAAATCACACAAGTTAGAAGAGCCATGTCAAGAAATGAATCAACATTGCATTGATTACACAGTATTCTGCACTCTGCATTTGGCTATGCACCCAATTAGTGAAAAAAGAGTACCTACTTCCATATATGTTTGTATATTTATTTATAATTTAATATATAGTTATGCCCTGGCCGGTGTGGCTCAGTGGATAGAGCGTCGGCCTGCGGACTGAAGGGTCCCGGGTTCGATTCCGGTCAAGGGCATGTACCTTGGTTGCGGGCACATCCCCAGTGGGGGGTGTGCAGGAGGCAGCTGATGGATGTTTCTCTCTCATCATGGATGTTTCTCTCTCTCTCTCTTTCTCTCTCTCTCTCTCTCTCTCCCTTCCTCTCTCTGAAGTAAAAAAAAAAAAAAAGAACAAAAAATATATAGTTATATTGATATGCAGCTGGTATAAAAATATATACAAAAATAGAAATTTAAAAGGACATTTACAGGGCTTCCAGTTCTGGATAGCATGGAAAAGATGCACTTCCTACTCCCGCTGCTAAGTACAACTGAAAACCCTGAACACTGTATAATAAAGAAACAGCAGTGGGACTCTGAAAAGTAGAGAGAAAATGATAGACCAAGTAGGGACTTTGATACCCAAAAAGTAACATGGTTCCAAATTCTTTGTGTTTTCTTTTTGCCTCATGTGTCCAAATTGGGTGCTGGACAAGCATACCATCTGGGAACACCAATAGACGGAAACAAACAAACAAACAACAACAACAAAAAAAAAGCCCTAAGAAAAGTCTGCTTTCTCTAGCCAAAGAAGCAAGAAAGTGAAAGCCCAGTAATACGGAAAACTTTGAGAGAGTAACTGCCCTGTTTCAGCCTCACACGATAGGAAAAACTCCAGGCTCCATCTCCTACCACCATATGCACACAACACTCCACCACTCTTCCCCTGGGATGATACCAGAGAATGCCTAGTAGGGAGCCTGGACTTTCAATCCTTCCAGGTGACAATAATCTCCTACAGTAAGAACACATGAACACATGAGAAACCTAGACTTCTATCCCTTCCAAGTGGTAATGAGGCATCCTTTCCCCTACTGCTGGAGTGGGGTGAGCAGAGGCCTCGTGGGGAGCCTGGAATTCCACACCCACCCAACAATGAGGTGATCCTCCACACTGGAGTGGCAATGAAGAGTGACTAGGGAATTGGACTTCCACCTCCACCAGGCAGTAATTAAATGGTATAGGCCTCCCCCTTCTCACAGTGTCCAGGGAAACCTGCTAAAACAGAAGATTGAAATAAGATCCACAATATCCAAAAGGTTCAGGACACAACTGAAAATCACTTACAAAACAGAACAAGGAAATCCTAACTTGAATGGGGAAAAAAATCAATAGATACTACCACCAAGATATCAAGGATATTGGAATTATCTGACAATGATTTTAATGTAGACATTATAAAAAAGGCTTCAATGAACAATTATAAGCATGCTTTAAATGAAAGAAAAATGGGAAGACAAAACTATATAGAAAACGTCAGCAAACAAATAAAAAAAAAATAAAGAAAAACCCAATTAAAATTTTATAACAAAAAAAAACAGTAAAAATCTTATGAACAGGCTTAAGTGAATGAAAAAGGTCAGGGGAAAGGATCAGTAAACTTGAAGATAGAACAATACAAATTACCTAGTCTCAACAAGAGGAAAAGTAGACTGAAACAAACAAATAAACAGAGCATAAACTATAGATGGAATGAAATGAAAGTAACATTCTTGCCACTGGAGTACCACTAGGAGATGAGAAAGAGGGTGGAGATTTAAAAGTATTCAAAAAAATAATGACTGGACATGTCCCAATTTGTCAAAAGATAAACCCAAAGAATTACATACCAAGATATATCATAATCAAACTTCTAGAAACTAAAGTCAAAGAAAACATCTTGAATGCAGGCAGAGAAAAATGACACCTCACCTCTAAAAGAAAAACAAACTGAAAAACAATGGATTTCTTATCAGAAACAATGGTTTCTAAAAGGAAGAGGCATAATAATGTTTAAGTGTTGAAGAGAAAGATCTGTCAACCCAGAATTCTATATCCAGTGAAAATATCCTGTAGGAATAAAGGGGAAATCAATACATTCCCAAATGAAAGGAAACTAAAGAGAAATTATTGCCAGCAGACCCATCTGAAAAGAATGGTTAATGGAAGTTGTTAAAATAGAAAGGAAATGAGTAAAGAAGGAAACTTGGAACATAAACAAGGAAGAAAGAACAATGGGAAAATTACAATATAGGTCAATACAATAGACTTTCTTCTCTTGATATTTAAAAATTAGATTTGATAGTTGAAAGAAAAATTAAAACTTTGTATGATGTAGTTCTTGGTCTACATAAAAGAAATAGTTAAGAGAATTATAAACAATGGAAAGCAAAGAGATTTAAAGGGGGATAAGGTTACTACACTTCACTCAAATGGGTAAAATGGGTATACTATAATAAGTTATGTATGTATAATGTAAAACCTAGCACAACCATTAAAAAATCAATATAAATATATATACTCAAACCCACTAAATATAAATCAAAATAGCATTATGTAGTAAAAAGTTTAACACACAGGAAGGCAGGAATATGAAACAGAAAATAAAAACATATAGGAAAACAGAAAAAAATAATAGATATATACCCTAATATATCAATAATCATATGAAAAACTAGATGACCTAAATATACAAAGTCTGTTCTCTGATATAATGGAATCAAACTAGAAATCAATTACAGAACAATAACAGAAAATTTTCAAAATACATGGAGACTAAACAGCATACTTCTAAGTAAACAATGGGCCAAGAGGAAATCTTGAGTGAAATCAAGAAATACAGGGGACTAAATGAAAATGAAAATACAACATATAAAAATCTGTGGGATGCAGCTAAAGCAATGCTGAGAGAGAAGTGAATAGCACTAAAGGCATATATTAGAAAAATAGAAAACTTCATATTGATTATCTAAGCTCACATCTAAAAAACTTAGGAAAAAAGGAAGAAAAAATAACCCAAACCACTTAGAAGGAAGGAAATGATAAAGATCAGAAATTAGTAAAAGTGGAACAAATGAGAAGATAGAAAATCTCAGCAAAGAAATGTTATTAAAAATAAAATGAAGATTACAGAACTGAAAAACACAATATCAGAAATAAAAGCTCACTGATGGAACCTTCAGTAGCTTGGAGATGACATAGAATAGAATAAGTGAACTTAAGAAAAGAAGGATGGAACTTATATAGTCAGAACAACAAAGAGAAAACAAACTAAAAAAATGTTTTTCAGAGACTGATGGAACAATACAAAAGTGCTATCTGTATTACCAGATTTCCAGAAGGACAAGAAAAAGACAGACTGAAAAAGTGTTGAAAAAATAATGGCTGAAATTTTCCAAAATTTGGTGAAAGTCATAAACCAACAGATTCAAGAGGCTAAGTGAACATATTCAAGAGGCTAAGTGAACCCCAGGTAAGATAAAACCAAAGAATTCCATGTATGACATATCCTAATTAAACTTATGAAAAATAAAAACTAAGAAAATATCTTGAAAGCATCCAAAGAGAAATGACACTTGGCTTTTAAGGGAAAATCAATTCAAGTAACAGAAGATTTTTCATCAGAAACCAGGGATGCCAGGAGAAAGTGGAACTATTAAAGACAAGAAATTGATTGCTGCCTTAGAACAATATAATAGGCATGAATAATAAATAAATAGCCAGTGCTTTAGAGTGAGTCGACTTCTTCTAAATGTGCTTTGAACGGAAATAACAAGCCCAAAGTTTTAAAATTTCAGCTCAAGACATTAAAAAGCCAGGCAATACAATGATTACCCTAAGATTAGCACTCCTCTCTGCAGGGCTGATGAATGGTATCATGACTCTTATTGAAGGTTAAGACACTGGAATCCAAATTGAGATTAGGACAAATGAGAAAACCCTGAAAACTCAGAGCACTTTGAATATTAAACATCCCTTACTAGAAGACATAGCTTTTTTGCCAGAGTTTGATGAGCTATTCCTGCCTTCCTTGAAAATTATGTAAGCACTATGCCTGGGGAAGTTACCTGGCAAGATGGTGTAACTTTTCTTACAATCCTTAGACCTATAACTAGTGTCAGAGTCCAGCACACTCCAAGAAGACATTGCAAAATTAAACCCAGGAAGAAAAAGCTCACACACCAAAAAGAATGCAACATTTTGCCAAGTGATATTGGCAAAGACCTGCAGAAATGAACTTTGGAATAGATTCTGTGGTTCTTCATCAGAGCCAGTGGAATATATTTGTATACTGAAACAAAGTTTTAGATATGGGTTTAGAAAAAATATATAGAACAGGAAAACAGACACAACCACCTTTGAAAAGTATGCATTGTCTATTTTCTTCAGACTAAAAGCAATGGTAGGAGATGCCTCATTGGCAGTGCTTAACCCACGTCATGAAAATCAGTCATTTGACACACACCACTGTGCCTTGCTGATTGATTGGGAGACCTCAGGTCTGAAAGAGTTGTGTACCCACTTGCTCTGCATAAGCAGAACAAAACAAATAAACAAACCAACAACAGCAGCAACAAACTTAGCCATGGCTCCCTAACTCAATTCACAGCACAGAATTTCTGGAATGCAGAAGAAGCTGGATATTCTTGAAAACAAACTGTATGATGATATCGTCTTAGGTTGGGTTCTTTCCGAAGCAGACTCTGAAGTGAGCATTCCTGTGCAAGTGGTGTACGAAAAAAGTGCTCCAAGAGAAGCCAGTGGGAGTGGGGAAGGCTGGACAGGGAAGAGGAAAAGCCAGAGTTTAATTTCAGACAATACCCTAGCCTCAGCCCAACTTTGAGTAGTCTTTGGAACATAAACTGGAGCTCAGGCCAAGGGGCCAAAGGAGACAAGCTTTCATATTTTTGTATTCACTGAGAGTGGCTAAAGGCCACCCTGGATATCCAGGTGTACACTTTCAAGTACTTGGTTTCTCTGCTCCTGCAGGCAAAGTGGTTCCATTAGCCTAAGGGAAATTTCTAGAAGAATTACAGAAGTTCACAGAATTGGTAAGAGAGATCTGCAATTGGAATACATTCTGATAAACTTCACTTTACGTTGAAAATATCATAAGTTGAAAATGTGTTTAATACTACACTGTAGACATATCAGTTGTTTACTCTCGGGATCACATGGCTGATTGGCAGCTGTGACTCTTTGCTGCTGCCCAACTTCACGAGAGAGTATCGTACCGTTTATGTTAGTCCAGAAAAGATCAAAAGTCAAAATACGCAGTATGGTTACTTCTGAATGTGTATGGCTTTTACAGTATCATAAAGCCGAAAAGTCATAGGTTGAACCATTGTAAGTTGAGGACCATCTGTATTAGGTTGGAGAATATAGTTGCTGTGTTGTATATAAGGTTATATTGATGCTTGTCAACAGAAAAATGGGCCGAAATAGACATTTCTTATTTATGTCTGCCTTTCAAATAAATTTTAAACATCCACTTTGCATTGTGATATTATGTCACACTGAAGTTCTACCTCTCAAGTTTGATTCCATTATTTAAAAATCCTACATGTCCTAGCAAGTCTAGGAGTTAGGGCGGGACATGTGGCCATGGTTATACCCACCAGGAACATTCATGCAAGACAATGATTCAGAGGTAAACTATGAGTGAAATTTCTGGATAGTGATTGTTTTTTCTTGCTGCAGGTAGTGCTATCATTCTTGAGATATTGGTAACAGATTTCTTATCAGGCCGGTTCTCTCTCTAGTATGTTCCTGCTCATTGTTTCTGAGAGCTTGTTTTGTTTCTTTATCTCTCTCTCCTTTACTTCATCTCTTTTCTGTAAATTTGCCAGAGTGGATTCTCTTGTTTGAAACTAAGAACTTTAATTATACCCTGTAAAATACGTAAATTTGAAGCTAGTCTTCAAGAATATATGGTATTTGAGGGGAGAAATGCAAGACTTTTAAAACATTTCTTTTTTGATCTTTTCTATAGCATCCTCTAAATGATAATCTACACTAATAAAAGAGAAACATGTAAATTCACCATACCTCCACGACGCCCACCAGCCAATCAGGAGGGAATATGCAAATTAGCAGGACAAAGATGGCGGCGGCCCCACCCCCAGCCGCTCCAGGCATGGAGCAGTGGTGGGGCAGGGTAGGACCCTTGCTATGAGAGAGAGGGCGGGGGGTGGAGGGAGCTACAGGAGCAGTGCTCCAGCCAGAGTGAAGCCTGCAGACTCCAGCCAGAGCGAAGGTGGAAGGCGGCAGCCAGAGTGAAGGCCTGGGTCCCGGGTGCCAGAGGAAAACCAGTGCCAGTGCCAGCAGCCAGGTGAAGGAAGGCCTATTGCACGAATCTTCATGCAATGGGCCTCTAGTTTTATATATATAAGAGAACAATGATGAGATTTCAGAGGTATCCACAACTTTTTCATTGTGAGCTTTTTTTTTTTTTTTTGAGGGAAAAATAAAATGAAGGTACTCTCTATCTTTCTTGCCCACTGCTTATATTTGCAAATAAATATTAAACCATAATTTGAAGGAAAGGCTAGGGCAATATAACCCTTTAGCCTTCTTGCAGTTTCAGGTAGAAAGAGTGGCAGATGAAAAATATTACAGAAAATGTAAGTAAATTGGATTTTTTTAAATAACAAATTAGGAAAACTTTTGCAAATCAACTTAGGGTGATCATGGAATCAGGTCATATGATCATAAAATAAAGAAAATAAAAAGACTTTTTAATTGATATCCATAAGTAACCTTAATTGATTTCTTTATATGGCTGTGTTTTCTTTACCTTTTCAAGCATTGTGTGTAATATATTTTAATTCTTTTGGTTAATAATAGAGATATTTAAAGATAGTTTCAAATTTGACTTTATATCTATGAGTTTTTATACATAGCATATTCATTTTGATTAAATTCTAAATTAGTGTTTCTTAAAATTTTAAAGCAATATCTCTTAAACAAATATGAAAATCTTATGCCTTCAAATTTTATTTGATTTCCAAAACAAATTAAATATAAGCCCTCCTGCTACACTGACTATTTTCAATACTTTGTCATTTAAGTACTAGAGTAACATTTGCAATATGGACAAAATATTGAGTTTTATGGCTTGTTACAAAATTAAATTTTGCAAATATTCCATGGACACTGAAAAGTGAGTGTTCTCAATTATGGGACAAAAATGACATGTTTGCAATTCTTAAGTCAAAGGTCACAATTGTATTATTCACATGTTAGCCTTATTCTTGTTTTGCCTTAATTTGCCAAAGATTGATGGAGTCGTATGGTCTTCTCCTTCTACTGATATTTTTATCCATGAACTAGAGGCCCAGTGCACAAAATTCATGCATGGGTTAGGGTCCCTAGCAGCTGCCGGCTGGGGCCTCCCTTCCTACAGTTGGCCAGCTGGCTTCGCCCCCTGGTCGAAATCCCGGTCAAGGGGACAATTTGCTTATTAGGCTTTTATTATATAGAATCCTTGTATTCATAAAACATTTTTCTTTATATATTTTTGTTTTCTATACTTAAAGGTCCCTAACATCTTCATTGTGGGCTGTATATTTTGCAATGTTTGGTTCTTTTTGTCTTGAATTCTACTGAAACTAAAAAATCTACTTTTAAAAAGCTTAGATATTTTTATGTTTTGCTGCCTTTTAAAAAACAAAAAAAATCTCTATAAAAAAAAAGACTCTCAATTTCTATAACAAGGAGTTATCTGTTATATCTATTAGTTTAAGCCATCTTAGCCCAGATCCCAAAATATGTGAATTGTATATTTACAGAAGTAGCTGTAGGAAAAAAACATATAATTTCATTTATTTTAATTATTGTTCCATGTTAAAATCTTTCTCTTTACTGGAAGAGTTTAAACTAGTATACATTTTTAAACATGAGTTATTTGCTTATGTCTTTGGTCAGATTGGATTTTATAAACTTCTTCCTTTAGGGTTCCCATTCATCTACTCTCTTTGTTAGTATAAACTATTATTAATTGATCCAGATAATTTTATTAAAACATAATCTTTATATTATATCATTTCTTTTGTAATATTTATTTTTGATATTCGTTTTGTAATGAAATTTTGAATCAATTAGATTTAGTTCTGTTTTTGCTTTGTTTAATTATTTGTCATCCTATCTAATAAAAGAGAAACATGCAAATTGACCGTACCTCTGTTATGCCCACAAGCCACGCCACCAGCCAATCAGGAGCGAGTATGCAAACTAACCCAACCAAGATGGCAGTTAATTTGCATATCCAGGAGCAGAGCGAAGACTGAAGACAGTGTAGAAGGAAGCCAAGCGCTGCAGAAGGGAGCGAAGCTGCGGAGAAGCAAGCGGGGCAGCAGAGTGGGCAGGGTGGTGGAGAAGGGAGGGAAGTAGGTGGGGCAGCGGAGAAGGGTGGGAAGCAGGCGGGGCGGCAGAGACAGCCACAGGAAGCCCTATTCTTGCAGGAATCTTCCTGCAACCGGCCTCTAGTTTTATATAAATTCTTACAAGTTCCCTATTCTTAAGTTATTAATTTTGCTTAATTTCACTGAATTATGTACATTTTGGGGTACTATTTTTTTCTGAAAAAATATGTGACATTTCTATTTTCAGGTTTGTTGATTATCTCAGAGTCCCTCTCCACTGCCTCACCTGGGTAATATTCTTGAGCTTTAACCTGTCTTTGAATCTGAGGGCATAGATTTCAGAATGTTAAAAGTGCCTCCTTAGTTTTGGGGGTAGAGACTCACTTTCCTTACATATAGACATGACACAGTGGAATGCCTTAGAAGCCTTTCTTCTACTTCTCCTTTTGGAGGAGTAGATTCAATTACCATCCTAGCTGAGGTTTCAACAGCCTTTAACACAGTGACCCCTCCCAACCTCTGAAAGAATCTTCATGGTGACCTCAGTGAAAGCAGTTTTCAGTAAAGTGCTAGAAGCAGAACCAAGACTTTAAGGGAACTACAAGAGAAGAAATATTGAAGAAATGAACTCAACCAATATAGACTATTCTTTAAAGAATGAGACAGGACAAGTAGTAACTAGAGGAGATAGGTTGAGGAAAGGTATTCTCAGAATGGGGAGACATGTGCATGCCTAAAGGAAGAGAGGAAAGAGCTTGTGGAGCAGAATAGGTTGAAAATGCCCAAATGTGTGAGTCAGTCTCCCAGCGAGCACCAAAGAGGTTAGGGTCAATGCAAAATTCCCAAATGTATGCTCTGAGATGCTAAGCATGTGTGCTTTTCAAAAAAGTCTGTCAAGTGACAAATCCCTCCTCTCAGAATATCTAAATTTGAAAGCGGGTCTACGTATTTTAGTCAGACTTTCCCAAAGGGATTTAACAATGCCTAAAATTATATGAGAATAAATAATGCCATGTTAATTCTGTTCACCTGCTGATTTCTGGTTTGACAATTTTACACTTATCTCTGATTTTTAACCAGGGGCATAAAGAAACTTAACTCCACAGATGATACTGATCTATTCTCTGCTATATAATTTGGCCCCTGAGTTGTAAATATAATTAAAGAGAATTACCATTATATCGACAGAAACTGAAAGGCATTGATTCCTTTGCTGTGCAAAAACTTTTAAGTTTGATGCAGTCCTATTTGTTTATTTTTTATTTTGTTTCCCTTGCCCTAGCTAGGAGATATATTTTAAAAAAAGTATTGCTAGGAATGTCCAAAGTCTTACTGCCTATGTTTTCTTCTAGGATTTTTATGGTTTTGAGTCTAACATTTAAGTCTTTAATCCATTTTGAGTTTATTCTTGTGTATGGTGTAAGAAAATGGTCTAGTTTCATTTTTTGCACATATGTGTCCAATTTTTCCAACACCTGTTCCATCATCCCACTGCTGCCAACACACGCCATGTTCCGCGTACACCCCCTGGTGGTCAGCGCACATCATAGCAACTGGATGTTCAGCTGTTCTGTCTATTTGCATATTAGGGTTTTATATATATAGATGTTGAATCTAATGAGCAAAATATACTAACAAATAAAAATAGACTCATGGAGACTGACAGCTGTCAGAGGGGAGGAGGCTGGGGGCTGAGTGAGAAGGGTGAAGGGATTAAGTAAAGGAAAAAATGAGATTCATAAACACAGACAACAGTTTGGTGATTGCCAGAGGGAAAGGGGGGTAGGGAGACATAAAAGAAGAGAAAGGGGGAATAAATGGTGATAAAAGGAAACTTCACTTGGGGTGGTAAACACAATACAATATACAGATGATGTATTATAGAATTGTGTACCTGAAACCTGTATAATTTCATTAACCAATGTCACCTCAATACATTCAATTAAAAATAAATAAACAAATAAATAAATAAGCAGCCTAAAAAAAGGCATTGTTTTTACTCATAGCTCTATGTATTTGGGGGAGTGGGAGGAGTACAATGAACAGTGTCACAATTGGTAATCAGTAGAACGCATCTTTTAATTAATTTGTCCTTTTAATCTCAAGCCGTGTTATTAATGCATTTTTGGTCTGTGTATTTTAGTTGGTTTAAGATCACTTTTCTCGACTGTTGGTGCATGTGCATGTGCTTGTGCAAACAAATACAGCTCTTCTTCTATGATGAACAGGGGTACTAAAAATACACAGTGTAATGAAAAAAACATTTATTTGGATGTGTATAGACATAGCACCTGTTGTTTACACATGTCAACATCGAAAATGGAAATGCATATGATGAGCCAGATATTAATCAAATTAGAATCAGCACCAGGTCTTACCTGCATTACTTCTCAAACACTGGAGTAAATTATCCCATACTGCCACATTTGGAAATTTGCATATGCTAATATTTAAATCATTATGTATGTTTTAATAATTGATAAGAAAGCTAAGTTAAAATAAAATACTATTTTAACAAGTATTTTCAATGAATATTAATAATCTACTGCATTTGAAAAAGAAGATGAAATTAAAGCCATAGTGGTCTTAGAAGAAATCATTCTTAATTACTTTCAGAAACATTAATAATACTGGAGCTTTTCATTTAAATAAACATAAAACTATCAGAAGAAAATTTTCTGACTATATCAGGGAAAATTTTCCATTTTTAGCTATATCTGGCACAAAGCAGTAACCAAGGCAGTCCTTCTGGAGTTGGTTTGTATTGCTGATGCTAACTTAAAAAAAAAAAAGAAAGAAAGAAAGGTGATTTAATTAATTCATTTAATATATGCTTTAAACAGGATTGACATATAAGGAGATTTATTAAAATGTATGAAAATTAAGCTTATATTGCTCAAATGGACACAATCAATAACTTACTTTTTAAAATTATTTGACTGGGACACAGGGAAGTAAAGAATAACATAGTTATGATATTTTGTGAATAAATTCATGAACCAAAATTAAGTTCCTTACTTAATTTTTAATTTTTCATCCCTAAATATTCCCCCAAATACTTTACAAATTAAATAGGATAGACACAGACTATAATGGAAATAAGTTAAAATAATCACAAGTTTATAATAAAAAATTTAGACTAGAAATCATAGGCTTTACACCATCAGAAAAATAAACAGAGACAATGAATACAACAAAAGCATGAATTGGGTGAAGTTTTCCGACAACTGGGAAAGATAAAACAAAGCATGTTTATTTTAGAAAGCATTTTCACAGCTCAAACAAACTAAATTTAAAGGGTCATAGGACCTGCTTACAAAGTGAAAATGCAGACTCTAAATGATAACTAACTGTGGAAACTAAATAAGGAAATTGAAACAGAACAAATTGTAGGACCAGTAAGTTATGGCTTAAGGAGAAGAAAGAAATTGGCCTACAATTTCTGCTGCTGAATTTATAATATATATTGATAATTTTTTCTCATTCTTTGCTAGTTTATAAGACTTTGAATTTTAACAAGATCAAAGATAGTTATGCAATGCTAAAATCACTATATATCTTGAACTCAATAGACAAAACTGACAATGATGGCATAACATTGTCTCTCCTTCCCCCCTCCCCCAATCCCCGCCGCACCCACCCCCACCCCCGCCACATCAAAGTTTCTAAATTTCTGGTAAACAAATGAAAGATCCATACCCATCCATCCATAGATCTCATGGATATTCATATTCATGTGAGAAAAACTGAATCGGCAATTCAACACACACAATATGACAAGAGAAAGAACAAAGATACTGTAATATGTTTCATAACCATGTGAAACTATATGTTCACATCTCCAATAAAGGCCTGGTGCTTCCTTTTCATTATTAATTTTGTTGTTGCTGACTAATTGGATGTTTTGGTTTGTTCATGAAAACAGTGGATTATGCTCCAGAAAGGCCAGGCAAACATCTCTACCTATATTACCCTGCGTAGCCTGGAGAAAGAAGAGGGAGTTTATGTCCTAACTCTGAGGTCTGTATCACCTTCATTAAGTCAGTTTATCTGACTGAGATCCAGATTCCCTATTTATAAAGGAAACCAATCATCAAGTTTACTTCCAGTGAGAAAGGATTCATTGCCCCCTAGACCCTTGGAAAGGAGTGTGGCCTGGCCAACACCTTGATTTCATTTCTTGCCTCAAGAACTTTGAAGAGTTCCTCTTTTAAGCCACCAAGTTTGTGGTGGTTTGTTAGGGCAGCCCGAGGAAACTAACTAACAGAGTCATCCCTAAGCATTTTGCTTCAGCACATTTTTATGTGCTAGGCATACAGGGCAAAGCAATGACTACGGTATAATTCCTTCAAGAGCTCACTTTCTAAAGGGCAAACAGACACATATACAATTAGCTCAGTGTAATAAGGTCGAGTTAGTAGTATGAGAGGAGCACAGAAGAAGTTATGAATTTTGGCAAGGCTATTCAGGAAATGTCAAGTGGTCTGATAAGGTTGGAGTATAAGAGTGCTTGTTGGAAAGAGACAGTATTATAAAAGAGCTTACAGATAGACTTTTAATAACCTTAGTTACTATTTTAAAGAGTTTAGGACTTTGTTCTGTTGGTTTGAGGTAGTTAACTTTAAATGCCAATTCCAAAAGATAGTTGCTACTTGGAGTTTGGTATTTAGATGGATTATGAAGAATATTTGGCTCATTTGTTTAGTCACCAAAAATGTATTAAGACCATATTATGTGCCAGTGGTATGCTAAGAATTCTGAATTTAGTGGTTGGCAAGGTAGACACAAACCCTGCCTTCACTGAATATATAAACTAAAGGTGGAAAAAATCCTTGATTGATTAGCCTTGAGCATGTGGGGAGAGGACATGTTACAGTACATTCATTAACCATGCTTTAGGAAATGGAGAGTAATGAAGCTTTTCAGCTTGAGTAGCGACCAGAATGTAACTGCATTAATGAGAATCACTCAGTCGTTGAGAAGGAAGAGACCCAAGACAGAGATCCATAAAATTATGAGAATCATAATTAAGGAAGAAACAGTAATCAAATTAAAACTATATGTAATACCTTAATCAATAAAAAAGATTAGCCAAAACCGGTTTGGCTCAGTGGATAGAGCGTCGGCCTGCGGACTGGAAGGTCCCGGGTTCGATTCCGGTCAAGGGCATGTACCTTGGTTGCGGGCACATCCCCAGTGGGGAGTGTGCGGGGGGCAGCTGATCGATGATTCTCTCTCATCGATGTTTCTGACTATCTATCCCTCTTCCTTCCTCTCTGTAAAAAATCAATAAAATATATTTTAAAAAAAATAAAGAAGATTAAAAAAAAAACTGTATTCCAGAAGCAAAATTGACAGTATTGTAATTAATTGGATACAGAGAGTGAAGTTATTGTGGAAGTAAGCCTCTGGTCATCTTTAGCTGAGATTATTACCAATCTAATCATCGCCAACTTTGATTGTAAGATGCACCATTATTTTATCTATCACTAAGGCAGAAAAAAAAAGCTCTATTAAAATTTGACATAATGCATTCTTATCCCTTAGAATTTTTTTTAAAATATATTTCTTTATTGATTTCAGAGAGGAACGGAGAGGGAGAGAGAGATAGAAACATCGATGATGAGAGAGAATCATCGATTGGCTGCCTCCTGCACAACCCCCACTGGGGATCAAGCCCGCAACCCAGGCATGTGCCCTTAGCTGGAATCGAACCTGGGACCCTTCGGTCCGCAGGCTGACGCTCTATCCACTGAGCCAAACCAGTTAGGGCATCCCTTAGAATTTTTATTTTGAACCAACTGAAAGAACTATTTTAGGTTTACTTAAATAGAAATTTTAAAAATCACATTTCACTCTTCAGAAAAGGAAAGCATAAGCAAAATCAATTGGTTAAAGCATTCGTAAAATATCTTCACATTCAAAATCTAACTCTTACAAGCCATTTTTCTACTCAAAATTGTCAAAATCCATTTTTTTCATACAATATTGTTCTCTGTGCCAACAAAAGTTATCTACTATTTTTTCTGAGATTTTCTTTTAAGTTGTAAGCTTTGATGATGGCACTTTGTTGATCTTACAAGAATGTGTCAAAGGAAGACTTTTAGACAATGTCTAGAATTTATATACCTTCAAAGTGACCCTTAAAATTTTTCTTGATTAAAAGATCAGAGAATTGCCATTGTCCAACTATATCAACAGGAATAATTTAGACATTCATGAATGCACCAGCAATGAAAATTATGTTTCAACTATGTCCTGGACCAACACCAATTAGAAGATGTCATCAATTATGAGAAATATCTTGATGTCAGAGATATTTAAATGAGGGGGAGAAGGGTGCGCTTTAGAATTGATGAAACACAGGAATAATGACTTTAAGTAAGATAAGCAGTACAGGGATGCCAAAGATTCTAATTAAATTATTTCATTGCCATTTCACTAGAAACACAAATGTCATACATTAACTCTCAGAACATTATAGAGGAATGAGTGATAGTGGATCTTTTGAACATATGCTTCCTTAAACTATGTGTTATTATATTCTGATAACATTCATGGTGAATTTGTTAGTAATAAAGTGTATGTACATTGGTTTAAATGTGCACTGAGGCCCTCTGTGTAGTACTTTCACAGGGATTGTGGTGTTAGATTCTCTGACAGCTCACCTGTGGGCCAGGCAGCAGAGCACACAGAAGCATCCCTGGCTGTTTCTATAAAATAATGAATATTCAGAAAAGGGGAAACATCAAAGGTGCATTTACCTGGCTACACTTGTCAGCTAGAGAATTTTTGTTTTATAAAAAACATTATGCTTGCCCAGCCAGTATGGGTCAGTGGTTGAGCGTCAACCTATGAACCAGAAGGTCAGGGTTTGATTCCTGGTCAAGGTACATGGCCAGGTTGTGGGCTCGATCCCCAGTATAGGGTTTGCAGAGGGTAGCCAATCAATGATTCTCTCATCATGGATGTTTCTATCTCTCCCTCTCCTTTCCTCTCTGAAATCAATAAAAAATTATATATATATATATATATATATATATATATATATATATATATATATATATATATATTTAAAAACCATCACACTTACTATATTTAAAAGTTCTTTTTTAAAAAGGTTATTTCAGAAAGTCCATACTGTTTTCCACAATGGAACTGCCATTTGACCCATGGATTCCACTTCTGGGAATATATCCTAAGAATCCTGAAGCATCAATCATAAAGAATCTACACACACCTATGTTCATAACAGTGTTATTTACAATAGCCAATATCTGGAAACAGCCCAAGTGTCCATCATTAGATGAATGAATAAAAGAGCTGTGGTATACTTACACACTGGAATACTTAATGGCTGTGAAAGAGAAGGTACTCTTACCCTTTTAGACAGATATGGACGGACCTAAAGATTATTATACTAAGCTACTCAGAGAGACAAATACCATATGACCTCACTTATATGTGAAATCTAATGAATAAAATAAACTGACGAACAAAATAGAAACAAAGGCATAGATACATGGAACAGACTGACAGTTGTCAGAGGGGAGGAGAATGGGGGGACTGAGAGAATAGCCAAAGAACATGTTTGCATATATGCATAGGCTATGGACACAGACAGCAAAGTGGTGAAGGTTGAGATGGGTGGGCAGAAGCTGGGTGGAGGGGAGCAAAGAGGGGGGAAATGGGAGACATCTGTAACAGTGTCAAAAAAACCCCTACATATCCATCACCTAAAAAAAAAAAAAAAAAAAGAAGGAGAAGAAGAAGGAGGAGGAGGAGGAGGAGGTTATTTGGGATGGTCTCTGATACCTGCCATTTGAAGAACTTCAAGTGAATTTAACCAGGGTTAGCAGAAACAAAGCAGTAAAGTGGAAATTTAAACTGTTCTCATCTTATTTTCTTTCTTTAATCATTACCCAAGGATATGTTTATTTTTAGTGAGAAAGGAAGGGGGAGAGAGAAAAACAATGATGTGAGAGAGAAACAGCTTAATGCTATTAAATTAATTTAATAAGGAGGCCATTAGTCTGAGGTGGCCCTAATGCCTTGGCGATCTACATAGACACACCAAAATCAAAACTTGTAAATGCCTAAGGGTTACAAAATTAAAACCAATCACAGACAGCCAACTTGACTTTAAGCTATAGCCAATGAATAGTTTCCTTACTTTGTTGTGTGCCTTCTCTCTATAAAAATTCCTGAGCTCCTGTTGGTAGAGCACTCCTAATCACTTCTGGTTTGGCACTTCCCAGTTCAAGTCAATATTTGTTCAAATAAATGCTTAACATTATTTTTAAAAAAGAAAAGAAACATCAGTAGAACTCACAACCTTTTGGTGTACTGGATGACGCTCCAACCAACTGAGCCACCAGCCAAGGCTAAACTGTTCTCATTTTCTATTACTTTTTAGTTAGGTAAGCTAAATTTTACAATTATTAGTTTCATTTTGAATTCATGTATTTCAACTATAGTTTGTTTGTTTTTCCTAGTGACAAAGAATCGAGAAATAGCAGTGAATGAGAAAGTATTTAACTCCAAGATGGCACCTTGAAAACATAATGAAACAAATTGTCTTTAAAATAAAAATGGTCTACAACAACAACACCCAGGGAACAGCTGCGAACCCAGGAACACTGGATCTCAAGCAGCGGGAATACATGGACTCGGAGGAGCTCTGCACCTTCTCACAGAAAGGTCAGATTTCACCTAGGAAAAGGAGAGAGAGAGAGCTACATAACCAGATACCCAGAGAAGAGAGATCATGGGGAGACAAAGAAACAGCCCACATATGAAAGAAAAAGAGGCATCACTAGAAAAAGAAGTAAACAAAATGGAGGCAAGCAATATGTCAGAGAAAGAATTCAGAGAAATGGTCATAAGGTCGCTGAAAAGTGCAAGGGTTCTTATTCCAGCATTACAAAAAATTCAGCAATCTGGAGAAAGGCTATGCATAGATTAAGTAAGAGTCTAAAGACAAAAGATAATTTTGAAAGACATTGGGGGTCAGAGGAGCTTCAGCTAAAGGAGCTAAAGGTTTCAAGTTCTTCATTCTTCTTAGTTCTCCTTGTCTCAGGACCCCTGCTTTTTATTAACACAATTTTTCCTAAGGCAAGGTGGAGATAATATACTTCAAAGGGTAGGGTCTACAGAAGCATTGTCAGATTGGGGAATAGCCTACAGCTGTTCAGGTGTTTGGCCAACAGGAGGCAATAACATATAGATTAAGATGCCCTGAGCTGTCTGGCAGAAAATAATCATCCTATTCAGGTTTTGGGGAAGTGCCTTCCAGCCATTCCAACAGGTAATTACATATGTGACTCAGCCCTTGTTGAGCCCCCAAGTTTCATCAACCTTTTGATGAAACTCTTGTAATTATGACATGATGGAATTGGCTTCTGGCAGAAAAGAATGAAAGTCAAATTCAACAATATTTGTAAGAACCAAGAGGAAATGAAGAAGAACCAAGAAGAAATGAAAAATGACATCGCTGCTATGAAGAACTCAATAGAAAGCATCAACAGTAGACTAGGAGCAGCAGAGGACCGTATCAGTGAGCTAGAATATAAGGTAGAAAAAAATACCCAAGCAGAGCAGCATCTAGAAAAAAAATTAAAAAACAGGAGGAGAGCCTAATGGAACTTTGGGACAACATGAAACGAAACAACATTTACATAATAGGGGTGTCAGAAAGAGAGGAAACTGAGCAAGGAATAGAAAACCTGTTTGAAGAAATAATGACAGAAAAATTCCCTGATGCAGGGAAGAAAAAACTCACACAAATCCAAGAAGCTCACTGAGTCCCAAACAAAATGAACCCCAAAAGACCGACACCAAGGCATATTATAATTAAATTGGAAAACACCAATGACAAAGTAAGAATATTAAAAGCGGCCAGAGAGAGACAGAAAGTTACCTACAAATGAGACTAGTGACTGATTTCTCAACAGAAACACATCAGACCAGAAGGGAATGGAATGAAATATACAAAGTCATGCAAAGGAAGGGTCTGAATCCAAGAATACTGTACCCAGCAAGGCTATCAACCAAAATTGAGGGGGAAATAAGGAGCTTCACAGACAAAAAAGGACTAAGGGAGTTTATTATCACCAAACCAGCAATGCAAGAAATGCTAAAGGGTCTGCTATAAAAAGAAGAAATAGGAAGGGAAGAAGGAACACAGGCATAAAGAAAAAAAAATGGTGACAAACAAGTACCGATCAATAATAACTTCAAATGTAAGTGGATTAAATGCCCCAATCAAAAGACATAGTGTAGCTGAGTGGATAAGAAAACATGATCCATATATCTGCTGTATACAGGAAACCCACCTCAGAAAAAAGGACTCACACAGACTGATGGTGAAGGGATGGAAAAAGGCTTTTCAGGCGCATGGAAATGAAAAAAAAGCTGGGGTAGCAATACTTATATCTGACAAATTAGGTCTCAAAGTAAGGATATAACAAGAGATAAGGAAGGCCACTTCATAATACTAAAGGGAGAAATCCGAGAAGAAGAAATAACTCTGGTAAGCATATACACACCCAATACAAGAGCACCCAAATACATAAAAAAAAAAAATCTCCTGGAGGCTATCAAGGGAGAGATTGACAGCAATACAGTCTTAGTAGCAGACTTTAATACCCCACTATCACCTTTGGACAAATCCTCTAAAAAAATCAGCAAAGAAACATCAATCCTAAATGACTTACTAGATCAGATGGAATTAATTGACATCTTCAGAACATTTCACCCCAAAGCCACAGAATATACATTCTTCTCAAGTGCACATGGGTTGTTTTCAAAGATAGACCATATATTGGGTCACAGGCAAAGTCTCTTCAAATTCAACAAGATAGAAATCATATCAAGCATCTTCTCAGATCACAATGGCATAAAACTGGAAATCAACTACAATAAAAACAATCCAAAAAAATTAAACACCTGGTGACTAACTAGCATGCTATTAAACAATGACTGGGTTACCAGAGAGATCAAAGAAGAAATAAAAAGCATCATGGCAACAAACAACAATGAAAACACAAGAATCAAAAATCTATGGGACACAGCAAAAGCAGTCTTGAGAGGGAAGTCCATAGCTCTATAAGCCTACAGCAAAAAAAAACAAGAAACAATGTTAATAAATGATCTAACCCTACAACTCAAAAGTTAGAAAGAGAGCAACAAGAAAAACCCAGTGTAAGCAGAAGGAAGGAAATCATAAAGATCAGAGTGGAGATAAATGACATAGAGACCAAAGAAACAATACAAAAGATCAACAAAACCAAGAGCTGGTTCTTTGAAAGGATAAACAAGATTGATGAACCTCTAGCCAGGCTCACTAAGAAGCAAAGAGAGAGGACCCAAATAAACAAAATCAGAAATGAAAGAGGTGAAATAACAACCGATCCCACAGAAATACAAACGATTATGAAAAAATACTATGAACAACTCTATTCCAACAAAATGGACAACCTAGATGAAATGGACATATTCTTAGAAAAATACAAGCTCCCAAAACTCAACCAAGAAGAATCAAAACCCTGAATAGGCTGGTAACTATCGAAGAAATTGAAACAGTGATCAAAAATCTTCCAGCAAACAAAAGTCCTGGTCCGGATGGCTTTACAGGGGAGTTCTACCAATCATTCAAAGAAGAACTAAAACCTCTCCTCCTCAGACTATTCCAAAAAATTTAAGAGGAAGGCACACTTCCAAGCTCTTTCTATGAAGCCAGCATTACCTTAATCCCAAAACCAGATAAAGACACCACAAAAAAAAAAGAGAACTACAGGCCAATATCCTTGATGAACATAGATGCTAATATCCTCAACAAAATTCTAGCAAATCGGATTCAGCAATACATTAGAAAGATCATACAACATGACCAAGTGGGATTTATTCCGGAGATGCAAGGCTGGTACAATATCTGCAAATCAATAAATGTGATACATCACATAAACAAAGTGAGAGACAAAAATCACATAATCATATCAATTGGTGCAGAAAAAGCATTTGACAAAATCCAACACCCTTTCTTGATAAAAACTCTCAGCAAAGTGGGAATAGAGGGATCATACCTCAACATAATAAAAGCCCTATATGACAAACCTACAGCAAACTTCATACTCAATGGGCAAAAACTAAACTCATTTCCCCTAATAACAGGAACAAGACAAGAATGCCCACTTTCACCACTCCTGTTCGACATAGTATTAGAAGTACTAGTCATAGCAATCAGACAAGAAGAAGAAATAAAAGGCATCCAAATTGGAAAAGAAGAAGTAAAACTGTCCTTATTCGCAGATGACATGATACTATACATAGAAAACCCCAAACTACTAGACCTAATAAATGAATTTGGCAATGTATCAGGATACAAAATTAATGCCCAGAAATCTATGGCCTTTTTATGCACAAATAATGAACTCACAGAAAAAGAAATGAAAAAAAAAATCCCATTTACCATTGCACCAAAAAAATTAAGATACCTATGAATAAACTTAACCAAGGACGTAAAAGACCTGTACTCGAAAAACTACAGGACATTGAAAAAAGAGATAGAGGAAGACATAAACAAATGGAAGAATGTACCATGTTCATGGATTGGTAGAATCAACATCATTCAAATGTCCATACTACCTAAAGCAATCTATAGATTCAATGTAATACCTATTAAAAATATCAATGGCATATTTCAAAGATCTAGAACAAACTCTCCAAAAATTCATCTGGAATAAAAAAAAGACCCTGAATAGCCACAGCTATCCTGAGAAAGAAGAACAAAATTGGAAGGATCACAATACCAGACATCAAACTATATTACCAAGCCACGGTTCTCAAAACTGCCTGGTACTGGCACAAGAACAGACATATAGACCAATGGAACAGAATAGAGGACCCAGAAATTGACCCAAGCCATTATCTCAATTAATATTTGACAAAGGAGGCAAGAGCATACAATGTAGTCAAAACAGCCTCTTTAATAAATTATGCTGGGAAATTTGGTCAGATACATGCAAAAAAATGAAACTAGATCACCAACTTACACCATACACAAAAATAAACTCAAAATGGATAAAGTACTTGATCATAAGACAGGAAACCATAAAAATCTTACAAGACTTCATAGGCAGCAAAATTGCAGACATATGTAGTAGCAATATCTTTACAGACACAGATCCTAGGGCAATGGAGACTAAGGAGAAAATAAACAAATGGGACTACATCAAAATAAAAAGCTTCTGCACAGCAAGAGAAACCAACAACAAAACAACAAGAAAGCCCACTGCATGGGAGGACATATTTGCCAATGTTATCTCCCATAAGGGTTTAATCTCCAAAATTTACAGGGAACTCATACAACTTAACAAAAGGAAGATAAACAACCCAATCGAAAAATGGGCAAAATGACCTAAATAGACACTTTTTGAAAGAGGACATTCAGAAAGCCAAGAGATATATGAAAACATGCTCAAAGTCACTAATCATCTGAGAGATGCAAATCAAAACAGCAATGAGGTACCACCTCACACCTGTCAGAATGGCTATCATCAACAAATCAACAAAGGACAAGTGCTGGAGAGGATGCGGAGAAAAAGGAACCCTTCTTCACTGCTGGTGGGAATGCAGACTAGTGCAGCCATTGTGGAAAACAGTATGGTGTTTCCTCAAAAATTTAAAAATGGAACTGCCATTTGACCCAGTAATACCAATTCTAGAAATATATCCCAAGAAAACAGAAACACCAATTAGAAAGGATATATGCACCTCTATGTTCATAACAGCACAATTTACAATAGCTAAGATTTGGAAACAGCCTAAATGCCCATCAGCAGATGAGTGGATTAGAAAACTATGGTACATCTACACATGGAATACTAAGCTACTATAAAAAAGAAGGAATTCTTACCATTTGCAGCAGTTGATTTGCATATTATGGTTTTATTATATAGGATTATTGTATCATTTTCCATAGGAACAACTGCAAACCTACTTTTGCCCCACCCTGTATTTAAACTCCTTGAGCTTTACTGGTAAATGGATATGTCAATGTTTTGTTTGTAATGATTAACTATAATCTATAATAATAAAAGCATAATATGCTAATTAGACCAGAGAGCTGAATGACCTTCTGGATGTCATTCCGGACATCCTTCCAGATGAAGCTAGTGGCAGGGGCAGAGGCAGAGGCAGTTAGGGGCAATCAGGCAGGCATGGAGAGTGGTTAGGGGCAATGAGGCAGGTAGGTAGAGGTGGTTAGGGGTGATCAGACAGGCAGGTAGAGTGGTTAGGGGCAATCAGGCAGGCAGGCAGAGGTGGTTAGGGGCAATGAGGCAGGCAGGTAGAGCAGTTGTGGTGATGAGGCAGGCACGCAGAGTGGTTAGGGGCGATGAGGCAGGCAGGCGAGTGGTTAGGGGTGATAGGGCAGGCAGGCAGAGTGGTTAGGGATGATCAGGCAGGCAGGCAGGCGAGCAGTTAGGAGCCAGTGGTCCCGGATTGCAAGAGGGATGTCTGACTGCCAGTTTAGGCCTGATCGCGCAGGGATCCCTGTGTGACGGGCCTAACCCAGCAGTCGGACATCCCCTGAGGAGTCCCAGAATGTGAGAGGGTACAGGCCGGGCTGAGGAACACTTCCCCCCAACCCATGCACGAATTTTGTGCACCGGGCCTCTAGTAAACAATATAAGATTCCTTGCACATTGTAGGCACTCCAAAAGCAGTAGCTAGCATTTTACCATTGTTACCATAGTGCAGCACCAATAGACTCAGCAATTATGGGAATTCCTTAATTTCCATATGGACTCTTCACCCTTGGAGTATGGGAGGGCAGCAGCAAAGTTTAGACAAGATCTGTGTGCTTTGTTATTAGATCAAACCATATGAAACAGCCGTTTTTATATTTATATGTCAAAACTGATGAAATCTCAGCAACTTCACATGTGTGATCACCTAATTTTTATTATAGGACTTGTTCAATGTATCAGTTGTTACATGCCATTTTGTGTTTTTTTTTCATTACTCCTCTTTAAAATTGTCAGTAAAAATCCATCATTGCTGAGATAAGAAGTCAGTTTGCATATTAATTATCTTTTTAGTGTTCTGTCTTTCAGGTGGTATTTAATTTTTTACTATTAAATAACTTGCATAGTTACCATTGCAAATTAGAAAAATTATAAAAAATCAAGGAAAAGCACAAGAAATAACAATTGATAAATAAGATTTGTAACACATGTCCATATTTACTCACATCACTAGATCAGATCTTGCGTGTATTTATGATGCCATTGAGAAGCAATGGGAAGGTAGTCTCCATGTCTGAAATCTTCCCCTTTAGTGTGTCTCAGATGATTAAGATGACTTAGATGCTAGGAAAATGTGACACTTTGCAACTATCTCATCCATGTGCTGCATATTCTCTCATCTTAGTCTATGATATTTTCACCAGGAAACTATAGGTGAACATGTACAACATATACATTATGGTCTGTTTCTCATCCTTGGCAACTGTTAGCATTCCTCATCCTACTTACTAAAATCACATTGATATTTTTCAGAGTTACGTGTCACTCATTGGTAAAAACTAATTAGACTTTGGGTACCATCGGACCTGTACTTCAACTCCTTTCTTTGAGAAGAGTTCTATGTATTTTGATGGGGGAGAAGGAGGAAAGTGCAGGTGATTGTAAAGTGCATTATATACAGAATTTCACTTCCATTTGATCCCAGAAGTTCAGGAAATGAGAACAAATTAACTGTTGCAGCTTGACTTCCGGTTTTTCCAACAAAATTGTACTTCAGATGTCTTCACTCCATTCTAGGTACGTCAAACAAAGGCAAAATAAAAGGAGGCTTTACACTGATGAACCCTCCCCTCTCAGGATTTCAATCATTAACAAATGGTCACTTTAATTCCATATTTTCCCAGGCTAGAACACAACTGATTCTTATTAGGGAAGTCTTTGACAGTAAGAAGTGGTCTCATATGTATTTTTAGAAAAAGATAGTCTTAAAAGTCTGTGTGTGTGTGTGTGTGTGTGTGTGTGTGTGTGTGTGTGTATGAAGGACTATGAACAAAAAAATGTAATCTTTAAACTGAGTGTCCTTCACAGAGGGGGTGGGAAAGCCAGTGGGGAATAAATAGAAATGTGAGGACATTTATAAAACTGAAGTTCAGAATGCAATTCTTGGTGACAAATGTACTTAATTTTTTGAATGTTTACTTCTTAAAATGAAAGTTACCTTTTGTCTCTTTTAATAAAACCTGTTTATCTTGTTCTACAGCAGTCAAAGGCTCAGAAAGGAATATTTTCTCCAGAATGTTTTGTTCTGAAAAACAAGGTCACTTAAACATTTGATAAACTGCTTAAGACTTAAAATATTTGTAGCCTATACACAGATAAAAAGGACGTTCAAACCTTTTGATTAAGCCATTTTAACTGTGAAGAGAAAAATACTTGTCTAATTATTTTTTAAAGAAATATGGGTGCTATTTAACCACTGAGTTAGAACAAACTGGATACATCCCTTCCATCTCATGAACCTCCACCCCCACCCCTGCTGCTGACTGTGTACAGACAGATAATCTAGCATTTCTTCAAAGGTGTTCAGCAACACACTAGACCCTTGTCCCATGCTGTGACACAAGAAAGGATTAGGTGCTAAGTGAATTTGGCATATTGTGCAGAATATTCCCTTTCTCGGGATTTCATGTTATTAAATGCTCCAAGAAGCAGTGGACTAAAGGAACGTATTTCCTTTATTTAACACTAGTAGCCCGTTTGCACGAAAATTCGTGCAATAGACCTTCATTCACCTGGCTGCCTGCACCAGTTTTCTGCCGGCACCAGAGACCCAGGCCTTGGCTGTGGCCACCTCCTTCTGCCTTTTTCAGGGTGGGGGCTTGGCCCCGGGCGGTGGCCTTGGGCTCGGCGGCACCCAACATCCTTGCTAAGGATCGCAGGAGCCGACCCCCAGTGGTTTCCTGCGATCCATGCAGGCTGCCCACTGGTGCCCAAGGCCGGGAAAGCCTCCGCCCCAGGCTTTCCTGGCCTTGGGCTCGCCGCACCCAGTGTCCCTGCTACCGATCACAGGAGCCGACCCCCAGTGGTTTCCTGCGATCGGTGCAGGCTCCCCGCTGGTGCCCAAGGCCCAGAAAGCCTCGGCCCCTGGGACCCCCGGGAGCGGCGGGAGGGGCAGGCCACGCCCCCCCAGGTGTCCGATCGACCTCCGGGACCCCCGGGAGGGGCGGGAGGGGCGGGAGGGGCCTGGCCACGCCCCCCCGGTGGCCTATCGCCCCCCGGGACCCCCGGGAGGGGCGGGAGGGGCCGGCCACGCCCCCCGGGTGGCCGATGGCCCCAGGCACCCCCGGGAGCGGCGGCATGGGCCCGGCCACGCCCCCTGGGTTGCCAATCGCCCCAGGCACCCCCGGGAGCAGCGGCATGGGCCAAGCCACGCCCCACCCGGGGTGCCTATGGGCCCAGCCACGTCCCCCGGGGTGCCGATTGCCCCAGGCACCCCGGGGAGTGGCGGCATGGGTCCGGCCACGCCCCCCCGGGTGCCGATGGGTCCGGCCACGCCCCCCCGGGGTGCCAATCGCCCCAGGCACCCCGGGGAGTGGCGGCATGGGCCTGGCCACGCCCCCCGGGGTGCCGATCGCCCCAGGCACCCCGGGGAGCGGCGGCATGGGTCCGGCCACGCCCCCCTGGGGTGCCGATCGCCCCAGGCACCCCGGGGAGCGGCGGCATGGGCCCGGCCACGCCCCCCGGGGGTGCCGGTAGCCCCAGGCACCCCGGGGAGCAGCGGCATGGGCCCGGCCACGCCCCCCCGGGGTGCCGATCGCCCTGGCACCCCCAGGAGTGGCGGCATGGGCCCGGCCAGTGGGCACCGCCATCTTGATCTTCTCAAAGGCGGATATGCCACCCGGAGTCCCGCCCCCAGCCTCCTGCCGGCCCAATCGTGGGCATAGCGGAGGTGCGGTCAATTTGCATGTTTCTCTATTATAAGGTAAGATGATATCTTCCAAATGTCTTGGCCATAAGACATTAAAAAAAAAAAAGACATAGTCTGTTTTCACAACACCTTCTACTTTTCCCTCCTCATTGCAATGTTTGTTCCTCTGCTGATGGGGAGGAAAATATCAGTATCTGCTTAATAGACTGTCCTGGCCAGTGGCTGTAACTTCTGCTCAAGCGGAGTGAGTGGCCCTTGAGAGACTATCTCTGTGCTGACTGGTAGCTGGCAGCATCGTGCTGCATTCCTCGGAAGCATGTGCTTCTCTGTGCCATGCTGCGGCAGTTCCCTGCGAGGGGAAAGCCCCAATTTCATCTACACGCTGCAGCCAACTCTCGAGTTTCAATTTTCCATGGGAACTTGGCAAAGGGGGAGTTCTGGCCCATCTCCCCTGGTTCTGCGGAACACCTCCTCTCAGCATGCCTCTGGAAAGGTGGCTGGCCCCAATAGCCAGCTTTCTCTGAACTTGGACTATGGGCTCTTAGCGGTGGGCCCTAGGCCAGTCCACCTCTTATCAACTCCTTGTTCCGTGAACAACAGAAGTAACCACTGTTCACAGTTTAGACAACATTCCACAGAACTGTTCAATCGAGGAATTCCCATTTGCACCCTAAAAACACATTTTAGGAAATACCATGTTAGTCTTTCTAGGAATGGTAGAGTAGAATGTAATAGTCCATGCATCCCAGCCCACAAACTTCTGGAAATCCTAACAGCAGCTTCATCAGCACTTTCCATAACATTTTCTGTGTTATGTCCCAGAGAGGTGATGGTCTCTGGGCATTTTCTTCTCTCCTGTTTCTGTCCTACTTATTTAATCTACTCCCTAAAACCTCTCACACCCCCTTTCTGATATTATAAAAGTTACCTTTTATCTAATGGGGGCAATGGAGGGAGAAAATAACTAGGATAGAAAATATAAGTACATATTTGGAAAAAAAAAGTATCCTGACACACTCTTCTAGAAATTCGTTGCTTTACTACAAAGAAATGTGCTTTTCATTTAGATATCACCTCCCACCTCCATCTCAAGAGTGTGGGACTTGAGTCTTTGTCCATATAGGGTTATGAGGACTGTAATTTCCACTCTAATTATACTGGCTGGCTGTGTGGTGATATTTCCCTAAGTGTGGAGTAGGGGGGCCTAATTATAGGACAGAAATCTTAAACTCTTTTGTTTGTGGGTCACTACATGTTCCCTCAGGAGGGTCTCAGTACAGCTAGAAGTTCAGGTAGGATGTTCCATGTTTGGGATAAGCCTCCAGGAGGCCTCATGTAATTGGTGGGTGGGTGAAATAGGACTGAAGGAGAGAACCAATGAGCAGTCCTCCAATCTGACCTCAACTATGACCTTGTCCTCCTCATAGATCAGTCATCTGGTGCCAGAAAACAGACAGACTCAGCTGAGCCTGATTCTTGTGGGGCCAATGGGGCTCCACGTTCAGGTCCTGTTCTGGTTTCTTCAGACCTCACAACCACTTGTATCTGCAGATCGGGAATTGCAGCAACTGGAGCCCACCAACCAACACCTCCATGGCTGCTGTATCCCCCTAGATCCGTGGTCGGCAAACTGCGGCTCGCGAGCCACATGCAGCTCTTTGGCCCCTGAGTGTGGCTCTTCCACAAAATACCATGGCCTGGGTGAGTCTCTTTTGAAGAAGTGGCGTTAGAAGAAGTTTAAGTTTAAAAAATTTGGCTCTCAAAAGAAATTTCAATCGTTGTACTGTTGATATTTGGCTCTGTTGACTAATGAGTTTGCCGACCACTGCCCTAGATGAAAAGATCAGCCCTGCAGTCTTTGCAGAAAGACTGCATCTCCATTTGTGCCCCAAGCCATCACAGGGGAACGGAATTTAGTATTTGTCCATTTGGGGATACACATGAGTGACTTTGCGCCAGACCAGTTTTGGAAAGTCTGTGGATGCTCCAGCAGGCTTCCCAGAGAGCCAGAAAAACGCCAGTCAGGAGTGTTAACTGGTAAGAGCCCATCTAAGTGTCAGAGCCTGAGCTGGTACCTCTGGAATCATCCACCTCTTGTTTTTGTTGTTTTTAAATTCAGAGTTGAACATAAAGCTTTAAAAAATCACCTTTAAGTTTTTCCTTTTTATGTATTTTCTTAGAAATCTTAGAATTTGACTTGTCATCAAATTGATCAGGCTGCATTTCTCTTTCTTCCTTTTTTATACCAGTCATCCTACATGAGCAAAGTTATAGGGCATTTTGTAGCACCCAGGCCAGCCTCATAACAGCCCACTGGTGTTTCTGAAATCAGTAATGACTGTTGAGATCTTATAAGGTAGTTAATAGTGTAAGCTCCAGAGCCAAATTGCTTAAATTTAGATCCCATCTCTGTCAGTTATTAGAAGTATGACTTTATACAAGACAATTAAACTTTCTTATTTTCTTTATTTTAAGCTTCATTTTCTTTATCTAAAGTACCTCTACCCACCACATAGGGTAAATGAGGAAAATAAGACATTGAGAATTTAAGTGACTAATGATACATTTAATAACATAAAAATAAAACACATTGGAATAATCTGATGATCTACAAGACCTTCAGATACATCAACTTATAAATCACTGTTGAGAGAAATGAAAAAATACCTAAATAAATGAAATGATACATCATGTTCATGAATTGTATTGAAAATTAGTCTGTGGAGTAAATGCAATTCTAATCCAAGTGAAAGCACATTTTTTTTTGCGGATGTACACAAGGTAGTCCTAAAATTCACATGGAAATGTAAAGGACTAAGGATAGCAAGACAATCTTTAAGAAAAAGAAAAAAATTAGAGAACTTTGTGGCATTATTACAGAATAGAATAATGCACCAGTAGAACAAAATAGAAAAACCAGAAATAGACCCACACATATAATGACAAAAGAAGCCTGAAAAGCAATGAGAATAGAGTAGTCAATTCAATAAATTGTGCTGGATCCATTATATACTAATTTGGGGGAAATGAAATTAACTCTACCTTATACCATACATGAAGATCAAGGCATTGTAAATTAAATATAAAAGGTAAAGTAATAAAATTTCTAAAAGGTTATAAAGAAGCATATCTCCATAATATTAAAAAAATTAAATAGGACACAAAGATAGTAACAATAAAGGAAATGATTATCAAACTACATTAAAATAAAGCACTTTTCTTCTATAAAGGATACCATTAAGAGAGGACTATGATGGGGCATAAGGGAGAAAATATTTGCAACAACTTTACATAGTAAAGAGCTTATATCCAGAGTATACAGAAACTCCTATAAATCAATAGGTAAATGTCAGGCAATACAATAGAAAAATGGACAAGAGAGTTGACACTTCACTCGCCCTCCAAAAAAATTTGCACTTATATAAATATTTGAGAAGGTCCTTAAAACTTAGTCTTCAGGAAAATATCTATTAAAACCTCAGTGAGATAAAGCCTACTTGGTCATTGTGTATAATCCCTTTTATATAGTGGGTTCTACTTGCTAATATTATGGTAAGGATTTTTATGTTTATATACAGTAGGTCCTCGGGTTACATCGGAGATCTGTTCCTACGGGAAGACTTAACTCGATTTTCGCCGTAAGTCGGAACCCACCTACATAAGCACCTATGTTACTCACATGGAGCACATACACAGCAGTAATGAAGTGAAACAGTAAAAAATGTTTAAAAAGGAAGATAACAATCCCTGACCTTTACTTGTGGTAAATAAAGAATAAAAAACATAAAGCACATATGTACATACATCGAAATGATAGAACTTTTTTTAAATAAATAAATGGGAGATGGCGACGTAACCATGAAACGACTTCCATGGAGTCTAACGTAACCCGAGGACGGCCTCTATTAATGAATGATGTTGGTCTACAGTTTGTGTGTGTGTGTGTTTTACTGTCTTTCTCTGCTTTTGATACCTTGGTAGTAATTCTTATTAAATAATTTGGGAATTGTTTCCTCTCCTATTTTCTGAAAAAAATTGTGTAGAATTTGTGTTAATTCTTTAAAAGTTGGGTAGAATTGCCGGCCGGCATGGCTCAGTGGTTGAGCGTCAACCTGGGAACCAGGAGGTTGCTATTTGATTTCCAGTCAGGGCACATGCCCGGGTTGCAAGCTCGATCCCTAGTGCAGGCTATGCAGAAGGCAGCAGATCAATGATTCTCTCTCATCATTGATGTTTCTATCTCTCTCTCTCCCTCCTTTTTTCTCTAAAAAAAAAAAAATCAATAAAAACATTTTAAAAAAAAGTTGGGTAGAATTCTTCAGTGAAACCATATGGGCCTGGAGCTTTCTTTTTTGGTAGCTTTAAATTATTAATTCAATTTCCTTAATAGTTATAAGTTTATTCAAACTACTCTTTCATATTAGGGGAGGTCTGGTAATTTGTGTTTTTCAAAGAAGTGGTCCATTTCATTTAAGTTGTCAAATTTATATGAATGTCGTTGTTCATAGCAATACTTTATTATCCTTTTGGTGTCTGTGGGATATGTAGTGATGCCCCATTTTATTCTAGTAATTTGTGTCTTTTTTCTTTATTAGTCTCACTAGAGATTTGTCACCTTTATTTATCTTTTCAAAGAACCAGGTCTTTGTTTCATTGACTTATTGTATTTTTCAGTTTTAAATTGTATTGATTTCTGTTCTTTTCTTTATTATTTCCTTCTTTCTGATTATTTTGGGTTACTTTGCTCTTCTTTTTCTGGGCTCTTGAGGTGGGAACTCTATATTTCTTTCAACGTGGCTATATGTTTGAAAACTTTCATAATAAAATATTGGGTGGAGGCTCAACTCAAGGATAGGCCCTTTAAATTTTCTTTCCTGACCTCCACACCCATCTCCACTCTAGTATAAATGGCACCATTTACTCCTTTAGTTCCTTTGATGTTTTATGCATATTTTTATCATTGTATTTTAGTTATCTGTATCATTTGCAAACTCCATTAACCTTTGAGTTCCTTGAGGATGCTGGTCTAGGTACTTCTTCAACTTGCTAAAGAGAATATATTATACTTAGTGGAGACAGAAAGACCAAAAGCTTTCTTTCTATAAAAACAAAGCAAGAATGCATGCCCTCACAACTCTTATTCAAAACAATACTAGAACTTTTAGCCCATGCAATAAAAAAGGAAACAAAATGCATATAAATTTAAAAGTAAGATATAAAACTTTTCCTTTTGTAGATGACGTGATTTTCTCCACAGAAAAATTCCAGGGAATCTACAAAAACATTACTGAAACTTAAAGTGAGTTCACCAAAGTTATGGGACTATAAAATGATCATACAAAAATCAGTTTTCTTTCTACATGCTAGCAATGAATATTTAGACACTAAAATTAAAGGCCATTTACAATCACTATAAAAATAAAATATTTAGATGTAAATATTTTTAAAAATATAGAGTGTTTATATACTAAAAACTACACAGAAAAAAAATCAAAGACAGTCTAAATAAGTGAAGAGACAAGTATTTTCATGGATCAGGAGACACAACATATAAAAGATGTTAAGTCTCTCCAAATTTATATCCATGTCTAACACAATTGCTATGTAAAAAACAACAATGTTTTTATATCTATAGGCAAAATTATTTTATATATGGAATATATAAAATATATATATGGAAAGGCAAAGGTACTATAGCTGAAACAATTATGAAAACTAAGAATATAGTGGGAGGAATTCATTTATCCAGTTTCAAGATTTATTAAATGGTTTTAATAATCAAAACTATGCAGTACTAGCAGAAATGGACACATCTTCTCTAATAAAATGGTAATATGCAAATTAGCCATCACTCCGCCACATAAGCCACGCCCACCAGCCAATCAGGGCGAGTATGCAAATTAACCCAAACCAAGATGGCTACAGCCACAGAGAGCAAGGTTTCCCAGGTAACAGAGCAAGCCAAGCTTTCCATAGCCGTTGCAGGCCTAAGCCTCCACTCAAGCTACAAAGTTTCAATTATAGAAGATAAACAAATTCAAACAAATGGCAACAGAATGGAGCTTGAGAGAGCAGGCCAGGGTTGCCGGCGGCAACAGGGGAAGCAAAGCTTTAAAGCACACCCTGGCCGGGCCCACCCGCTTAAGGCAACAAAGTTTCAACTGTAGAAGGTGAATTAACTGCCACAGAGATGGCTGCCGCCCCGGAGGGAACAGCAGGCTTGGCTCTGCTCCAGGCTACAAAGTTTCAATTGTAGAAGAAAAATAAATCCCAGATACCAGGGCCTCCGCTTAGGTTGCCAGGGGGCGTGGCCCGCCTGCAAACCACCACAGGCCCCGCGCTCAGGCCACCCCATGCCCCAAGGGAACCCCACCCTGATCTGGGACACCCTTCAGGGCAAACCAGCTGGCCCCCACCCGTGCACCAGGCCTCTATCTTATCTAATAAAAGAGTAATATACAGATTGATCATCACTGCAACACACAATATAGCTGCCCCCATGTGGTCAAAGATCCTGCCCCCATGTGGACACAAGATGGCCACTACAAGATGGCCAGCAGGGGAGGGCAGTTGGGACGCACCCGGCCTGCAAGGGAGGGCAGTTGAGAGGGACCAGGCTTGCAAGGGAGGGCAATTGGAGGTGATCAACCCTGCAGGAGAGGGCAGTTAGGGGTGACCAGGCTGGCAGAGGAGGGAAGTTGGGGGCAAACAGGCTGGCAGGGGAGCAGTTAAGCATCAACCAGGCTGGCAGCGGAGTGGTTAGGGGGTGATCAGGCTGGCAGGCAGAAGCGGTTAGGGGCAATCGGGAAGGCAGGCAGTTGGGAGCCAGCAGTCCTGGATTGTGAGAGGGATGTCCGACTGCCCGTTTAGGCCCGATCCCACCAGGATTGGGCCTAAACGGGCAGTTGGCCATCCCTCCAGGAGTCCCAGATTGGAGAGGGTACAGGCTGGGTTGAGGGACAACCCCCCGCCGTGCACGAATTTCGTGCACCGGGCTTCTAGTAGATTAATGAAATAGGATGGAGAATTCAGAAATAGATCCATACTGATTTGTCTAATTTGTTTTTTGACAAAGGTGAAAAAGCAATTTAATGGAGAAGATGAACTTAAATGTAAACTGTAAAATTATAAGACTTATACAAAACAAATAGGAGAAAACCATTGGGATATAGGGCTAGGCAAAGAGTTCTTAGACTTGCCTCCAACTGTACAATCTATAGAAGAAAAAATTCATAAATTTGACTCAATCAAAATTAAACTTTTTCTCTCTGCAAATGATCCCACTAAAGGACAAAAACACAAGCAGACTGGAGAAAAAGATTTGTAAACCACATATTTGACAAAGGACTATTATCTAGAATATGTAAAGAACTCTCAAAACTCAACCATAGCTAGCTGGCTGGCGTGGCTCAGTGGTTGAGCATCGACCTATGAACCAGGTGATTACAGTTCAATTCCAGTCAGGGCACATGCCTGGGTTGTGGGCTCGATTCCCAGTGGGGGTGTGAAGGAAACAGCCAATCAACGATTCTCTCTTATCACTGATGTTTCTAACTCTCTCTCCCTCTCCCTTCTTCTCTGAAATCAATAAAAGTATATATATATATATATATATATATATATATATATATATATATATAACTCAACCTTAAAAAACAAACAGTACAATTAGAAAATGGGAAAAAGACTTGAAGATATATGTCACTGAAGAGGATAAAAAGGTAGCATAAAATATGTTTAACATCATTAAAAATTATGGATATGCAAATTGAAACCACAATGATGTGTCACTACACCAATCAGAATGAAACCAAGAATAATGACAAGAAATGCTGTCAAAGGAATGAAAAAATTAGATCACTCATACATTGTTAGAAATGTAAAATGGTACAGATACTCTAGAAAATAATTTTTTATTGCTTTAAAAGCTAAACATGCAACTATAATATGAGTCAGTTGCATTCCTGGGCATTTATCCTGGAGAAACGAAAATTTATATTTACACAAAAACTTACACATTAATATTTATAGCAGCTTTATTTGTAATGGCTCCAAATTGGAAACTCAGATGTCCTTCAATAAGTAAATGGTTAAACAAATGGCGGTACATCTGTACTATGAACTACTACTCATAAAAAAAAAAAAAAAAGGAACAAACTCGATACATACAACAATCTGGATGAATCTTCAGACAACTAATTATGCTGGATTTTAAAAAAGCCAATCCAAAAAGATTATATACTATGTGACTTCATTTATATAACATTCTTGTAATGACAAATTATAATAATGGAGAACAGATTAGTGGTTTTAAGTAATTAAGGGGTTAGGATAGGAAGGATAAAATGTGGATATAAAAGGGCAAAATCCCCTTGTAGAGGTGGAACTGTTCTTTATCTTGACTCTATGGATGTTGTATCCTGTTTGTGGTATGGTGCTATAATTTTGGAAGATGTTACCATCGGGGGAAATTCGGAAAAGGGTACACAGGAGCTCTCTGTATAATTTCGTACAAGTGAATGTAAATCTGCAATTATCTCAAAATAAAAAGCTTAATTAAAAATAAGAGAATAGCACATATACTAAAATGACTAAAACCAAAAAAAACCTGAAAATATCAAGTGTCTCTAAGGAAGCAAAACAATGAAAACACTGCAGGTAGGATGGTAACTTAGTGTAACCACTTTGGGAAACTGCTTGGCATTATCTACTGAAGTTGAGCATGTGTATACCATGTAATAAGCAATTTCACTTATTTAAAAAATATATATTTTTATTGAGTTCAGAGAAGGAATGGAGAGGGAGAGAGAGATAGAAACATCAATTATGAGAGAAAACCATGGGTTGGTTGCCTCCTGCACACACCCCCAACCCCACTGGGCATCGAGCCCACAACCCAGGCATGTGCCCTGACTGGGAAATGAACCTTGACCTGTTGGTTCATAGGTGGACGTTCAACCATTGAGCCACGCCGGCCAGGCAGCAATTTTACTTTTAGATATATATCCAACAAAAATGTTTAGAAATGTGTTTCAAAGACAAACATTTTTCTTAATTGTCTCTAACTGTAACTAGTTTAATGCTTATCAATAGTAGAATGAATAAATAAATCATGGTATATTTATACAAGAAAATATTATACCCTAAATGAAAATTAACAAAATAAAGCTACATATAATAGCATTAATGAATCTCATAAACATAATATTGATTGAAAAATCAAGTATATAATAGAGTATATATGGTATGATTTCATTTATATAAATCTCAAAGAATGGCTGAAATAACTTATGATGTTAGAAGTTTGGATAGTTGTTACCTTTGGGAAAGGAGATGAGGTTAGAGACTGGGTGTGGCATAAGGGAGACTTCTGGAGTTTTTAATCTGGGTGTATTCACTTTGTCCAACCAGGAGAAGAAAGTTCCAGAAGAGCCTGCTAGGTAGGTTAAATTTGACTTGTCCGTCAAAAAGTGAATAGAAGTTTGTCAGTATTATAAAGGTTGCTATGGCGTACCAACAAAGGAGCATATGAAAATGGCTGAGATATGAAAGAACTAGTGACCCGATGCACAAAATTTGTGCCTGGGGGGTGTGGCGTGAGGTCCCTCAGCCCAGCCTGCACCCTCTCCAATCAGGGACCCCTTGGGGGATGTCCAACTGCTGGTTTGTGGGATCAGGCCTAAATCAGCAGTCGGACATCCCTCTCACAATCTGGGACTGCTGGCTCCTAACTGCTCACCTGCCTGATTGCCCCTAACTGCGTCTGCCTGCCTGGTTGCCCCTAACCCCTCTGCCTGCCTGCCTGATTGCCCCTAACCTTTCTGCCTGCCTGCCTGATCACCCCTAACTGCCTCTGCCTGCCTGTCTGATCTCCCCTAACTGCCCTCCCCTGCTGACCTGATCTCGCCCCCAATGGCGTCCCCTGCCAGCCTGATCTCACCCCCAACTGCCCTCCCCTGCCGGCCTGATCTCACCCCCAAATGCTCTTCCCTGCTGGCCTGATTGCCCCTAACCGCCTCTGTCTGCCTGATCGCCCCTAACTGCCCTCCCCTGCCGGCCTGATCTCACCCCCAATGGCCCTCCCTGCCGACCTAATCTCACCCCCAACTTCCCTCCCCTGCTGGCCCAATCTCGCCCCCAACTGCCCTCCTCTGCCTGCCTGATCACCCCCAACTGCCCTCCCCTGCCAGCCTGATCTCACCCCCAAATGCTCTCCCCTGCTGGCCTGATTGCCCCTAACTGCCTCTGTCTGCCTGATCACCCCTAACTGCCCTCCCCTGCCAGCCCAATCTCGCCCCCCATGGCCCTCCCCTGCCGGCCTAATCTCACCCCCAACTGCCCTCTCTGCCTTGGCCCCCACCACCATGGCTTTGTCCGGAGGAAGTCGGACATCTGGAAGATGGCCGGTCGACCCGGTCTAATTAGCATATTACCCTTTTATTAGTATAGATCATATGTCAGGACAGGCCCACAGTGCACACTTAGTTATGTTTTGCATTGCCCTAAAGCACTGTCTATAATGGGTTTTAATTCACATCTTTATTATTTTTCAATTTTCATTGTAACTATTGAATACAGAAATGGGCAATTTGTATATCTATGGCAATTTGCGGGCATTTATTAGCAAATAAATGAAATGATTAAGCTTGTGCCTGTAGGGTTGAACTTGATTGTTTCATTTTGACTTACAAAGGTGATGTGAATTCAAGAAAAGTCTTACCAATCTAACAGCATTTTTTTAAACCATGCTTCTAAATGAGGAGCTTCTTTTCTGACAAATGGACACTAGATGCATTAATGTGGCCATTGCCTGATGGTTTGATCTAGATAATCCCTATGTTTCATTTTGTAGTTACTAGTAATATCACCAACATATACTGCACCAGAATGTGTTTGCTGAGTGCCCAGTTTATATCTACAAGTACTTTCACTAAGACACAATTCATATGCACTGATCCTATATAATAAAGAGGTAATATGCAAATTGACCCTCACAAGATGACTGCCTACGATGAGGCTGGCAGGAGGGTTAGTGAGGGACGACCAAATGACTGAACAGCAGGCTGCATGGAGCGACCAGGCCAACAGGGGGAGGCATTTGGGGGTGACTAGGCCAGCAGGGGGGGCAGTTGGGGGTGATTAGGCTGGAAGGGGGGCAATGAGGGATGACTAGGCCGGCAGGGGGGACTGTTGGGGTCAACCAGTCTGGCAGGAGGGGGAGAGTTAGAGGCGACCAGGCCAGCAGAGAGGGCAGTTGGGATCTACCAGGCCTGTGGAGGAGTGGGAAAAGTAAGGGGTGACCAGGCCGGTGGGGTGGGGGGACATTTAGGAGTAACCAGGCTGGCAGGGAGAGGGCAGTTGGGGGTGACCTGGCTGGCAGTAGGGGGCAGTTAGGGGCAACCAGGCTGGCAGGGTGGGCAGTGAGGGGCAAGCAGGCCAGCAGGGGAGGGCAGTTAGGGGCGACCAGGCAGGCAGGCAGGTGAGTGATTAGGAGCCAGCAGTCCAGGATTGTGAGAGGGATGTCCAACTGCCAGTTTAGGCCTGATCCCTGGGATGGAGCCTAAACTGGCAGTCAGACATCCCCCAAGGGGTCCCAGATTAGAGAGGATGCAGGCTGGGCTGAAGGAACCCCCACGCTTCGTGCACGAATTTTGTGCACTGGGCCTCTAGTATTTAAAAAATAATATTTTAAAATAATAATTCATTTGTTGTAGCAACCCGATGGGAGTAATAATTCAATTTGTTATAACTATTACTATTGACAAATGAGAAAATATACTGCCATAAATGCTTTTTCTTGAGGAAGAAATGTGTTTTACTAATTACCACAAAGGTGGAACCTGGTCAGGGAGAACAGAAGTATAGGGTCGCAGTGTATGGGGCATGGAAAGCAGGGCAGAAATACTTTTTTCACCTGATGTGCCAGTTTTTCACAATTAAGATATGTAAATAATTCATTTACTTCTTATTTCTTGGTTGCCTAGTATACATAAGCTAAATTCTGTAGAAACCACATAAAGCACAGAATAGAGAATCATTTATACCATCTATTAATTCAGTATTGTGTAACTGAATTAATCAGGAGTATACAAAACCGTATTAGAGAAAACTCTAACACTTATAATCACAAGCACTCTGGAAAAAGCTCTTGTGATCCCTACACATTAAATCTCCAATAAGCCCAGCGAGCTTGAGTGTCCAGAAAGCCTATATGAAACAAGGATATTAAAAGTAGGCGGCCATAAAAAGGAAGGAACTTTTACCTTTTGCTACAGCATAGATGGACCTGGAGGGTATTATGCTAAGTGAAATAAGCCAATCAGAGAAAGATAAATACCATATGACCTCACTTATATGTGAAATCTAATGAGCAAAATAAACTGATAACAAAACAGAAACAGACTGACAGCTGTCAAAGGGGAGGAGGGTTGGGCCTGGATGAAAGAAGGCGAAGAGATTAACCAAAGAACATGTATGCATAAACCATAAACACAGACAACAGTGTGGTAATAGGCAGAGGGAAGGGGTTGATTATTGGGTGGAAGTGGGCAAAGGAGGAGGAAATGGGGACATCTGTAATAGTGTAACCAATAAAAATAAAGTTAAAATAAATAAATAAATTGCAGGAGTCAAAAAAAGTACATTTAAAAATATATTTTGTTTTATGTACCTTTTCTAATTGTCATTATTATTATAGTAGAACCACATTGTTCTTCATTTTAAAAGCAATAAACCATAGGCCCAAAGAAAAATATTGGGCTAGCCAAAGTCACACAGCTTATAACAGCAGAAATACAGCCCGATTTCATTGACAATTGTTACCCTTGCAGTGATTTCTGCAGACTTAGGCATTTTTCTCTTCACAGCTATAGAGTGAATCTGTCTAAAGCAACCTTAGCTGCTAGGTTGTATTGTAAAGGATGAGTAAGTAGTTGGAGGTGAGGGAACCCTGCCATCATATTGGAGGCTTAGAATAGTTTACTGAATGAAAAAAGGAGAATTCTCCCAAATTAACAGGCTATCATGCTCATACTTTTCAAGACTGCCAAATATTATGATCATTAGTAAAATATTCACTAATTAAAGACAGGCAATGCATTTGCAAACAATAATAGTGGGGACAAATAGATTATTTAAATGCCTAAAATTTACATCTATGTGATTTTTGTTCCCCAAATTTACCTTTAAAATTCATATAACTAAATTAAAAAATTTTTTACTATTACTTAGAAATAACATCATCATCTACAGTTAGGTAACCATTTATTCCAAATTTGAGGGAATATTTATTTCAATTCTAAATTAAATTAATATTCACTTCTAAGTGAATATTAGTTAGAAGTAGTGTTTTATGACTCTTTTACCACTGCTTTTTTCAAAGATAAGATGTCTGATTAGTTGCAGTAGATAGTAATGAATGCTAAGCTCTTTTAGTTGATTAAGGAATTTTCTCATGTGGTAACATTCCCATCCATCATCAGGGATTTTATGCCTTTTTACTAACAGTGCATAAAGGCAAGAAATATTTGGTTGTGCTTTTATACCTAAAGGCATAGGAGGGTATAGAGAATCATGGAATGGAGAGCCAGGAGTCATAATGAAAGTAATATAACTGGTAAGTGGTTGCACCAAAATGAACTTCAAAACTCTATTGGCAATAGATTTGTGTGGGTCAGGAGAGGAAAAAATCAAAAATCACAAAAGATTCTGACTGATTCTTCATTACTGGGTAGTCAATTGGTCAAAGTCAGAATTTCATGGGGAAGCAGAGTCAGTGGGGATAGAGAGTTGGCTATTGAAAGAACAGGGATTCTGAATAAAGAATATATAAGAAATGTAGACTGTGGCATACATGTAAAGATGGCTTGCTCTACAAAGTGATGGAGGAAGGGAAAAATGTAGAAGAACCTGTTAAGAAAGCAACACTGGGTAACAATTAGGGGCTATGCTATCATAAGACACAGAAATCAACCACTAAACCCAAGATTATCTCTAGCAAACAATGAGAAAATAGAAAATAGCTTTGCAGAGTTGTAGAACATGGCATGAGAAGAAGGCACAACTGCAGCCTAGAATGCATTTTGCAGGACAGTGAGTGGCTTTTTAAAAATTTTACATTTGTCTGCAAGATGTTTCCTTTTCCCACACAGATAACTGGAATTAGCAGTTGTATGATTTGTTTAATGATCCAGAGAAAAACCTCATGCAACAGTCTTGTTAGAGCTTCAATGAAGCATTAAGCAAGTGCTAATGTTAAGGTCTATTTAGCTTAGTCTATGAGCACTGATTACTGAAACATAGTTGAGATTGTGTGAGCAAAGTGAAATGAAGAATTGAATAACCAATCAACCAAATTCAAATTAGCTGGTCATTCCAGATAATTCATACACACACACACACACACACACACACACACACACACACACACACCACCAACAACAACACACAAACAAAGAAACAAAAAAAACAACCTACATATGATTCTTCTTTGAGAGCTTATTTGTATAATTAGCTCAAGGTTCCCTGATATTCGACCTTTGAGTAACCAAATAGTAAAAGTCTACTGCTCTTCATTCTTATAGTTAGCGTCACTCATATACCACTTTAATAAAAACTACTAGTCATTTGCTACAATTGAATTGCTTCATTTATACCATCTATAACAATGCCATAACTATAATTTTCATATATCACTGGACTTTATTTAATAATTCGCCTTACTCAAACATTGGATAACCTAAAACCAATTGCTTGTGATTCCATAACATTATCAAAATGATGAGTTGCACATATTAAGTGACACTTTAGTGTTCAAATATTGATCCAAGCAACATTGTACCTGTGCTTTTTAGGTTTCTCTAAATTTGTTTTTTAATTCCCATATAACTTTTTTTTAATAGTTTTATTGATATAATTTCATACTATAAAGTTCACCCATTTGCAGCATACAATTGAGTGGGGTTTTTTTGTATATTTACAGAGTTGTGTAAGTATCATCATAATCTAACTTTTGAAGATTTTTATAACTCCAAAATATTATTTCTTTTGACCACATATTCAAATCATAATTATATATTATGGGGAACTCCACATTTTAGAGTTTACTGCTACTTTTGTTTCTTTTCCACATGGATTCAATGACCTCAGTGTGTGTGTGTGTGTGTGTAAGAGTCAGAAAGACCAGAGCTCAATTATTTCAAAATACTAATCATTATAAAAATCCTTCTGCAACTGTTTTTGTAAACAGATCTTTTCTGCCACCTTTGTTTTTTCCAGTAGCAGACGTGTATATTTAGAGTTATTGGTATTGTATGATAGAGTCTTAACTGGAGCTGAATGAGTTCCATTCCTAGAGAGTGCTTAAAAAATGCACCCTTTTCTGAATGAAGCAGGATGGAAAGACAACTGCTTGACATCTCTTCTGCTGTGACCATGATGATGTAGAAAGTGAAACCTTTATCTTTTTGATCAGATGACTAAACCAAAGCTATAAATGAAGATTTTAGGAAAAGAGAAAGCTAGACAGTTGAATTAATTATACCTTCTGTATTTGTTGAAGGCAAAAAAAAGCTTCATTCTTTTCTTACGTAAATAGACATTGGCCAAGATGCTATTTTACACACTTGGAAATAATTTCCTAAGTCATGACTCCCTCTTCCCACTATTAACTGTTTATCACAAAAACATTGGCGCCCTGGCCATGATTTCCCTTCCTGCCATTGGTTGACTGGATAAGTCTAAGCTGGACTAATCAGGAATTTGAGATCAGAGTGAGAGGAGCCTGACTCAATTTCTTTGAATCCTGAAATATGTAGCTCAAAGACAGCCTACTGGTGAGCGTGATCTGCCTCCCATGAGGACTTGAGAAGTAGAGACCACGAATGTGCAGAGAGGAAGAGAGAGGAATGAAGCAAACAGGCCAACCAGAAAGAAAAGGAATCTGAGTGGTGAAGGCATTCCAGACAGCTTTCCACACTCTAGTTCCTGGACCTTCTGAGGCTCTACTGATTCTTCATGCTTAAGCGAGGCTGGCTTTGCCTTGTGTTACTGGAAACTCAGAGTCCTAAACATAGACTCGTTTGAAATGGAACCTAAGTATTTACTTATGTTTCTGAATATTTATCAGTGATACAAAAAAATAAGAATAATAAAATTTCTGCTTTTGATGAACTTTAAAAGTCTTATTGGGGAGACAGGACCTTCACTTATAACAAAACTCTCCAAAACAATGCAGCTTACTACATAATGAGCATTATGTAGCATAATTGTGTGCAGTACAAAATGGAGAAATCCATATAGTCTCTATCAATGAGGGAAGACTCTGGAGGAGTAATGCGTCTTGTTAAATATTAAATGATGAGTAGCATTTGGTTAAATAAAAAGTGACATGTGTTTTTGATGAAAAGATACAGTAGCCAAGAATGATGGTAGAATTTACAGAAATCCAACTAAAGAATAAACTTGAGATGACATTGAGGTGAGAGGGTGGAATCAGATAATGGAGATGCTTGATCTCCAGATGAGGAATTGTTGGAACTCCTGAAACTAGGTAAAAGGAGGAACTGTAGATCCTTAAGCAAAGAATGTGACAAATATTTGTTTAAAAAGTAGAATCTGGTTGTGGTATGCTGTATAGTTTAGAGGAAACTGGACGAATTTAGAAAATGTTGTCTCTCATGGTGACGAGAAAGGGGTGAAAAATCTAGGACACGTGGAAGGAGAAGCACAGTGGTTTAAATCAGTGCTTCTCAAACTTTATTGTGTGCATGAACTGCCTGAGAATTGTCTTAAAGTGCAAATTCTTATTTAGTAGTTCTGAGCTAAGGCCCAGAATTCTGAATTTCTAATAATTTCCCAGATACCACCTATGCTGCTAGTCTGTGGACCACAGTTTCAGGAGCCAAGATTTTGAAAATTATTATCTAATCCACTGTGATAAAGGAAAACAAGAGTCAAACATGGCTCCAAGGATTCTAGTGTGCTAGAGTAGATGGGAAGGGGTTTGCAGAAGAAAAGGGAAATTGGCCCAATCCAACATTTATTAAGTGACTACTGTTTGTTATTTTTTTTATTCTGTCACCTAACTGTATAAAGTAAATCCATGCATTCACTTAGCAACACTTATGTACCAAGCATCCACTGAGCACCAAGCATCGTCTAAATGTTGTGGATTCAGTTATGAATAAACCATAAAATGAAATTTTAAAACTTGGCTTACATTTTAAGGGGTAGGATAGAAAAGGAAACAAGTAAAATGTATAGTATTAAAGTTGGTAAAACCAAGTAAATAGCCCACAGTCTCATAGCTTTAATTTTAGCTGAGTTTCATTCAAACAAATCACATTGAACATCTTCTGTATAACACAAAAATGATAACTTTAAAAGGAATTCAAAATATACATTGAAGTTAAAACTATTTTTTAATCATTTGAAAGTATTTTACTGAGTTAATAAAAAAACATTTCTGAAAGTCTATAGACATGTCACACCTAGACATGTTTTTAATAAAATTGTGTATATGAATGTGCAATGGAATATTTTGCAGCTTTCACAGTCACCCACCTCAGAACAAACTTCTGTCTTACTAGTCAGGTGATGTGTGGTCTGACTGAGTGCTCATTTATCTTCTACAAGGGGCTTACCATAAGTCGCAAAGAGCAATTTCTTTCCAAACACACAGTAGACATTCATTTCCATAGTAAGTTGAAGAAAACACAATAGAATTATTTTTGAAAAAAAAAAGGAATGGATTTATAAATTTTTGTATGCATGTATGTACATATGTATATATTTACTTATATCTACTTGTATTTCTGCCATCTATGAATCTGTAAAAAAAAGCAATAAAATATAAATGGAAGCCTATTAAACTATAATTGCTATAAAACAATAGTTATTCATCTCCAAAATTTATATTTAAAAATTACTAAATGTATCTTTGTTCACTAAGCACTTTAATTAACATCTATAAAGTGGTGATTATATTATTCAACATTTAAATGCTTAATTTGCAATCTGGAATTGCAGGCGTTTCCTGATAAAGACATATTTTCATTTGTTGCATTTGTATTTTTAGTAGAAGATAAAAATAAGAAGATACTTATATGCTAATATGATACTAGATCCATAAACAGAAGTTTTACTCCTTTTTAAATTGCTTTTAAGATTTAAAACACAGTAATAACCTGTATTTATGTACTGAGCTGTTGGATTTTTTCATGTTATGAGAGGTTTGAAGTACTGTACCTGCCACCTACTGGAAGCCTATGGAAGGTACAATTCCCTACTCACAAGTCAAGGCCTCCAGAGAGCGAGTCTAGAAAATGCTATCAGTGATTTGAGGAAATTTTATCTAAGATTTTGAGGACTTTTACTACTGTTAAGGAGAATTAAAGAAAAATAATCTCCTTAATCGCTGGTAAATATACAGAATTAACCCATATGCATGAGTAGGCAAAATGGAAAGAGTGATTCACCTCTGAAATGTTAAAATTACTTTGAAAAGGCCACGAGCAAAAAGACCTACAAATGTCCTTCCCAGCATTTTTATTAAAGGGAGTGGTTGGCCATAGAAATATGTGTATGTGGTTCCTAACTAGTGCAAGTAGCTCTTAGGATAGAAGGCAGCCAGGATCTGAGACCTTCTCCAGTGACTTCTGTTTCTTTCTGGGCTTAAGTGGATTGTTTTCTTTTCTGTACTTAAGGGGTAAGAAAAAGTAAATGTGAAAAATAGGCTAAATGGAGACTATGGCTAAAATGGCAAATTACTTCAAAGAATGAAACACCATAGTTAGTTGTTTAATTATATGCTTCATGACTGTATTTAATTCCTTCAACTATGCTCTGGGTCAAAATAGTTAGCTCTGGCCCTTCATGTAACCTAGAAACCTACATATCCAGGTATCCAGACTTTTCCTATTCAAATCTAATTTTTACCCTAAATAATTTTAATATAATGTGTCTAATGACTTCTTTTTCCTGTTTTAGCGGGGGAGGGGGGGAACAGACACTATGAGCTACCCTTAAATTTGACTTTTACGAATGACTTTACAAATTATGATTTTAAAAACTTAAAAATATAAAACCTTTCAGTTTTAAATCATTCTGTTCTTTTGGTAGCTAGAAGAAATTTTTTGAAGTAACAAGGTCTAGAATAACATAATCTAGACAGAGCTTGAAGATTTTATACAAATTAACAGTGGCACTAAGAGAGAGATAATTCAAGGTCATACAATTTAGTAGAAGAGCTTAAACCATAATTCAGGTTGTTTCACTCTAGTCACTCTTATTTCTACTATATTGCACTGAATGTAACTGTAAAATTGAAATAGGAATGACCTTGAGCTATTGTCATGCAAGAGAAGTGAAAGTAGATGAGGAAGAATGATGATATTTGCCAGTTATGTCCTTGGCATTGTACATTAAGTGTATTCACTTCCACTTTGAAATTCAAACAACCAGATCACTCCCCATGTGAAAGTTTAAAACTTAAATTAGCCCTGCTTTACTACCAAAGAGAACAAATGAAGACAAGGTGTGCCCAGAGCTAGGGAGAGGATTACAAAGACAAGTGGCACCCAGACATTTCTAAGGCTAAGTGATGAAACAGTGGGATGTCTATGCTTAGCAATATTACAGATAATTAGAAACTGTGAAAATCTTTAACTGCAAACACCTGTAAGTGTGGGATAATAAGATAACAAAGATTGTTTAAAATGCATAGCCAAACTCACAAAGAAGTTGTAAAATCCCCATGGGCTAAAAGCAAGGAGAAAATTGAAAGCCAGATTTGTCAACCAATGCTAGCCCTTTGGCAGCATGAGGGAATCAGGGCTCTTAGTCTGGTTATTCAAAGGAATTTAATGAACATTATGGGCCAAAAAATAAGGTATTCGGATTGCTTGAGTTGGAGAGTTGGACTGGCAAACCCTCTTCTCACAAACATATATATAAAGTCAGGATACATAAAGCATATGACCTCAGTGAAGGAATAGCAAGGGAAAGATCCATCTACTGGCAAAGTGAAATAAGAGCTCAACTTGTTGAGTTGACCTGTGATCTATGAAGGGGAAAAAAAAAAAGTCTATACCAAAAAAGTTGCATCCACAAAAAGAGAAAACAGCAAAAATAAAACCACAAGAGCTTTAGAGAATAAGATTAAAATACACCAAAATATAATTATTTTTAAACTGATTAAAATAGATAGATGAAGGAATCAAATATTTAAGAAAGTAATACAGCACTACAAAAATGTATATGATAGAATAACTTGCAGCCATAAAAAGATTAGGTAGATCTACACATGCTGGTATGTAAAGATCTCCAAAATTTGTAATTATAAAAATGCTAGGTAGTTACAAAAGCATCATAAAGCATAAATCCATTGTTGCTTAAAAATAATTAAAAAGACACATGTGTTCATTTTCTTTATATTTGATCCCAGTTAACTGCTCAGTTCCCATAATTTTTATTGAACATACTACAAGATTATTACTAATAACAAAACTTTTTTGGGAAAAGGATAAAAATAACTTGTAGATATTTTAAAAAGTCACTAAAATATTTGAAAAAAGGATTAGATATGGCTAAAGATAGAGTTGGTGAATAGAAAAAATAAACTTGGAGAAATTATTCACAGAATCACAGAGAGACAAGAAAAAATGGAAAAATATATAAGAGAGTTTAAGAGACATAGAAGTCAAATGAGAAAGTACCACGTTTATTCAAAAGAAGTTTCAAAGGAAAGAAGAAAGAGAATGGTGAAGAATTTATCTATTAAGAGAATGGCTGAGAATTCTCCAGAAGTAATAAAGCAATTCAGTTCTCAGAGTAAAGAAATATAAATCCCAAAATGTCTGTGAAGCAGCAAAAGAAAATAAATAATTTTAAAACCAAGCCAAGGGAAGAGACAGACCACAACCAACAATTAAACATGGCTGTTTTCTCAATAGCAATAATAAAAAAGGGAAGGCAGTGAATTACTCAATCTCAGTGAATGAACTGAAAAAATAAATATATTCTCATAAAAATGAATATTTTGTCCTCATTTAATATTACTTAAGAATGGAACCAAAATGGGCATTTCACAAATAAAAATAGATTGTAGTTACTACCAATAGACCAGCACTAAAGGAATTTCTAATGAATAATCTTCATGAAAAAAATATTGAATAAATAAAGAAGAATTAAGGTGGAAAGCAGGTAGGTGAACATATAAATTGGTAAAAATAGAGAAATCTTTTAAAAAGCACTTACTGCATTAAGCAACAGGATAAAATTGATTAATTTGGGGAAGAGGAAAAAAACAAGTTGAGACCCAAACAAAAATAACATATACATTGGTAATACTTGGAGTTAAAGATTGTAAGGCCTTTTTATTTTGGGAAAGTCTGATGGTTAATTTTATGTGGTAACTTGACTGGGCCACAGGGTGTCCAGATATTTGATCAACATTGTCCTGGATGTTTCTGTGAGGGTTTTTCCAGATGAGATGAATATTAAATCAATAAACTGAGTGAAACAGACTGCCCTCCCTTGCCAGGACCTGCATGGTGAGGTTCAGGATCTGAAGGAGGGGCCGACACACACATGAAAATTCTATACAAGAAACATGAATTTAGAAGGCACTGGGGGCCAGGTGGAACCTCTTTCCTGAAGAGGCACACCAAGTCCTGGCCTTATCTGCTTTTTATTCAGTTTTAGATACACATCTTGCTCTCAGTAAAGTACAGCAAGAATGTAACAGACAGACAATCTCAAAGGTCAATAAAGACCAGTAAGGTCCAGTAAACATTTACTTGGAGGCTATCAAGTCATCAAATTGCTTTGAGCCACCACTATCTCAGCACGAACAATTGGTATCTAGTGTAAGTCCTGCTAACGCTCAAGGTCCATTGGCCTCCCATGTTCCTTGGTGCACGCTCATGACAGTGTTGGCATGCAGTGGCTTCCCACATCTCCCCCTCTTTGCTTTCTTAATAAATCTTGAAAAGTGTATCCCATCTGTAGGGCTCGAGTCCTTTTAAGACTCTTCATTCCACATCTGCAGACATCCCCCAGATCATCTCCAGACTATTTGTGGTCTGTCTCATTCTTCTCCCATTCCTTATCTTCAGTGTGTTGCTTGGGGCTACTGCTATCTGTGGCTGGAGTAGTCTATTGTCTGTGGCCACAGGTACAGGGTGAGGCTCCAGGTGCAAGGTCCTCATTAGATTGGTCAGATCTTTCTGCAGCTTTATGTTGGAGTTTGATGTTCCTTGCAGGAATTCACACGGGCTTGGAGGAGTTTTCTGGAAATACACAAGCATATTCTTAACCAAAGGTTAATAAAGGGTTGGGACCTTTCCATAAACCAGATTCAGGATCCTTCCATTTGATCAAACCTTTTTCCTTTGGCTTGTTATGACACCACTGTAATTTCATTGGTGTCTTGCCATCAGTGTTACAAGTGAAAAAATTTAAGGTAATTAAGGCTTGGTGTAGTCTACCTACAGGAACGCGACTGATCTCCTCTGATCCTGGACGAGCCCCCATATTGTGAGAAATGGCTCATCTATTTAAATTTTAAATGACAGACTGGGAAACAAAAACATGGCGAAAATGAGACTCCCAGTAACACTCCTGAGAGCGGGCATACATTCCACAGGATCACCAAGAGACCTAGTAATCAATGGGCTGGGGCCTTTTTTAATCACATTTACCTCCCTCTGTCTCAGGGAATTTTCCTAGGACCTGTGTTATTGGCCACATGTACTGCTCATATTCTTTCTTTCCCCACCCCCACATTCTGTTTGCTCTGGAAAAATTTAGTAATGGCCTGGCCACCTACTGTTTCTTTTCTATGAAGATGAATCAAAGGCATGCTTAATAGACTAAAAATAAACAAGTTAAACCAAACAACAAAGACAGATAAAACAATAATCAACAGACAAACGTGCATAACACATAAATAAGACTAAATAAATCAGAGTTCTTTTCATGGTTCTTTCAGATGTTTTACATTGCCTGGGACTTACAGCCAGATGCGGCCCAGAGCTCAGCCTGTTGTTCACAGATCTTATCATATTCTGTTCTCCATAGCATTGATTGGCGTCTAAAGTCATTTTAGCTAAAATCTGCCAGTCCCAAGGTAATTTTCAGACAAAGTGTTAAGAAGTCCTTTTGTAAACAGACTGTTAGCCCCATTTTCTCTAGTTGATGAGTCTTCCCACATTGGAGGTGGAGGATCAGGGGGCTTTATAGGCTCTACCTTAGGAAGAGGAGGAAGAGGAGGGGGAAGTGATAAATCCTCCTAGCGTTCTGTAGGCTTTTGATCCTCAATATGAAGTGGGCAATATACAGCTTGAACAAGAGCCCACATAGTTAAAGATGACAAGGGCACTCGTTTTCCTTGAGCCTGACTTCTCCTTAAATTCCTACCTACTTGTTTCCAGAAATCAAGGTCTAATGTTCTAGCATCAGGGAACCAAGGATTATACCCTATGATAATATGCAAAACCTTAAGAGAGTACTTTCTGACACTTTAATTCCTTTATCCTTGAACATACAAGCTAAAAGTCTACAATAATGTTTTTGCCTTTTACTCTAATTTTTCCCCATTATAACCTGGCTGATTCCAGAAACATCCCTGTCCATTTACGGTCATGACTCCAAAGCTGCCATGGGCTTTGTGCACCAGTGAGTTTCCACCTTTCCCCGTAAGTTTCCACTTTTCCTTTTTCACTTCGTTTTTTGCTCAGGCAAATCTTTTCTTCAGGTCCCTGTTTGGGTGCCAATTACCATGACCAGCTAGGCGAGGTTCAGGATCTGAAGGAGGGGCTGACACACAAATGAAAATGCTACAGGAAAAATATGAATTTAGAAGGCATTGAGGGGCCAGGTGGAACCTCTTTCCTGAAGAGTCACACCGAGTCCCGGCCTTGTCCGCTTTTTATTCAGTTTTAGATACACATCTTGCCCTCAGTAAAGCATGGCAAACACGAAGCAGACAGATAATCTCAAAGGTCAGGAAAGATCAGTAAGGTCCAGTAAATATTTACTTGGAGGCTATCAGGTCAGAAAATTGCTTTGAGCCACCGCTATCTCAACACAAACAATCAGTGCCTAGCATAAGCCCTGCTAATGCTCAAGGTCCATTGGCCTCCCCGCTTCCTTGGTGCACGCTCATGACATTGTTGGCATGCGGTGGCTTCCCACACTCCCTAAAGTAGATGGGCGTTATTTAATCGGTTCAAGGCCTGACCCTCCCATGAATAAGAGAGCTCTTCTTGACAGCCTGAGTACTGAAATGTTGGCTATTTTTCTGCCTTTGGACTCAAACTGAAACATCAGCTCTTCCTGGGTCTCAAGCCCACTGGCCTTTGAACTAGAATTACACTATCAGCTCTACAGATTCTCAGATCTTTAAACTCAAATCGAAACTAAATCATTGGCTCTCCTGAATCTCCAGCTAGCTGATTCACCTGCAAATCTGAGATTTAGCAACCTTCAAAGTTCATAGTTGCCAATTCATTATATAGTCTCTCTCTGTCTCTCTCTTTCTCTTTCTTTTTCTCTCTCCCTCCCCATTCCTCCATCTCCATTTTCATCTCCATCTATATCTTTTTGGTTCTGTTTCTCGGGGAAACCTTGCGTAAATATTATTTGGGTACTGAGAGTGATTCTAGCAGAATCCTATATAATAAAAGGCTAATATGCAAATAGACTGAAAGGTGAAATGACTGGTCGCTATGATGCGCACTGAACACCAGGGAGCAGACACTCAATGCAGGAGCTGCCCCCTGGTGGTCAGTGTGCTCCCACAGGGGAAACACAGCTCAGCCAGAAGCCAGGCTCACGGCTGGCACGCACAGTGGTGGCAGGAGCCTCTCCCACCTCTGAGGCAGCGCTAAGGATGTCCGACTGCTGGCATAGGCCTGCTCCCCAAGCCATCAGTTGGACATCCCCCAAGGGCTCCCGGAAGGTAAGAAGGTGCAGGCTGGGCTGAGGGAACCCCTTGAGTGCACGAATCTCATGCACTGGGCCTTTAGTAGAATTGTAAGGGTGAGTTTTCTGAATTGATTCTCAGGTTTCTGGAATAGGCTCTTTAATCTGATTAGATTTGAAGATGCTAATGATTCTAGTAGTAAAGAGAATACTGAGTCTATAGCATGATCTGGAAATATACATAAGCAAAATGTCACTGTTGAAGACTCCTAAACAATCACTTGTAAGAAGCAAGGATCTGAGTGACTTGTATATGATACTTTTGGATATTTTTGTAAAACTAACAAGTATAAAGAGGTTGACTGTTTTCTCCTAATGTTGCTGGAAAGGAAAAGATGAGTTCAGGGATTCAAATTCTCAGCCTAGGTGCCACACAAGCAACCTGAAAGCTTTTATGTGTGCTCTTCGGAGCATACATGTCTCCTGTAACTGCAGGGCTCAGATTGCTGAAAAGCAGATGCAGAATCTCAACGTGCAACTGGCTGAATTATAATGCAAGTTGAACTGCCAGCCTTGTTAAGTGTCTAAAACTAAAATTAGGGCATTGATTGGTAAGAAATAGGATTTTAAAGATTTTAAGATGAGAAAAGACCTTGATGAAGTAGGGAACACTGAGTCCTAAATTCTGATGAATCATCTTTGCCAAAGGTAGCAGCTTCTCCTCCCCCAATGGAAGAGGTCTCCTGCTCCCAATAGAAGCAGCTCTTCATCCCTGTTTGAGGGGATTAATCCTGTATTGCATGAGCAGACTGTAGCAACCTCCCTCATGTTCATGTAAGACGATGCTGATTCTCCCCAGGACCCACCCTGCCACCCCTCTTTGCTTCTAGACTTATAACTAGACTCAGTTCTCAGTAGGCCTCTAAGGCTGGGATACAAAATATGACCCATGAGGATATGCAATATACTCCAAAAAGGTACTTGAATTTCCTAATTCATACAGAATAAATAATAAGGATGTGGAATAATGGTGTCAGGAGTATTAATTTGGATCAGGCCAAATTCAATGATATGGGCTAACTAAGTAAAGATTCTGCACTTAATGTTGCATCTGGGGAGTTAGAAAGGCTCTAATAGTTTGCTTGGCTGAAAAACTGATCAAAAGATAGGCCACAGTGAGCAAGCTGAAAATTCCAGATCCACCTTGTTTTAATGTAGAGGAAGGGATTCAAAGGCTTAGAGAGAAGGAAATGTTAGAACAGATTTGTCACTTAATACCTACTCACCCACCCTTAAAGAGTCCAGAAAACACACCTTTCATTACCACTATGAGGAATAACTTTGTGAGGGAAGCTCCCAAATCCAAGAAAAGTTTTGTGAGTGCTTGTCTCTGTAGACCAGACTTTACATTGGAATTGGGAAACCTAAATGCACTGGGAATAATTGGATCCCAAAGTGACAGGGGCCAAGTGGTGGCACTCAACTGCCAAAAGAAAGGTGTGTGGTTACTGTGGTGGATAGAAGGGAAAGAAATAATCAGAGTAGCCTGACTCAAGCTGACTTACGGTATTGTCTAGCTGATCATGGCCTTTCTAAAACTGAAATAGATAGAAAGTCTACTAAATTCTTATTTGATTTGTATAAGCAGAAAAAAAATTCTAGATTAAGTGAATAAAACTCTAAGTTGATAGAAACACAGGGTCATAGTCCAATTTCCAGACTTGAGCCAGTTTGCAGAACTAGAACCCTTTAAATGCAAGAGAGGTCCTCTTGAGGAAGTGCCTCTTGAGGAAAGACTCTGGTACACTGCCAGAAATTTCTACTATCATTCTTTATCCCAACCTTCCCAAAGAGACCTATGGCCTTTTATCAGAATGTGCACTGGGGAAAGGGAAGTAATCAGACCTTCAGGGACAACTGGACAATGGCTCTGAAATAACATTGTAGGACTTATGAAAGTCAGTTGATCAATGAAGGTTTATTTATTTATTTATTTATTTATTTATTTTTAACAATAATGTATATGATACATAATTTTTTAAAAATATTTTTATTGATTTTCCACAGAGAGGAAGGGAGAGGGATAGAGAGCTAGAAACATCGATGAGAGAGAAACATCGACCAGCTGCCTCCTGCACACCCCCCACCGGGGATGTGCCCGCAACCAATGTACATGCCCTTGACCGGAATCGAACCCGGGACCCTTCAGTCCGCAGACCGACGCTCTATCCACTGAACCAAACCGGTTTCGGCTGATCAATGAAGGTTTAGTTCAATTCTGACTTACAGTGGGGCTAGTGGTCCCCAAATTTATTCTGTGGTTATTTCTCCAGTCCTATAATGCATAATTGGAATAAGCATGCTCAGCAGCTGGTTCCCTGATCTATAGAATGAGGGTTATTATTCTATAGATCAATAGATCTAGGGCCAAGTAGAAGCCAATAGATATGCTTCTACCTAGGAAAGTAGTAAACCAATAGCAATGCTACATTTCTGGAGAGATTGCAGATTAGTGCCACTACTAAGGACTTGAAGGATGCCAGAGTGGTGATACCCACCACCCCATTCAACTCTTCTGTTGGTCTGTGAAGAAGACAGATGGATGTTGGAAAATGACAATGAACCATTTAAAATTTAACCAGGTATTACTCCAATTGCTGCTGCTGTAACAGATGGAATTTCATTGTTTGACCAAATTTATACACCCTCTGGTACCTGGTATGCAGCTATTGATCTGGAAAATGCCCTTTTTTTCTGCATATACATTATTAAGACCACCAAAAGCAATTTATTTTCAGCAGTACAATTGCATTTGCACTGTTCTACCTTAGGGGTCTACAGCTCGCTAGTCCTATATCATTATTTAGTTATGAGGAATCTTGACTGCCTTTGTTTTCTACAAGATATCACGCTGGTCTATTATATTGATGACATTATGCTTACTGGACCTTGTGAGCAAGAAATAAGAACTAATCAGCACATTGCTAAGGAATTTGTGTTTCAGAAGGTGAGAAACAAATTTGACAAAAATGTAGAGACTTTCTACCTCATTGAAACTTCTAGTGATCCAAGACTGTAGGGCATATTGAGATATGCCCTCTAAAATGAAGGACAAGTTGTTGTATGTGGTCTCTTCCACAACCAAAGAGGCACAATGCCTTGTGGGCCTCTTTGGACTTTGGAGGCAACATATTCCACATTTGAGTGTATTACTCTGGCCCATTTACTGAGTGATCTGGAAAGCTGCCAGTATCCCTTGGGTAATTCCATGGGTGCACTTGCCTCTAGTCTCCACAAAATAACTAGGAAGCTCTGCTACTACATACCGTAACTCTAAATAAAATAAAGAATTTTAAAACAATAATTAATATGCTCTATTCTGCAATAAACAAATTAAAGAAATCTGATGTTCTTCAGTCCTTCTGTGTCCACATTAGTGGTTGTTTTCAGTAACCCACAAAACATCAGGTACTACTCATAGCAGCTAAATATTGTTAAGGATCCTCCATTTATTTGACTTATAAACAGAATTTTTCATGGATAAGGTATTTTTAAGTCAATTATAAAATGCAGAAGCCATTAAAAAATATAAAAATAGCCCTGGCTGAGCAGCTTATTTGGTTAGAGCACCTGTCCCATATGCCAAGGTTGTGGGTTTGCTTCCTGGTCAGGGCACACACAATAATCAACCAATGAATTCACAAATAAGTGGAACAATAAATCAATGTTTCTTTCTTTCTCTCTCAAATCAATAATTTTTTAAATTTTTTATTTAAAAAATAATATAAAAATAAAGATTCTTGTATAGTTTTAAAAGATTGAAAACTAGGGATAATGTTATAGCATATATAAGACAATGACTGACTTAATAATCTTAACATAAAATAACTCCTATATGCTGATGGCTAACTCCAGCATGTCATAAATGCAAGAAGTTCATCAAAAGGTTGATGAACCTTGGGGCTTCAGAAGAGCTGAAGATCTACATATTATTGCCTGCTGCCAGACAGCTGAGGGCAGTTCCCACAACCTGATAATCTTTTATTGTTTACCAAACTTTACCTTTGATATGTATACCTGCTTTGCTATTGGGCAAAATGTGGAAATAAAAAACGATGGGTCCGGAGATTCGGGAGTTTAGTCACTAGAACTGAGTTTCCATCTGGCTTTCCCCCATTCCTTCCAAATTTATATTTCATTTCTAGATTATTAATTTATGCACAGCCCCTTTTCCAGATTCCTTGAACCCTTGTAGATGTGGAAAACACCCAGCATTTATGGTGCCCGAGACAAAGACATCTGGAGAAGAAGATTTTGCCTGAGAGAAGAAATAAGTTAATCACCAGTAAAGGTGAGTAGATCACCGAAAAGGTGAGAAGATTAACTGTGCATAAAGCCTGCACCAGCTTTGAAAGTTGTGAATCCAGACTTGGCGGGAACATCTTTTGTTTCAAGCCATACTATAATGGGAAAGAATTAGGTTCAAAGGCAAAAATATCATTGTAAATTTTTAGCTTGTATGTTCAAGAATAAAGAAATTGAAATGTCAAAAGGCACTTAAATCAGACTCAAGGAAAAAGAATGTCATTGTCATATTTAACTATGTGGCTTCTTGTTCAAATTGCAAAATGCTTAATTCATATTTGGGTTCAAAAGTCTGTGATTTCTAAAAAGCTGCCAGATCCTCTGCTTCTGGTGCCAAGAGGTTCAAGGGCAGCTAGAGAGGGTGGAGCCATCACCTCTCTCACAGAGGAACTCTCTGATGCTTTGTTTACCTGGTCGGCCAGACCATTTACAAAATTCCCCAAAGGAAACAGGATGTGGGGGTGGAGAGACACGTGGTGATCTGTAAAATGGATGCCCACTCCTGAGAATACTATTAGAAAAATCTAATTTCTGCCATATTTTTTCCCGGTCCATCATTTAAAAATTTAGCAGAATTTAGGAATGCATCTGGGATTTCTGTACTCATAAAGAGAGAAATCTAGCTTAAAACAAAAGAGCGCTCCATCCGATGTTGGACAAGGTTTTGAGCTAAGTTTAATCTCTTTATGGATGCTACAGAATACTGTAAACCCAAGGCTGTTTTTATCTCAAAAAGATGGCAGAGATGACCCAAAGAAAGAATACAGGCTGAGTTTGGACAATAAGATTGGTATTTCCATAATAGAGGGTAGTTTTAAAATAATAACAGACTGCATTCCAAAGTTAACATTAAAGCTGCTAGGAAGTCAGTAAACTATCTCTGTTACAGAATTTGCCAAAGTAAATGCGTTGGATAATAATAATTGGCTTTAAAATCTCAAAATTGTTGAAACATAAATAAATAGACCAGGCTTGCTTCCAAAGCTGCTGGCAACTTAAAACTTTGGAGTTTGCTAAATTAAATAATAAAACTTATTAAATGTCTAGGTATTTTGAAATAACATAATACTGAAATGTTAATCTGAGTTTGCCTCATGAAAAATCTAGAGGATAGATTTGAATCTATTAATTAAATAAGTCTTATATTTTTGAAATATATTCTTATAAATATAAAATTATTACTAAACTGAGAAATGCTAAGTATTTAACTTGGCACCAAAAAATTTAAGGCTTCTAAGAGTTTAAAGTTCAAATTAAGTTGAGAGAAATTATATAGTTGTAATAACAAATTACATAAATTACATAAATTTATTTTTGAGAAAATAATTCTTATATTTTCTCTGGAGAAATTAGTAGTTTAAAATATATTGATGTACCAAGTGTGGTAAAATTTCAACCTAAGATATAATATTTTATATGGTCTAATTAATAAAGAGGATTAATTCTGTGGTCTCAACCAAATTTTTAATATAAAAACCAGTTTAAATTTAATTGATATCTTTTAGAATAATTATACAAAGTATATATATATATATACACACATATATATATGTATGTATATATATGTATATATATGTATGTATATATATATATACACACACACACATATATATACATGTGTATATATATATGTGTGTGTGTGTGTGTGTGTAGATATATATATATGTTTGATGATCTTTCCAAGTTAAATTTCAAGACTTTAATCAAGAGATAACTTTGAAACATTTCACAGTCCCTGGAGTGATTCAAGAATTTATTCTCTCTTCTTAAAAGATATATTTTTGAATTAAGCCAATTTACTATACTTGAAATCATGTGGAAAGCTTTATCAAATAAAAATTAATAAATATATTTTATTTATATACATATATTTTTAATATTATAAAGGTTTTTAAGGAGGGCAAGACAAAGTTGCTAAATATTTCTTAAGATTCAACAACAGAATTTTTAAAAAAAGCCTCAGGCAGTCTGCATTTTAATATATTTTATTGATTTTTTACAGAGAGGAAGAGAGAGTTTGAAACATCCATGAGAGAGAAACATCGATCAGCTGCCTCTTGCACACCCCCTACTGGGGATGTGCCCGCAACCACGGTACATGACCTTGACCGGAATTGAACTCGAGACCCTTCAGTCCACAGGCTGACGCTCTATCCACTGAGCCAAACCGGTTTCGGCGCAGCCTGCATTTTAAATAGGCTGAGAGAACAGAATTTGTACCTCCTAGATCAAATGTATAAGTTTTATTAGTTTACTTTTTTAATAAGAGATGCATACTTTAATTACTTAATAAATTAGCTTTTTAAAATATAATCAATGTCTCATATAATTCCAGTTATATGAGAAGCAAATATTTTTTATAAACAATTGGATTCTTGTAAAGTCCTCTGAAATAGTTGCTGAGACCTCCCATAATCCCTCTGTGTATGCAAATGAGCACTAGCCAAAAAGAATGCTGTTTAAAAATAAATTTTAAGCTTAATAAAAGGAGAAATTTTAAAGTCTCTCCCACTAATATTTACAGGGTAAACTGAAGGTTATTTTTCAAGCATTAAATCTCATGATTAATCAGTCACCATAAGTAAAAAGAGAGTCACTTAAAATGTAGGCAGCAGTATCAGCCAGAATCTGAAAAGCAGCCAAGTGTGTTGTTCCATTCAAAAGAAAGAAAAAAATGTTTTTAAAAGAAACTTCCTAAGTGTAGCCTAGAAAATACTCTAGAAGGAAATAAAGGGAGGTTTCCTTTAAATGTCTGGAAAACTGTAATTAAAAGTTAATATTATGCCTCAAAAAGAAAAGTAAATAATTTGTGTTTTTGCCTTCCTAAACAAAGCTTATATAACCCATAAAACATCAGGTACTACTCATGGCAGCTAGGTATACTCAAAGACTGATAGCAGAAATTCAATTAATATCATTTACTGTCCATAGCCAAGGACAAATGAAGTTAGAAAATAAGCCTTATTTCAGACTAATTTGAATTGGCAAATTGAAATAAGTGAATATTCAGGGAAACCTAGTTGTACTAGGCAGGAAACTATTCCTGGAACATTAACTAATTTTTTTACTGATGGTTCATCTCATAGTAAAGCTGGGTATAATACAATGAATCCAAACCAGTCATATTTCTGTGCAAAGAATTGAATTAAAAAGCTATCAAGACGGCAATGCAGGATTTCCAAAAGCCTCTTAATATTATTTAAAACAAAAAAAGGGGGGATAGTGGAGTAATCTCCTGTAAGTAAATTACATCAAGCTTTAATTACTTAAATTTTTACTTTAAAAATTTTTTCACTTGTAATGCTGATGGCAAGACACACATGGTATCAGAATAAGCCAAAGGAAAATGGCTTAGCAGAATGAAAGGATCCTGAGTCTAGTTTATAGAAAGGATTCCTTTATTAACCTTTGGTTGAAAATATGCTTATATATTTTCAGAAAACTCCTCCAAGCCTGTGTGGATTCCTGCAACAAAGGACCCGAGAGAAGAACTAACCAGACTACTCCAGCCACAGATAACAGTGGCCCCAAGCAACAGGCTGATGAGAGAAAAGAAACAGTCCAGAGATGGAGGATGGTGAAGATACTTTGCCATGCTAGCAGTCAGCAGCTGTGCGTTGCTGCAGGTTGCCCAGGACAAAGCCAAAGAAGGTTGAACCTGCATTGCCATTGATCACTGTTTGTCCACCATCCAGAACTAGAATATCATTGCTGTCATGTCACAAGAAACAGTGATTGGAAAGGGGACTCAAAGAACTGTAGTCCCAGAAAGGAGCTTACTGCAGACTGATTCCTTTGATGCCTGGCAGCAATTAAAAAGGACATGATAGAACTCTATCCTTTCCATTGAATTTAAAAAATCTTTAAAAGGATCCGAGTTCTGCAAATGACATATATTCTTATTAAATTTATTAAATCAAAGAAGGGGAATATGCTGGAGGCTAATTCTAGCAGGTCATAAACGAAAGAAGTTCATCAAAAGGTTGATGAACCTTGGGGCTTCAGCAGAGCTGAAGATCTACATATTATTGCCTGCTGCCAGACAGCTGAGGGCAGTTCCCACAACCTGATAATCTTTTACTGTTTACCAAACCTTACCTTTAATATGTATATCTGCTTTGCTATAGGGCAAAATGTGGAAATAAAAAGCCATGGGTCTGGATATTCGGGGAGCTTAGTCACTAGAACTGAGTTTCCATCTGGCTTTCCCCCATGCCTTCCAAATTTATATTTCATGTCTAGATTATTAATTTATGCATAGAACCTTTTCCAGATTCCTTGAACCTTTGTATATGTGGAAAACACTTCAGCACCTATAAATCATTTTGAAAAGATAAACATCCTTATGGAATAAAATAATAAACAGATTATCAAGAAAATACATATATCTAATAAATATGTGAAAAAAAATACTTAGCCTCACTAATAATAATAAAATTCTACCATTGATGTAGTCCATACAGGTCAGAGTCCTATGTCACAGAGAAGGGTGGGAAAATAAGAAGTGAATCTGAGGAACAAGTGAAATTATACCATATAAAAATCTTTGCTAAACAAGTTCTCTGAGATTTTCCCAATAAGACATATATAAATCTACACAGAGGAAAAATAAAGAAATTTTTTTCAAATCTTTGTTTAGAACTGTTTGCTCATTTTGATATGTATGTCTAAACTATATTGGAAGTTAGAAATCACGGTATTCTAAATAAAGCAAAAGAAATCTAATGGGATTTCCCTAATAGGAAAAAGACTAGTGGGATTTTACCATTAGAATAAATTGTAAAACATTTTTTTTTACACTAGAGGGTTTTCTTTTTAAATATATTTTATTGATTTTTTACAGAGAGGAAGAGAGAGGGATAAAGAGTTAGAAACATCGATCAGCTGCCTCTTGCACACCCCCTACTGGGGATGTGCCCACAACCAAGGTACATGCCCTTGACTGGTATCGAACCTGGAACCCTTGAGTCCACAGGCCGACGCTCTATCCACTGAGCCAAACCGGTTTCGGCTAGAGGGTTTTCTTTATGCTGTAGAAATATAGGGTGTCTTATTCTCATCACAGAGTGAGCATTAGCAGTTTCTGAGACTAGCACAATTTGATCAATTGAATTTTGCCAACTTCAGGTGCAGAGATGAAAATAAAAAAGAGAAATGCCTAAATATTACTTGGAAATTATATTTGATTGAGAATTTTATGCATTGAAACCATTGAACTATTGTAGTGAGTATCTTAAAAAAATTTTTTCTCTAACTAAATAACAAGAGTCAAACATGGTCTAGTCCAGATTGGAAAAACCCTACAACAATAATGACTGCTTACTTATTTGTTCCATTGTTTGTTCAGTTCATTCAATATGCTTTTATATAGTCTGTGTCAGGAATTGTTTTAGATAGAGACAGATTTCTCCTGGAGCTCATAGTTAGTAATGAAGACAAATGCAAAGTATTAAATGATATGATAAGAGGTATTTAATACAAAGTGAAAAAAGGAGCTATGAACACAGAGGAGAATTTTTGAGGGTGGATTTCTTCAAAGCAGTGCCTAAGACACAAGGATTCTTGTGCAAGTGATTTATTGGGAGAGTGTATTCAAGTGAAACCTAAAATATTGTGAGGAAAGCAAGATGCAGCAATGTAAGTTCAACAGAAGTTAAGCTTCATTCTGAGAAGCTCTGTGTCATGAATGGCATCATCAAGTTGTCTCATCTTGAAGTAAAAGTCATGTTCTTGTATCAATAGTCACAGTCTCCCGGTTGGCCCAGGGAAGAGTTCCTAGGCATAAGTTCCTGGGTATTTTCAAACGAAGAGGCTTCTGTTGGCCAGGGACAATTCTCAGGAATATCACTGTAGGCTGTTCGCTGTCATTACTCACAGAAGCTGGGGGAGGGGTGCCCTAGCCAAGTAAGTAGGATCTGTATCTACTACATCCCACCATTTTCAACTGCTCAGACCCACCTGCTTCTTACATCAAGTGCACATCATCATGGTATAACTTCTTTCTCCAGAAGCAAATTCTGGTTGGTCAGAATTTCTGGGGAAACTTACATGAGGAGGGTTATTGAGACAACTGCAATCCCCACTACACTAGTACTCATCATCTTCCTTCCCTCCCCAGACATTCTAGATTCCTTTCTGTCTTATCTAGCACTTTTGTTGATCTGAATCCATGGTTACCTTGACCATTCTCAGTTATGGTTGCTATAGTTCTGCGTTTACCATTTACTCATTTACAATTAAAACGGAGCATGGACATACCAAGAGATGGTTCATGTGGTCATTTGCGTGCCAAAAATATTTCTCCCTATCCTACTATGCAACAAGTCTTACTTCCTGTTGGTTATCAGAGTTCAATTACCCCTGACAGCATGGTAATTTCCCTTATTTCTTGTTGGTCTATTGGTACAAGGAGCCCAAAGTGACCAATGATAGCTGTAAGTTTAATTTCAGTGGAAAACCTAAAGAGCCTCCCTCCTCTTTGAGACCTCTGAACCCTCACAGCGTAACTATGTGGGGTTTGGAAGCACACATCCTCCCAATGGGCTGCTGTCAGTTATGGGAGTGACTTGCATTTTCATTCTTTGATTACCAGATCTACATATTCTACCTGTTAGTGAATTGAGTGTTGTTTTTTTTGTGTGTTTTTTTTTTTTTTTCTGAGTAGGATGCAAAGTTGATTTCTTTCCCAGGTTCTTGTCCAGGTGGATTAGAAGAATGAAGCCACGGACAAAAGGTGGTATATGAAAAGGCGGAAATTTATTGGAAACAAGTACAGACTCCCACGTGGAGAGGAGGTCTTAAAGGGGGTAGCCCAATTCAGCCCCTTTTTCCTAAGGTTTGTAAAGGCTGCACTTCTTTGCCTCTTGATGCTGCCTTCCAATTGGTAGAATATCAACTTCAAAGCTGAAAACCCATGTGTTGCCCCCCCCACCCCCTTTTTTCTCCCCCTTCAGTGGTAGAATTCTCTATCTTCTGTGAAAACCTGTTTTCCTCTTTCTCCCATTTGTCAGCATTTCTCTGTCCCCTGTGAAAGTTTGTTTACTCTTTCTCCCCATACCCTGTGGCTTTTCCCTATCTTCTGTGAATGGATGTCTTCTTTTCCCCTTACCGTGTGGCACCTTTTGCGCTCTGTGAATGTATGCCTTTTGGCAGCTCCAAGCCCTCACCTTTGTAGTCCTCCTCCGTGGATCCTCTTTATTTCTAAAACTCCCTAAATCTGCCTATTTTACCCCTAAAAACTCCTTTCATTAGGGACATGACACCATGTACTCCATATCCTCACAGGGTGTCATCTTCAAGCTTCAGCTGTACCTTCAAGAGACCATTCAAATGCTCGGTGAGACTCGCAGCTTCAGAATGAGGTAGTATATTGTAGGAGCAATATACCTCATTTGCCATAAAATGGGTCTTGGTTTGCAAAAATAGTATACAGGATTTCATGCTAGTGAATTATATCCTTGAATCGTGGCAGTGGTAGAGGCACTGTGAACAGGAAATGCAAACTCATATCCAGAATACAAGTTAATCGCAATCAGATTAAATAGTTTCTCTTTCCAGGGTGAAAGGATTACAGTTAAGTCTTGTGCCCAGTTGCCAGCTCTGTCTGCATTTTGGCAAGGAGATGAGGCTCTCAACCGCAGCCAAGGAAGCATGGTTTGTTTAAATTGGCAACTGAATCAGAGCCTGTATTTTCTCTCTTTAAGGCATTAATGGCCCTTAGTAACAGCTACCAAATACCACAGTCCTTACAGTTATTATTTACCCTGAAACTCTTAACCATCAGAAACATTACACAAGCTACATCCATCTGTATCTGATCCAAGATACCAGTGGTGAATTTCTCAGCAGTTGTATGGCTTACAGCAGGTCTAGACAATCAATACTCTCCCAATCAACAGTAATGAAGTCTTTGTTACTGTCTGGTTGGTCTTCATTTTTAGGACTACTTTCTAGGATCATTCCTGGTACCGACTATCTTAGGTTGAATTTTCTAACAGCAGAGCCAGAGATAGAGGTTCTCTCAGAAACCTTGTTAGAGAGGAAAACAGAATAGGGCTGGGAGTGAAGCTAAGCAGAGATACAACAGAAGTCTAGCCTCAGGGATCCTGTGATGACCTCTAAAGCATGAATGGCACACTAAATCATTCCCACCTTGAGGCAACAGGTGGCCTTGTATCTCCACATATCAGCCAGCTCTCAGGACAGAGGACAGCATTTCAGACATTTCTGAGTGAGGAGGCTCCTGCTGGTGGGAGGCAATCCTCAGGTAAAGAGGGTGTCCATCCATATGTGAGCTGGTAGCAGCCAACCCTTGTAGCAGCTGCAGGGTGGAGACACTGTCCGGCTAAAATGGATCTGGGCTGGGCACCAACAGCTCTACTATAGGAGGAATGAAACACTCTTTGCTGAGAAATTAGAAAAGGTTTTGTCACATGGATGACACTTGGCTTGTAGGAAAAGAGATCATTAGGCTGAGAATGAGGTAGCCACATTAGAGGGTAAAGAACAATTCAGGCAACAAGTTCACTGAGTTCAATTTGGAGATTTGTGGTCAGAGTCAAATATGCCTCATTTCAGCACTCTTTTGAACTCAGTGTAAGCTCATCTAGTAGGTGTCAATTTTTATTTGGTATTTTTTTCTTCTTGGATTATTTTCTTTAAGCACAATAGCCTGCTAATTCTCCCTGGCCGTAGTATTACTGAATATAGCTAGTTACTGAGGTATTCTGGGGTTAGTTTACAATATTTGCACTACTTAAGGTATTTAAACATCTCACTAGAATAATAATAGACACTTTATAGAAAGGCTGTATGCTTTCACTGATGTTTAAAAAAGAAATAACTGTGTAAAACAAGGTAGTCTTGCTATGGGATTCAGAAATATAAACAATCCCATATAATAAAAGCCTAATATGCAAATTGTCCCCTCAACTGGGAGTTTGACCAGGAGTTCAACCACTTACTATGATGTGCACTGACCACCAAGGGGCGGCACAGAACATGGGGGGAACCGGCAACGCGGTGCTGGCAGTGGGCGGCAGTGGAGGTGCTGCTGGCCCCAGTGGGCCCCGGATGAGAGCAGGACCGCGGCGGGATAGTGGAGCAGGTGAGTGGACAGCACCAGGCCAAGGCAGGTATGAGCGGGACCTGATCACTCCGCCAATCGCCCCACAGATGGAGACCAGCGGCTGGCAGGCCCTGATAGCCCGATCGCCCAGGCTGGGATGGAGAACTGGAGGTGGGTGGCAGCGGCCAACCTCCAGCAGTGCCTGGGTGGGGAGCTGCGACCTCTCGCCAGCTACCTGGGGGTGGGGGTGATGGAGACAGAGGTGTGGTGAGAATGCAGGGTGTCCGCCTAGCTCACTCTCACTCCCCCTGATACTCTCCCCAGGATGCCAGGGCTCATGCACCGGGGAAGCCCCTGCACTTAGGTGCCGGGTGCTCGTGAGGAGCCCACCCTGCACCTGCGTGGCCTCTCCTGGGTGAGCCGGGCCGCAGCTGCTGGGACCGCAGGGGCCGGTCGGGCTCCCTGTGGGTTCGTGCAGGAGCCAGTCTGCGAGGCCGGCCGGGAGAGAGCGCGCTGCCCACCTGGTTTCTGTGCGGCATCTCTGGGCAGCCCAAAGGCCCATGCTGTACCCTGGCCTGTGGCGTCTGGCCACGCTCACCACATCTCCGCGTGGGGATTTGGGCGCCATGACTCAGGCGGAGGGGGGTGCATGGGGCCCCAGGTGCCCAGGTGCTGCCCAGGGCCCAGAGGTCAGCTGGGACCTGCCCTTCCACACCTGATGCTTGCTCTTCAATCACCGGCCAGGCCTAGGGACCGCATCATGCATGAATTTTGTGCACCGGGCCTTTAGTTTAGTATACAAAATTTACATTTAAGGTAAAACAGGTAGAAAAATGGCCAAAGTGAGTTAGAAAAGGAAGAGTTTGAATAATTTTGAATTCTCTTAATTTATTATTTGTAGGATATAAGAGGTGAGGGGGAAAAAACCTGACATTTAATCAATAGCATTACATTTTGAAATCTCTACATTTGAGTAAAAGTTCAATTTCATATTGATGGTCAGATAGTCACCATCACTCTGTTGTGTCACAATGTACTAGAAAAGGGTTCAGGGAAGAAAACACTGAAGGCTAGGTATTTGTGGGTAAGTTTGGGTGAGTTTGCATATTTGTGTGTGTGTGTGAGTGGGGGCAGAGAGGAAGGAAGGGAGAGAGGGACAGAGAGGGAAAAATAGAGAGACTTTTGGTATCTGAGTGTCATTTTAAAACCAAATATAAATTATTTAAATAGACTAGTGCATACCTGTGTATTTCTGGTGTAGTGTGTAGGTAATCAAGAGTTGACATCACAATAAAGCCAGCATTTGAAATTAGAAGAGGAGAAAAGACTTTCTTTTGAATCTACCAACCAGATCTCGTGTTGTGCAGTCAGGAGCTTTGTATTATTAAATGAAATCAAAAGCACATCAGGCCTAGCAGCATCTTAAAAACCATTAGTGTTTCATTTAAAGAGAGTGTCTTGTTTCTGAAATATTCATAGCTGGAATCCACCACCACTGCTGAGATTTGCATCTCCTCTCTCCCCATTATGCTTACTGAATCTCTTTACTTGCTATTGTAGAAAAATATTCAAAGATTTATAGGCAGCAAAGAGAAGGAAGCAAATTATAACATCCATTATTGGCATCTACTCTTGTCTGTATCCCCAGGAAATGCAAATACAAAGGACTTCCAATTTTCTACTACAACTGAGTGGCAAAGGGAACTGTTATATGCAGATGAGGCAACTTCTTATTTGGACAGAGATAAAATGGAAGAAATTTCAGTCTACTATACTTGGCATACCATTTGCATAACTCCAAGAAAACTGTCACAAAGGGATAATAAAAAATCATAAGGCTCTTAAAGAACCACATATAATGCCTGCAGCTAGGCTGCTTAGAAGAGAAACAAACACAGCTTTAAGCTGTATGGGCTGGATCAAGATCCCAAAACAAAAGGGAGACTAAATATAGATGCTTCTATATTCACTGGGAAAAGTGATCCCTCTTCTCATGTTTGGCAAAAGAATTACACTAGGTTTGAAAATAACTTATAATCCACATTACCAGTTTTTAAAATTCTTTTAGCGTAAGTCATTGCTTCTCCTGGAGGAATGACTATGACAATATTTCCCATCATATTGTAGGCTCTTTGAGGGCAAGGAGCTCTTGTATTCACTGTTGTCTTGTGTCCTCACTGTCTAACATAAACTTTTGAACATAACATAATCTCAAATTAAAATGTTCAAGGATGGGAATTGAAGGGTCCCGGCAGCACAATAGTGGGACTTAGAAGATGAGTGTTCAAGTCCAGTCTTTGTCTTTGTGAAAACTTGGCAGGTTTCCTATCTCTACGGGCCTCGACACTCACCTCGGAAAAAAAAAAGGAGGTTAATAATACCTATCTTGTTTAGTTTGGGGAAGAATTATATGATGTATCATGACTAGTGTCCAGTGTAATATCTGGCATAGATTTGTCTCTTGAGACATGGGTCATTTTTTTCCCTACCTCCTAAAATCTCCTTGAGGATTAGGAAGATCAGCAGGCACATGGCTCATGTTATCTGGACATTCTCTCTCCGTCTGCTCTTATCTTTAAGGCTCTGCCCACTTCAAAACTGATTTCCAACATTTATTAAAACTTTGGCCCTTGACCACATTTCCCTCTTACCCAAGTCCTGACATCATGCTGGGCAATATCAATGTCTGGGTGAACAACACACCCAACTGTTTTTAATCACCTCCTATTCACCTGGCCCTACAGTTATGAGGCTGGCCAAACAGGTGATGTGCAAAGCTCACATGATGCTAATGATGCTCACATTCAGGAGAGGAGGACACCACACGTCAGGCAGGGACACATGGAGTGCACCTGGGAACAGAGTGAACAACTAGGGGTAGTCGAGGCAGGCTTTATAGTATCAATAGGGTGAGTGCCCCTGATTCCCATGGGAGATATGATTGACTTGCTTAAATAATTCTACAGAATGGCAGGGAACTGCAACCCACTGCTCAGGGGTAAGCAGAAACTGCACCTGGTCCCTGAGATAAGAAGGGTTGTCTGGCTAGGGGATCTTCCTTCTGAGAACAGAGTGGGAGGGAAGCTGGGATTAGGCCATTGAGGTAATTTCTATTTTACCAGATATCAAGGCAGCACATAATATTTAGCCTTAATTTTAGGCCTCATAAACCACACCAATTCATGTCTGACTTCTCAATTCCTTTTACTCCAGGAATTCACGTCCGATCTACCTTGGTATGGCTTATACTTTCAGTCTAATGCTCAGAATCATAATTTCCAACTTCCCACCTTCTTACCATCCTTCTGGTTCTATTTTATTGTTCTTCGATCCTCCCTGAAAAAACAACTCTGAATCTATTGTGTTTACTCTGCTGAGAACTATAGGAGGAAAACCATTCAGCCAATGGGATTTGAATTGTTAGGTTTTTCAATCTTTGACTGTAAGTGGATTATTATATTGCTTACGACCTTGTTCTCTCAATAAGCAGAGAAGCTGCTACAAATTTCACTGTTATTCTCAAGGCCCTACTCAACCTTTCTCTCGTCATTCCCACAAAGCACATGAGATAAAAATTCTATCTACACTGCATCCGACCTTAAGCCTGTAGAGGAAGGGACATTTCTCTTGCTTTCCACCACCAAGTATACACTTGTGCTCTGAATCCTTTCCTGTCTCATCTCCTTGACACCTTTTCCATCATTTTCTCTTCTTTTTCCTCAATCTCCTTCTCTCAGTTGTGCTTTTTTATTAGCATATAAACATCAAGGCTCTTCTACTTTAAAAATCCCACCTTTGGCCCTTTAACTACTATTGTTATAACTTTTTTCTTCCCCTTGCAATCAAGCTGCTTTAAAGAATATGTTAGAATTTAAATTGCTTCCAGCTCCATTCATTCCTTGTGCATCGCAACAATAAATTCGCCAATCCACATCAGTAAATTGGCTTTCATCAAACCTAGTGTAAGGCTTTCAGTTCTTATCCTGCTGAACCCTCTAGAACACGGGCCATTGTCAATTCTGCACACCCCCATGTTTCTGGGACACTCTCTTCTAGTCTCTGATCACTTGTGTTCAGTCATCTTTCCTTTGCTCCCCATCCCCTGCCCGCCTTTAATGCTGAAGTTCCTCAAGGTTCAATTCTCAGCTATGCTTCTTAGGTTGTCTGATCCATTCTCCAACTGCTGACTTTCAAAGCAATTTATCTTACTCAGAACCTCTCCCTGCTCCAGAGCTCTGTCTCCAACTGACGACTAATTATCACCTCCTTTTGCATGTGCCCCAAACTTAGGGCACAGTAAACTCATCACTGTTCTCACACATTCACCTTCTACATCATACCTTACTACGTCTGTACTTCATTTTACATCCCCTATTTTGTTTTCTATTCCCCTACACCTAATCCAACATCCCAGGTAATATCCAGATCTCCTTCTATCTACTTTGTCCCTTGTATTTTTGTATCTCTGTATTCTTCTATCCCAGCCTGGACTCATACAATAGTTTCATAGTTTCCTCCAGTAAATAATGGTCTTTAGTTCTCCAAAGAGTTTGCTTTCCAAATCTGACCTACCAAATAGCTCGAGGAACATTATTTAAAAATATACATTTGTTATCTGTATACCTATTTCCCTATCTTCCTCTTCCCATACAACATGGAACCAGAAGGACAGAAATAATCAATGTTTATAAATTTTCCCAGGTGAATATCAAGTAAACCACCTTCTGATAAACACTGGACACTTGTAAGGTATTCTAGTCGTGGTGTTGCATAGTTTTGTACTTCAGAAATATAGCTCAGGCTACAGTGTGCAGGGTAGACAAGAGGCTGATTCAGTGCAACCAACATGTTTTCTTACATATAAAAACTGAAAAGGCCCCCAGGATAGCCACCACTACATGTCCATGTAATGGTTCCTGTCATTAGTCACTCTGTCTGTATTCTTATCTACCCTCCTAGTGATTGACAGCTGTGCTAACTGCCTACAGTGAGCAAGAAACTCAGAAATATTAATTAACTTTCATAAAATCACACAGTAACTCAGTAACATAAACAAAGATCAGATTTTTATGATTTTCTGTCTCCTTGTCTTGTATAGTTCCCCGAGCCAGTTCACTGTCTAGAGACGGGTCACCATCATATCGTCTTTAAATAAATCTTTCCAATGGCTTATGGAATTAACCAACACCTCATTTCCTCTTTATGAAAGTGTTCAATCATATCTACTAGGGAGCCCATGCCTTCCAAATCCTCTGAAGAAGGTTCAAATCCGAGAAGTGAATACGTTTTATCTAAGCAGAGCCTGTCAGAACATTTTTAATAAAGGCCTGGCCCAATTTCAGAGCATTCTTTTCATTAGGGCAGGTCTGAAAGCAAAGGCCTTGAAAGTGCTTAGAAAAACATAGTGTAATCACTATGGTACCATTATCCTGTCCCTGGTAATCATTAGGCATCAGCTTGCCAAAGCGAAGGGCGGTAAATTACTCATGTATTGTTACCTGAGCTGTGCAGAAGATTGAAATCTGGACTACTAATGATTTTTTTTTTCCACCTTGTTTGGGAGAGGCTGTAGGAAAGTTCACATGCAGCACAGCTGCGGGCTGGCTGGCGAAGGTGCTTTCAGACAAACATGAAAGGGAAGCAAAGCATCACCTCCCTTCAAAAGTGAAGCTGAAAAGCTCCACATCATTTCATGAAAGCAGCTCGAAGGGAGAAATACTAAAAGTCGTCAAGATCTATACCTGGATAAGAAACTAGTTACTCGCCTTTGAGTAGATTTTTACCTGCTCTGAAAGAGATTAGATAGAGTACAAGCTGGATGTAACACAAATCAAGTTTCAGGTAAATATTTACCAACAGTTTGTAGAAAGAATTTCTTATTTAGGGGCATCATCTAATGAATTGGATTTTTTATTTTTTTTTTATTTTTTTTTGGTCTGCTGCTTCAGCAAGTTTGGAATTCAATAAAGACTTGAGTGTAGGTGTGATGAAAGAGAACCAAACCATTCCTAACCTTGTTAAAGCATTTATAAAATCTAGTACAGGCGGTGTGACTGGAAACATGAAAAGTCAGCCATTACTACATTTGTGTCTGTACCTAAAAGAGACATCGGAAGTGAACCTCCAGGTTCCCGATACTGCGGATGACTGATGTAGGCCAGGTGGAGAGTTCTAGACAGTTTTGTGAATGTGAAAGGTTACATTCACCATAGAGATCGAATGCCCCTTACTTCTATAGGAAAAAGGACGGTGTCTGGAATGGGGACATGAGAATCAAAAAAGCATTGATTTCTACTGCTGGCTCAGCTGGTGACTGCTTCTTTAGTCTGAGGCAATTTTCCCAGCCAATTTGTGACTAAATCTCAGCATCTACAAAATGAGGTTAGGCATCTGTTCTGTTTGAGACCCAGCTAGTACGTATTACTAGGACTTTTGTTCGTGTTATTAATGTTTATGATGCCTTAATGGATTTTCAGAGAAAAAGGATTATATAAGCTCAAAGTGTTATGAATATTATTTTTCATGTTATTACAAAGGGTATTGTGGAGGCTGATGAATTAACATTTGCAATATTCTTTAGGAAAAGTTGTAATAAACATTATAGGTATTATTTAGTGAACAGATCAGCCCCTAAAAAAATATGTAGAAAACCTACATGAAATAGCTTCCTGGTCAACCTGATATTAGGGTCATATCAGACTCTTAGTCACCTAAAGTATTTATCAGAATATATATATATATATATATATATATATATATATATATATATATCCATGTGAACTCAGGGTGCCAGTGTACCCATAATATCCAGAAAGATGAAATAATGTGTCATGAAGTTTCATTTGTTCAAAAATTTGAAAGGTCTAATAATTTGTAGTATAATGTTTCCTTTGTTTTACTGTTGATTTCTTAAACTGTTCTTAATACAATATAAATCCGTTTTCTAACAGATGGGGTTTTAACATTATGGCATCCTTGGGGTTTTGGATTTTTGTCAGAGATTTGCTTGATATTTAATGCCTCAGAGAAGCTGGACATATTTTTATGGTGCCTGGCTTTGAATAGCTATTAAAGTGTACATTACAGGCATAAGGCACCTTCAATTTGCAGTATTTTACCTACTTATACCATTTCCAGGGCTCTCTATTGTAACATTATCATTAAGGTTGCTGGCCCTTTGCTGTCAACAACATGATTGAATTCTATTACAGTTACTCTTGATATAAAATCTTCTCATGCTCATTGGCACTAAAGGTGCGGGAGCCATGCAGGTGGTAACAGAAAAAGGAGCAATGTCCTCTGAACTGAAAGCCGGAGAGCGGTAGCCTGGAGAAGGTAAATAGATCCCCAATGCAAGACATCACTGTATTACCATACTCTCTGGGGGCAGGCTTTCTTTTGAAGTTTAGTTCATAAATACTAAAGAGAGTTCTGCTCTTATTTTGCTTTTCTCTCTAGGGCAGTGAAGGCTGGGGATGCAATCTGGAGGAAGTCTCACAGAGAAAGGCTCAGTAAAGAACAATGACAGTCTGCTGTAAGACAGAGGAGAATCTAATCAATGAATAATGCCTCATATTTTACATACAATAATGGTGCTTCTTACACTTGGGAATGAAGAATTCAGCAGCCCTTCTTACAGCCAGAGCAGCAAAACAGGTGCCACAGGTAACAAAAGTACAGAGGCGCTCACTTTATGAAACCAACTTGTCTTCAAAAACTATTTACCAGTAACCTTGTGCTTGTGCCTGGGTTTCAGTTTCCTCATCCTCATAAGGCTGTGGGGAGGATCGAATTAGTGAATATTTGTGAAATTTCAAAATGCGTGGCCCGCGGAACATGCTGTCTTCCATATGCAGCAGTGGGGTCCGGTACCACACAGCCCCCGCACGAAGGAACATTTGCACCTGTCCCACCTCTGCCTGAGGAATACGCAAGTGTGAGGAAATGAGGCTACAGAGAAGTGGAGCATATAAAAACATAGCCAATTCACTCTAATAAAGGGATATTTCATATAATCCTAATAGCTGGTGATTACTGGACACGGACTTGTGCTGGACTAAGCACTTCCTGTGCATCATTGCATTGAATCCCCCAGGAACGCTCTGAGGGAGGCATTACCATTAGCCTCAGTTTACCACTAAGGAAAATGAGGCACTGAGAGGAAAAAATGACAATTTATATGTGAGGAGCTGGGAGTAGTTTATCAAACTTCTATCCTTCATTTTATCTCCCTTCTTTCTCTCTCCCATATTTTTATGGGAATAAGAATTGTTAACTGTGGACTAAACCATGAATGTGTGCATAGTTACAACTAAAAGATATCTATTTGTCCATGCATTACATATTTTCTCAGGAAGAACCGGAAGGTTACAATTAAAGAAGAATTTGTTTATAGGCATATAGCTCTAGATCCTATATTAATATAACTATCTTTTCATGTTTGCATAAAGGTTTTTGGGGGCTCAACATGCATGTCTTTTCTGTTCTCCTAAATGCCCATGGCAGAGCAAGGAGAGTGGTGCAGGGGTGTGATCTGCCCTAGGTATCGATTGTAAGGAGGTACACTGTCTATGGAGAATTGAAAAATAATAATAAAACCAACCAAAAATCAGCCTGCTTTTTCATAGAACCATGCAATTCTAACCCCATTGGTGATTGAGCATTGTTCCTCAGCAGGCAGCCTCCAGGCCCTGCCCTCCCTCCCCTCTGGTATGTCACTGCATATCTGCCTTAGGGGAGGGAATTAAAGTGTGATACAAAGGAAAGGAGATATTTTCAATAATAAAAATACCTATTAACCATCTATCAGTTAGATATTTGTTAGACATGTAGATATTTTTAATGACTACTGTTAGAACACTTTCACAGCACAGAGAAAAACAAACCTTTTATGGAAACAAACATATACACCCAGAAACAAAAGTAAAATACTGCCCCCAAATCACTTTGCTCAATTGATCCCTAATATCCAGAAGGGCTGGGAGACACATATCTGCTTCATTTTTTTCCCCGTTGCTTGGCAGGGAGGGGGGTATTCTTTAATGATGAGAGGAGAATATAAGAAGTAGTTAAGAATAAAGTCTTTCTGATTTGACTGTTCCATTCTTTTCTTCTCCCCAAGGTGATGGATGATGTATGGGAAGAAATAAGAATTCAGAACAGTGTGACTAAATCATACTTGTTAAAGTTAGAAAAGCCCTGAATAGGTCAATTTTACTGACTTCATAGAGGGAGAAAAGCACAAGAACCTTTCATGAAGGGTAAGAGGTTTGCAACTCCCCACCTGAGCTTACAATTACTGTTTACTCACCTGTGTACTACCATTATTGTCATCAGACTTTATTGATAAGGTCATCCCATGGCAAAACTATAAAATAGGAGTTGTTCTTTGGTTCACCATTCTTTATGGAACACTCTTACAGCTTTGTTGGGCTCCCATCTCTTTATATGCTGCTGCACCCTATCCACCACCACCACCTCCCACACCTCGTCACCAGACATAACAGTTTGAGGGCTTCGGCAATAACTTGTGTTCCTAATCTTTCCCACTAACTTTCTCCCATCAGCCCTTTTCCCTTCCATGTCCCCTTCCCTTGGAACTCTGCTCTGAGAAAACAGCTGGGGATACATCACTCATGCCACTTCCTGAAGATGGATTGGCTGGTTGTTTTTATATGAGTAAACTAGAGGCCCAGTGCACGAATTCATGCACAGGTGGGGTCCAACCGGCCAGCCCTGATATGGGCCAATCAGTCTGAGCCGGCAGGGGGGAAAGGTTGTGGGCAGTTGGCCGGCTCCATCCCCCAGTCGAACTCCCAGTCAAACTCCTGGTCGAGGGGACAATTTGCATATTAGACTTTTATTATATAGGATTGGGTAGTTCCTCTGTGCTTTCAGGCTAAGAACTAAGAATTTGTATCCTTTAATATAGATCCCCCTAAATTAAGGTCAGGATTAAAAGATAACAAGAAACAAACACAGCTATCCAGTTGCTTACTATGAGTGATGTTAAAAAATAAAATAGAGTAGCATTAACTGTCAGTTTTAGAAAATAAAAATAAAGCGAGGCCCATTCATGAATTTGGGATGAGGTGAGTCCACAATGTAAAATTGGTCCCACTGAATTAAGCAGCAAATAAGTGTTTAAAACCAAAAGAGCAAAGGCATAAGTAAGGCTAATGTAGAAAAATGGCTTTTTCTTAAGGTTCTTAAGGATTAAACCTCACAGATAACAGCATGGTGATTACCAGAGTGGAAGGGAGGTAGGGGAAGGTAGAAGAGGATAGAGGGAGAATAAATGGTGATGGAAGGAGACTTGACTTGGGGTGTTGGATACACACTACAATATACAGATGATGTATTATAGAGTTGTACACCCAAAACCTATATATTTTTATTAACCAATGTCATCCCAATAAATTCAATTAAAAAAGAGTAGATGAACCACAGTTTTTTAATCCACTCATCTGCTGATGGGCACTTAGACTGTTTCCAAATCTTAGCTATGGTGAATCATGCCGCTATGAACATAGGGGTGCATATATCCTTTCTGACTGGTGTTTCTAGTTTCTTGGGATATATTCCTAGAAGTGGGATCACTGGGTCAAATGGGAGTTCCATTTTTAGTTTTTTGAGGAAACTCCATACTGTTCTCCACAGTGGCTGCACCAGTCTGCATTCCCACCAGCAGTGCACAAGGGTTCCTTTTTCTCCACATCCTCTCCAACACTTGTCGTTTGTTGATTTGTTGATGATAGCCATTCTGACAGGTGTGAGATGGTACGACATTGTCATTTTGATTTGCATCTCTCGGATAATTATTGACTTTGAGCAAGTTTTCATATGCCTCGTGGCCTTCCTTCTGTCTTCTTTTGAAAAGTATCTATTTAGGTCCTTTGCCCGTTTTTTGATTGGGTTGTTTATCTTCCTTTTGTTAAGTTGTATGAGTTCCCTGTAAATCTTGGAGGTTAAACTCTATCGGTGATAACATTGGTAAATATGTATATCTACACAATGGAATACTACGCTGAAGTAAAAAAAGAAGGAATTATTACCATTTGCAACAGCATGAATGGAACTGGCGAGCATTATGCTAAGTGAAATAAGCCAGTCAGAGAAAGATAAATATCACATGATCTCACTCATTTATGGAATATAACAACAAAAACTGATGAACAAAAACAGATCCAGAGACAGAGAAGCATCGATCAGACTGTCAAACCTCAGAGGGAAGGTAGGGGAGGATGAGGGTAAGGGGGAGAGAACAACCAAAGGACTTGTATGCATGCATATATGCCTAACCAATGGACACAGAAAACAGAGGGGTGAGGGCATGAGTGGGGGCGGGAACAGGGAATAAGGACACATATGTAATACCTTAATCAATAAAGAAATTAAAAAAAAAGAGTAGAGTCTCTTTTCTGCTTAATCTTTTATAACTCCATAGAAAACAGTGGAAAGGATCACAAGCAAACATACCCTCCTCTGATCATGTCACCTAAATGTAAGAAAAAGACCAATTATGTCCCTCTAATAATACTAATTATTATATCACCTATTCCACAACTAAGCATATTCAAACACCATATCTTTTGCTGATATCTTCTAAAGTGGTATAATCTTGTAACTTGTTCAAGATGTATTTTGTAGATACAGGTTAGGGCAGTAGAGAAGATATTTTTGGGAGGTGTCTTCAATTCACAGCATCATGGTTCTGTTTATTCTGGTTGGTGTTTTTTGCTTACTCTACATAAAACTTTATAAAGGGATTACAACCCAAGACAAGGGATATCTTGTCACTTCATAGTCTTAACAATTCTAGATTCCTTTCTGTCTCTTTCTGTTTTTTTGTTGTTGTTGTGGTGGTTATTTGTTTGTTTTTGCTTTTCAACCCTCTTTATGTCTTAGCCTTTCTTGTCTGTTTTTCATCTCTTTGACAATAATTTTCTTGGTTAAAATGTTACATTGTGAACAGACTAGTTTATAAGTATTTTGGAAATAAGAGTGAAAAAAAAATGGTTAAATTCAGATCACAGACAGCCTGACAGACTAAAAAAGTTCAGGGAGAAATCGTTGAAAGGTTTTGAACTGGGAAAGAACTGATGAAAAACATTTCTGTATGCTGGCGTAAGAATGGGCTGGAAGATTTTGAGACAGGCATCTGTTTTTAAGTGGAAACTAACAGATGACTATGGCAAAAATTCCCATTCAGCTTGATTTCTAGGGAACTATATCAAACTCAGCATACTGTCAGAGTTGTGAGAAGTGGTATCAGCAGCAAAATGGATTTATATTCATGCCATTGCCAAGGACTTAGATATGAAAGTTTAACCGTTTTCTCAGTCTTCCATGATCTCTAGCCTCTGTGCATATTGAGTAACAAGTGAAGCTGATTTAAAAAAAAAATCTATGAAATATTTTGCAAAACAATTTGTATAAAATATTGTATGCATAATACATATAAAACAGTTTTATGCATATAAAATGTTACATATATATATATATATATATATATATATATATATATATAAGCCTAAGCGACCATCTGAACATTTGACCATTTGACCATTCTACTGGTAGTTATGACGTGCAATGACCACCAGGGGTTGAAGCTCAATGCACAGGCATGGAAACATGGAACAGACTGATAAATCTCAGAGGGAAGGGGAGAGGTTAAAGGGCAGGAAGAGATTAACCAAAGATCTTATATGCATACTAGAGGCCCAGTGCATGGATTTGTGTACCAGTGGGGTCCCTCCGCCTGGCCTGCAGAGATCGGGCCAAAACCTGGCAGTCCAACATCCCCCAAGGGGGTCCCAGATTGCCAGGCTGAGGGACCCCACCAGTGCACAAATCTGTGCACTGAGCCTCTAGTATATAAATATGATAGTATGTTTTTTTCTGTTTTCTAGTGTTGTTTTCTCCAAGTTTATAATTATTTGTAAGGTCATGGGTATAGCACACTGTGCTTTCATTGTTTTTAGTCAATGAAGGCTCAATTGTATTGTTTGAAATTGAGCATGTTTGGCATCATTTGTTCCTATTTTATATATAATCTTATGCCTTTTAGAAGAAATAATTCATCCCAAATGCCCATCAGTAGATGAATGGATAAAAATGCTGTGGTACATTTACACAATGGAATACTATGCAGCTATAAAAAAGAGGGATCTATTTCCTTTTGAGACAGCATGGAGGGACCTGGAGATGATTATGCTAGGTGAAATAAGCCAGTTAGAGAAAGACAAGTACCACACGATTTCACTCATATGTGGAATCTAATGAACAAAATAAAATGATGAATGAAATAGGACCAGAGGCATGGAATCATGAAACAGAATGACAAATCTCAGAGGGAAGGGGTGAGAGGGGTGGGAAGAGATTAACCAAAGAACTTATATGCATATATATATATATATATTGTTCATGGACACAGACAATAGGGTGGTGAAGGCCAGGGGTGGGGCAGGAACCAGGGGTGGGGAGGCAAGGTGAAAAAAAAGGGGGGACATCTGTAATACTCTCAACAATAAAGATTAAAACATTAATGCCATTTTATTATTCATATTTTATTTTTTATTTTTATTCTCATTCTTAAAGAAGTCCCTTAAACGTTTCGTATAATATCAGTTTGGTGGTGATTAACTCTTTTAGCTTTTAGTGTCTGGGAAGCTCTTTATCTACTCTTCAATTCTAAATTATAGCTTTGCTGGGTAATATTGATTGTAAATCCTTCCTTTTCATCACTTTGAATATTTCTTAACATTCCCTTCTGGTCTGCAAAGTTTCTGTTGAGAAATCAGCTGACAGTCTCATGGGAGATCCCTTGTAGTTAACTAACTTCTTTTCTCTTGCTGCTCTTAAGATTCTCTCTTTGTCTTTAACCTTTGGCATTTTAATTATGATGTGTCTTGGTGTGGGCCTCCTTGGGTTCATCTTGTTTGGGATTCTCTGTGCTTCCTGGGCTTGTATGTCTATTTCCTTTTTCAGTTTAGGAGAGTTTTCATCATTATTTCTTCAAATAGATTTTTAATTACTTGCTCTCTCTCACTTTGCCTTTTGGTGCTCTCATGATGCAAATGTTGGTATGCTTGAAGTTGTCCCAGAGGCCCATTAAACTATCTTCATTTCTTTGTATTTCTTTTTTTTTTTTTTTTTTGTCCACCTGATTGGGTGTTTTCTGCTACCTTATCTTACAAATTGCTCATTCAGTCCTTTGCTTCAACAACATAATCTAATCTATTGTTGAGTCCCTCTAATGTATTCTCCATTTCAGTTATTGTATTCTTCATTTCTGAAATTCTTTTTTATATTTTCTATTCTCCATTTATATGTTTCCTATACCTTTGTTGATGTTCTCACTGAGATAATTGTGTGTGGGATCCCTTATCACGTCCCGCGTGTTTCAGGGTTCCCGTTCAGGTCCAGTTTCTGGAGAAGGCCGCAATCAAAATGAAGAGACTGGAAAAGAATTAATTTGGGAAAATGGGGGGTCAGACGGGAGTCCACCTCTAGGGGGAGGACTACCCTGCTCTGGCCTTTGCCATCCCTTTTATTGGGGTTCTGAGATGCATCCATATCCTTTAGGCAGGAAATTCCAACAATAGACAATCAGCAAAAATTTACATATGATTAACAGGTGAGAGTTGCTTTAACTACCAATGTCTCAACTAAACAATGAGTGACTAGCTCTGACCATTCAGAGCGATTTAAGGTTGACCAAAGCATTCCGGATTCCCTTTTCATATTTAAGTTCCAATGTCTCAACTAAACTATGAGTGAATGGCTCTGACCATTCAGAGTGATTAAAGTTGACCAACCTTCCGGATTCCCTTTTCACATTTAACTACAAAGTGTCAATGTTCGGTTTCCGGCAATTGTGCATCATAATGACCAGTGATTTGAACTCTGCATCTGGTAGATTGCTTGTCTCCATTTTTCTCAGTTCTTTCTCTGGAGTTTTGTTCTATTCTTTCTTTTGGGACATGTTTCTCTGCCTCCTTATGTTGGCTGTGTTTGCGTCTATGTGTTAGGTAAAGCTACTATGTTTCCCAGTCTTGGTGGAATGACTTTATGTAGTAGGTGTCCTATGGAGTGGCACAGTCTCTCTGGTCACCTGAGCCAGGTGTTACAAGTTTGTCTCTTGTGTGAGTTGTCTGTGCCCTACAGTTGAGCCTTGTTTGCTGTTGGCACATCCGTGGGAGAGACCGATCCTCAGGCTGATTGGTTGTGAGGACTGGCCATGACTACAGTGGAGGAGCTGTTGTGCAGGAACTGACACTTTAGAGCAGGATTCTCTTTAGCAGGGCTCTGGTGCCTTCTGAGTCTGTCCTTCTGGTGCGTCGTTTTGAGGAGGTGGTTGGATGGTGCTCTGGTGTGGTCTGAAGCTGGCCACCAGGTGTGTTGGTTCTGGGGCCTCTTGGAAAGGGCTCTGGTGCAGGCTAACGTCAGTTGCTGCCTGTGGCTTTCCCCAGGGCTACTGGATAGGAAATACAAAGTGATCTGTACTAGTAGATGGTTACTTGTGCTGGGTTTGTAAGTGCCTGGGAAAGGCTAAGCTGTGAATTTTATTTTATTGAATTAATTGGGGTGCATTGAAGCCAGATGCCACTAGTGCTGGGGTGGGGCCACTTAACAAGAGGTACAAGGTGTGCTGAGGCCAGATGCTACTTGTTTGGCGTTTGTGAACTTTTTTAAGAAATTTTAGAAAAGTCTGCAGCATAAGCCAAGATAGACCATTTATATGGATATGCCACTGGAAGGGGCTTAGTGGCTTGGGTTGGCCTGCAAGTTGGGTGGGACAGGGTCTCAGAGAATCGTCAGGGCAGGTTGATGGAGACTCAGATATAAAAAGGAAAAGAAAAAAGAAAAAAGAAAAGAGAGAGAGAGAGACTCAGATCTTCTTCCAGCTGCAGGCTGGGTGTGGGGAAGGTTCAACAAAGGAACAATGGCTTTCACCAGCAATTCTGTCCCTCCAGCCCTTTCCCTAAAACCAGACAATTCAGTTCCTCTCAGTATGTTCCTGGTGCCTTTTGAGCTACTACACCGGTGCTGGAACTCAGAGTGAGTGAGTATGAGTAAGTCCATCCCAGCCCTTTAAATGAAATGCGTGAGACCCCAGCAGCCCTCTGTCTCAGCCACAATCTCTACTGGTTTTTACAGCCAGAAGTTATGGGGACTTCTCTTCCCAGCACTAGAACAAACCTGGGCTGGGAAGCCTGATGTGGGGCAGGGACCCCTTGCTCTGTAGAGAGGACTTCCAAAGCTAAGATATCCCTGCTACACATGGGTGTAGGATCAGCCCATTCTCCATCTTCACCCCTCCTACCAGTCTCAACAAGGCTTCTGTAAATCCTTAGTTATAGGACTTCTGTTCAGCTAGACTTCAGGCGATTCTCAATGATGGGTTTTCTGTAGTTTAGTTATAATTTTGATTTGGTCATGGGAGGAGGTGAGCATAGTGTTTTCCTACTCTGCCATCCTGACCAGACGCCTCATCATATTTTCTTTTAACCATTTATATTTAGAATAGAGGCCTGGTGCACAACATTTGTGCACTGGGGGAGGGAGGAACCCTCAGTCTGGCCTGCGCCCTCTCGCAGTCCAGGATCCCACAGGGAGTGGGCCTAAGCCGGCAGGTGGACATCCCCCGAGGGGTCCTTAGCTCTGCTGTGGAGGCAGGAGAGGCTCCCGTCACCACCGCTGCGCTCGCCAGCTATCAGCCTGGCTTCTGGCTGAGCGGTGCTCCCCCTGTGGGAGTGCACTGACCACCAGGGGGCAGCTCCTGTGTTGAGCATCTGCCCCCTGGTGATCAGTGCACATCACAGTGACTGGTCGTTCTGCTGTTTGGTCAATTTGCATATTAGGGTTTTATTATATAGGATTACATGTACATGGTTTCCTTCAATCTTTGAACAAATTTGTAATTGCTTTGAAGTCTTTGGTAAATCTAAAACATAAGCTCTCTCAAAGTCAGTTTCTATTTACTGATTTTTCCTCTAAGTATGTGTCACACTTACCTGTTTTTTATGTTTCATACTTTTTCGTTAAATATTGGATATTTTAGATAATATATTGTAGCAACTCTGGACTCTGATTTTTCTCTACTGAGTTTTTCTATCTCTTTCTTTCTTTCCCTCCTTCTCTCCCTCTTTACCTCTCTTTCTTCCATTCACTTTCTCCCTCCCTCCTTTCTTTCATTCCATTCTCCCCTCATCCTTTTCTTTCTCTCTCTTTCTTTATAACTTATTCTGTAGAAGCTATCTCCTTGGCAATGTACCACCACTGATATCTTCTAAGATGTTTTAAACTCTACTTTTATTTGTTATCTTGGCTTCCTAGGGGTCACGTTTCATAGCTTAGTGGTCAGCCAATAACTGGTTAGAGATGGTGCTAAACACTTTGAGCCATAAACTTACCTTAAGCCAATCAATCTGCTTGTGATTTGAAGAGGACATTAAGGTTCAGACAGTTTTCATGTCTGTCCCAGATTTTATTTTCCTCTCAGACTTCTTGAGTCTCTGTGTGTGCACACAGTCCCCAGTCATTCAGAAATGTGTGGAGAATATATATAGCCCCACTACAGCTCTTATACTTCCAGGATCTTCCTTTTATATGCCTGGCTGGTCTGTAAGCCCACCACACATCACAAACAGACTACAACCCCAGGCTAGCAAATCTGCAGGCTTGCCTCATTCATTTCTCACCAAGTTTGCTGATTTTACTGAAAACACCTGCCAGGCACGGACTTTTGCTCTGGGTTTCAGACCAATTCCACTCCTGCTGGCAGCAAAACTGCAGGTTTTTACAGACACTCCTATCCTGGCCTGTGACAATCTAGCTGGGATGGAGGAGAGATGAGAGCAGCCCCAGGCAAAAAGGCCACTGTCTCTCACTGTTTTAACCTGAAATTCTGTCAACTTTTCATAAATAAATGATCTCTTTGTTGTTTCCCTTTGGTTGATTCCTAGAGCCTTGAAGTGCTTGGGGGATTTGCTTTGACAATTTGTAGTTTTATAGTTGGCTTTTGAGAATAGGATTTGCTGGCCACCTCTTTTTCTCCATTGTCCAAAGAGCTACCTTCAAATTATGCACTCCTTATTCCATAGTGGCCCCCTTTTTTACCATTTAATTTCTGTTCTGGAGAACAATTTGACACGTGATGCCTGACTAAAGTGGTGCGAGAGATAGGGTTGAACCTGTCCCAAATAAACAAAAGAAAAAATGATGCCAAACTTGAAAATGTAAATTTTAGAGTTGTTTAAGTCACCCTACTAGTAGTCTTGGATTACTAAATGATCTATATAGGAGGAAAAAGATTAGAAAGCCGTCAGCGTATTACTAATTAGAATTCACACTATCTTTGTTATATGAAAGGCATGATTATGTTACAGCATGATTAGTAACAGAGCAGCCTAGTAGCACTGGACACCAATTGTATGAAATGGTGGCTAAAATAAATAATGAACATTTAAAAATCATGATTTCCATGAATTTTAAGAGAAAAGAAGTATTATTCAATGCTCCTATTGTTCAAAGTTGGAAATGCATCTTCATCCCATCAGAGTCTTATTTCAGTTCCATAACTTCTTCCAAAAACACATCTTCATAAAAGACAGCATGCCAGCCTATTCACTGGAAGAATGTGTAGATGTTTCATTTCAAGAAGGCTCAGTGGAGTTTGGTTTAAGTTGTATAGACAGTCTCACAAGAATTCAAGAATGGAAAATAATTACACCAGGATTCCTGGGGGTGGGATCTAAATGGCAGGACAAGGCTATCTACCCCAGTTTTGATGGAGGTTCATGGTAGTGGGTCTCTGCTTCCTTCCGGCAGCTTATTTTATTTGTTCTTCTCCTTTCCTCAACAAAAAAAAAAGCTTTACTTCTTTGCTCATGGTCTCTCTGCTCCCACAAAATACCTCATAACTTTAGCTTGGCATGAACTGACTTTTATCTGTCTTTACAGACTTTATAGCTCTTCTTCCACAACTGACTTAGTCATTTAGTGCTCACTGTACTATTCTCAGAAGAAACTGACTCACCAATTTGCTTCAATCCTCTCTGACCAGTGTTTTGGGTTTATAGAAGTAATTCTGATTTTCTATGGCCACCCTTTCAGCAGGAGCCATGGATGGAGATTTGCTTAGAAAAGGGGCATAGGTTGGGAATGAGGACAGTGCCTGGCATCTATAATATAATTGGTTTATTCCTAAGTGAGTTTCTCTATTCCTCAAGTGCTAACAACTTTTTAAAAATTCTCTCTGAAGCAGATACACTCAAAATTTGCTTGGGGTGAGCTCTTGAAATTATTTTATTTAAAACTTGCCATAACCTCCTTATCCTTCTCTATTTTGATATGGATCTCAATTTTTGGTTACAGACTATTTAACATAAATGCTTGCAATATATAATTTTAACTAATGTATGTAACTACATATGAAGAATTGAACCAAGAAAAGGTGAAGTCATTTCATGGGCGAGAAAAAGGCTACAGAAATTATAAAGGCTAAAATGATCATAGTTCATGTGTTTTCCTAGGGCTGCTGTAGCAAATTACCACAAACTAGACATCTTACTAGTAAAGCAATAGAAATTTATTCTCTTACAGTTCTGGAGGCTAGAAGTCTAAAAGCAAGATGTCATCAGAGCCATGCTTCCTTTAAAGGCTCTAGGGAAAAATCATTCCTTGCCTCTTCCTAGCTTCTGCTAGCTGGCAATTCTTGGTTTTCCTTCATTTACAGCTATATCACTCCAATTTCTGCCTCTGCCTTCACCTGGTTATCTTCCCTCTGTGTGTCTTGTCTGTCCAAATCTCTTTCTCCTTATAAAGACACCACTCATTGGCTTTAAGGCCCTAACCCAGTATGATCTTATACATATATCTGCAAAACCCTGTTCCCCAAAAGGTTATATACCCAGGTACTGAGGGTTAGGACTTCAATAAAACTTCCTAGGGGACACAATTCAATCCACAACAGGCTAGTTAGGAAACTAGCATGAATGGAATGGAGAATGTGTACTGTGGGCAAATGAGGATAATCATGAAAATGGAATTCATGAGATCTGGGTCATAAATAATCATGGTGCAGATGCAACACCATACTTATCAATTCCAAAGGTATTTTCTCAAATAGCCTACACAAATTCAGAGTAGTCAAAGAATCTTTTCTAGAATGCATCAATAGTATTGAGTTTTAGTGGCTTGTTCCTTAGTGCTTTTGTTTCTTCTTCCTACTTTGCTGAGAATTTCCACAGATTTTCTCACATCTTCTCCCACATTTTCTAATTCATGACTGTTACCATAGATATATTATCCATGCTCTTATCTAAAGCCTATCTGTAACTTTGTACCCTAGATACTATCACATCTTGACTATTCAAGGCAGTACTTGAGCAAATTCCCCTCCATAATTTTCCTATTATTTACTCTCAGCTAGATCATTCCCATCAACATGCATACACACACAATACATACACACATAATACTGTGCATACATGCATACATGCGATGACATAGCATGCATAAAGATGATGTTATTTTGCACATTTCAGAACTCTCTTGAGTTCATTTTATCTACCAAATGCTGCAGAAATGGTTTTGTTCCTGTTTGTAACTAAATTCCTTAAAAGACTTTTCTTTCTTCAAGGTCTCTCCTACACACTTCAATCTAGCTTTCACCCCACCACTCCACTAAAATGTTCTTGTCATAATTATCAATAGCCTCCCTATTGCTAAATCCAATGGTCAATTCTCAATCCTCACTTTCTTGACTTATCAACAGCATTTATCACAGCTGGCTACTCTTGTATCCTAGATACACTTGCCTTCTAGGATACTATACTCTCCTCAATTTCGTTTCACTTCATTGTTTTTCCCCCTAGTTTTATTTGCTGGTCATTCTTCTCAAACTTATGTTTGACCATTTTAGAGCATCCGTGAACCTCTTGAAGGAAATTTTTAATGTTATACTAGTCATGATTATGCTTTAATTGGTAGGATCACTAGTGTAAAAAGAAAAGTTTTTTTTCTTCAGAAATTCTCAAGGTATATATATATATACACACTGAAGGATATATGTGTGTGTGTATATATATACACTCCTTTGGCATTTCATTGAATCTCTTGGTCTTAAATACCACCTGTATGCTAATAACTCCCAAATTATATCACTAGTCCATACCTCTCTCGTATCTTCAGACTCATATATCTAACTGCCAATTCAATATGATTGGGTATGTAATAGACATTTCAAACTCACCATATCCATCCTACCACCAAACCTGCTCTACTTTTAACTATATCCACCTCTGATAATGGTAGCTCTATTCTTTTAGTCACTTGCACCAAAAATCTTAGTCTTTCTTGATTTTTTTCCACTCCATACTATCCAAAAAGAAGGTTTTTTGTGTGAAAAATATGAGGAAGATTCAAAATATAATCAGAATCCAATAATTCCCCCCACCTCCACTGATGTATCCTCATAAATCGACTATCATTTCTCATCTGAAATATTACTTCAATGTTCTTCTAACTGGCCTGTTTCTACCCTGTCCTCCTACAATTTATTCACAACATAGCAGCCAGAGTGAAGTTGTTAAAACTTAAGTCATATAACATCTCTCTTCTTCTCAAAACCTTCTAATGCCTTCCCACTTTGTGCAGGGTAAAGCTAATGTCTTTACAATGGCCCACAAGGCCCTACATAAACTAACTCTTTGAAATCTTAGATCTCCTCTCATTCTTTTTTCTCTACCATTCCTTTCAAACCAGCCATACTGTCTTCACATCCATCAAACATGTTAGGTTTGTCCTTGTCATAGTAACCTTGCAATTAAAATACTTCTCCAGATATTTCATTTCTAATTCCTCATTCTTCAAGTCTGAGTAATTATTACCTCCTCAGTGAGGCTTATCCTAACCACCACCACCATCCCCTCTAAGTATTTATTATTTGTACTTACCATCGTATTTATACTATATAAGGTACTTACTTATTATATTTATTGTTTCATATCCCCCACCTCTAGAATATAAGGTTCATAAAGACAGGGAGTTTTGTTTGTTTTTTACCAAGGCATTTCAAGCATCAAGAACAATTCCTGACACATAGTAGTTACTCAATGAATATTTGTTGAGACAACAAATCTTTTGTTTATCTTGGAAGACTAAACCAATAGCTTCTGAAGGAAAGAACTTTTATTTTTTCTCTAGTGATCCCACCAATTAAATCATAATTATGACTAGTATAACAGTAAAAATTGCCTTCAAAAAAAATGTACCTCATCACTGATACTACTGAAGAGGAGCTTTACAGTGTGCTAGGCCCTAGCAGCTAGGGAATATGATAATTTAATGGTCTTACACAGGTTAGTTTTAAGTGGTTGTAAACTGCAATGCTTACTGGTCCTTCACCTTGCTGTGCAAAGCAACATGCAGGGACTGACACTATCTCTTCCTTGGTATACTGTTGGATGCCACTTTGGAGCCCTGTGCATCGTGGGAGGTTCCTAAGGGCAGTCTGGACAATAGAACAGAATGGGAATTCAATAGAAGAGGATTGCACTTCCCAGGCGGAGTCTTTACATTTCCCTTGTGATGCTGTTCTCTTCACTTGTCAGAAAGAGAGGATTCAGTAGGGGATTCAGAGGCCCTAGAAGATTATGGAGTCAGTGGGTGGAAGGAAGCCAAGTTTCTGAATCAACAGATGGGAGACCACTCACCAAACTTTGTATTGGCCAGCGACATGCATAAGGGCTAAAATCTTTATAGTTTTAACTTGCTGATAACTGGGGTTAATTTTTATGACAGTTAGACAACCATGACCAACAGGGCCAGTTCCTAATATTATCTCAGAAAAGTAGGTGAAAGTTGATTATGCAAAGCTATTAAAATGTCATATAACAGTATCAAGGAAACTTGAAATCTTTGGCAAAGCAGGATTGCAATCTCTAAAAACTGCTCTTTTTACTAACATACTCCAATATGTTAGCATTTCTTCTTGAAACAAATAGGTTGATGCTTTTTGGACCTGAGATGTGAATCTCTAGCTTAAGTTAGGATTCCTCTTTCAATTCAGTGGCAGTGTCAATAGGAAAGCAAGTTGGCTGTTTGTGCTTGGCACCACCTGGCTGCAGTTACATCTCTCAGCACTAAGCACGCTGGCTGTGTCAGAGTTGAGTACTGTCATTCTGATGAAGTGGGGAGTGTGTTGCCCTGGTAGGAAGCCTTTTAAATTGAATGACAAGGTTTTTCTTATTTGTTACATCCCCAGGCCATTGTCAAATCATATAATGCCAGCCCAGGAAAGTAATTACAGAACTGTTGTGAGGCTGTTAGCAGCTGCTTTTCATTTTTCTCCATTGTGACTGGGATGTGGAGAAAAATTGGGATGACTAAGAACCACAACATAAACGCCACCCAATCTGCTGGCCAGTCACATGTGGCACTTACTTTCAGCCAAGGGGAACAGAGCTGGCTCCAGAAATGTTATTAGATGTGGGTGCCAAATATAATGAAGAATCTACAGCTAACTAGGAGAGGTCGGGCCATGATAACAAATAGATTTCATTTATTAAATCATTATCAAAATCATAGGCCCCAAAATCTAAGTTCTAAAAACAAAACCCTGTGTTGATCCCATTGTGCAGCCCCTTTCCTCCCAACTGTTTCTTTCTAGTGCTTTCTTTATTTGTGTAAGGACCACAATGAGCCTTCAGATAATATGTCACTCCAAGTTTCCAACAGCAAGTGCATAACTATAAGGACACAGGAAGGGGGAACAGACAATGTTAAGTGTATTTTCATCTCGCCACCTTATCTTAATTTGGTCCTTTCTAATAAGAACCTTATAAGCTGGCCAATGCTTATTTTCAAGGTTATTTTATTTCCTAAACTGTGCTGAGTGAAAAATAGTACTGCATTTGATAGGCTCCTGATTTAAAGTAAAATACGTGTTGTTTTAAACTTATAACTGCTTAAAATGTAATGGAAATTTCTTAAGATTCTTAACACAACTGAATGTTGTATTTCCAATCAGGTGACAATCTAATCAGGATGAACCTTAAGTGATTATTCATTATTCACTTTCTTTGAAAGAAATTGCTTAACTAGCATGTCGCTATGCTAGCAAGTTATTATGTTCACACATAACCCTTTCTTGTTCTGAACGTCATTGCTTTCCTCTCCTTCTTGGTTACTAAGATACAATAAATTAATTTATACACCTTCTAGAAGTTGCAGAAGGCAATTGCTTCCCTATACTCCAGGCAAAATTCCTTCCACTAAGAATGTGTAATCATCTCTCATGAAATAATTTATTTCTAAATTATGAAAGTGGTCAGAGGCTTAGGATCTAACAACATCCCAAATGAAAATAACTAGAAATTGCGGTAAAGATAAGAGTGAGGTTTGAAAACTGTCAGTACATATCACTAAGCAGAAATAAATTATGGCTTGTCAAAATGATAGATTTCAACAAGGTGCTTCCTTTTCACTTTGAGTAAGACCTTTTCCCACCCAGCAATTAACTTTATCCCCATTAATATTCAGTAGCATTGACAAGGCTGACAGAGTAAAGCTGGGTTTTATAAAACTAAAGACAGATTGATAGAGACTCATTACTTTGTCTAATAATTTTATTGTTGTATGTTTGATCTTAATAAATAAAGAACAAAGCTGTTGACTACAGCATTGATTTGTTGTGCCAGGTAAAGGACTCAAGTTTTCTGTGTATATTTTCTTTTTGTGATTCATAAATTTATTTTTGCAAATAAACAGTAATTTTGCCTAAAGGGTTGCAGAGGTGACACAATAATAGATTTATACCATATCATAATATGCTTAGTACTAATGTAGTTTTCTTTAGAGATTTCTTCACAATCTGTAAATAATAATTATGCTGCACAGTTAAATTAAATAAAATGAGTAACTGCATCTAAACGACCATTTGATTATAGATTGAAAAAGCCTAAGAGCAAGTATTTGCTTGTGGTGTGGAAGAAAAGAGCAAAGGATTAAATAAAAACACAAGGGAACATAAAATCCAAACATCTTTATCTTCCTTCCTTTATGATAAAAAAAGTTAGAAATAAAATAGAGCAGGTTTCACAAAGTTTCAATATGTGTCAAAGATGATGTTGCTTAGAGACATAACATCTGTTCTGTTTTTGTATTTGTCATATTTCCTAAAAATATGAAGATGAAACATTGTGCTTTTCCAAGCTTATGGATGCAATTTTTTTTTTTCATACAGGACACTTGGGCTGAGTTCAGCTTTGCTTTCTCTTCTAGAATTGTGATTTTTAAAAAATTCTCACTGTTGGTGAGAAAGATGTGATATTTGCCTAACAAAATCAGCTTGCATTCTTTTTCTGGGCATTGCTAAGTTTTTCTTTCCCTCTGCCATGACAGGTGACTTCTTAGAGGTGTAAACCTGTCATTTTTCCTAAAGAGTTATTTTTCTTTTAACATTATATCAATCAGCAAAAAAAGGTTGCCAGGGTCAATATTAGTGAGTACTGCATGTATTACTCACATGGAATTTTGCCACTTGCATTTATTTTCTGTGCTATGACAAAACTAGTGTTCTTTGGTAGAAATGACACAATTTTAGTCCTCATCAAATTCATAGTTTCTGAAAGTCTAATTTTTCATAAGTGAAAATTCATGTAGTGAAAATGGAATCATTTCACATAGTTCTGTCTTTGGCCCTAAGCACAGCCACTGAGCAACTCTATTCTTTATCACCTATTTTTTTATCTGTATCCAAGTCTTTAGATGGGATCACACCTGAACCCCTGAGTAGGCATTTTGTAATCTATAATAATAAAAGCATAATATGCTAATTAGACCGACAGCCGAATGACCTTCTGGACATCATTCTGGACATTCTTCCGAATGAAGCCACGGTGGCAGGGGCCGAGGCAGAGGCAGTTAGGGGCAATCAGGCCGGTAGGGGAGGGCAGTTAGGGGTGATCAGGCTGGCAGGGGAGGGTGGTTAGGGGTGATCAGATTAGCAGTCAGAGAATTAGGGGTGATCAGGCTCGCAGGCAGAGGCAGTTTGGGGCTATCAGGCAGGCAGGCAGAGTAGTTAGGGGCAATCAGGCAGGCAGGCAGGTGAGCGGTTAGGAGCCAGTGGTCCCGGATTGTGAGAGGGATGTCCAACTGCCAGTTTAGGCCCATTCCCTACAGGATCGGGCTTAAACCAGCAGTCAGACATCCCCTGAGGGGTCCCAGATTGGAAAGGGTGCAGGCTGGGCTGAGGGACCCCCCCCCCCCCCATGCACAAATTTCATGCACTGGACCTCTAGTCAGAATATAAGGACATACTTTACATGCTCTAGAGACAATATTATCAAAGCCACATAGCTAGCAATTGGTTGAGTCCAGAATCAAACCCTGAATGTGTTTGAAACACATGTGGCATAACCTGTGTTGAGGGATTGAAAAAAAATGATATTGGAAATGTTATTTGAGATCAGTGTTAAGAAAGTCATGAGTAAAATAATAAGAAATTTTGACTTAATTCAAGGAAAAATGAAAAAGCAAGAGGTGTAATAAATACATTTATATATAATACATATAATATTTATAGTACATATATAATGCATAGAAGCCCTTCAGACCTATATATGGTTCTGTGTTTCAGAGGAAGTAGAATGGGAAGAAGGAGAAACAGAAGGTGAAAACATCAATTAGGACATTATTGAAATAACAATTAAAGTGTAAGGATAAATCAGAGATTGTTAGGGGATTGATTCCAAGATCATTGTAGAGATAGAGTTGAAAGCACATGTTGTAATACTTCAACAGTTGAAGCTATGTCATATAAGGAATAGCAAAAGGAACTGGGAATTTACCATGTAGAAGAGAAAACCCAAGAGGTAGATTCTCTTGATTACTGAACTAGGCTAGAGCTCAGAGGCTACTCTGGGCTGCAAGATGCGAGAGAATAAAGATGTGGACAGAGCTCAGAAATGCTTGTATTTTGGTTCAGTTGAGAAGCAGATAATAAAGAACACAAAGGAGCCCGGCTGGTGTGGCTCAGTGGTTGAGCATCAACCTATAAACCAGGGGGTCATGGTTAGATTCCCGATTAGGGCACATGCCTGGGTTGCAGGCTTGATCCACAGTGAGGTGCGTGCAGGAGGCAGCCCATCAATGATTCCCTCTCATCATTGATGCTTCTGTCGTTCTCTCCCTCTCCCTTCCTCTCTGAAATCAATAAAAATATATTTTTTTAAAAAGAAGAACACAAAGGAGCCTCAGCTTTATATGGCTCAGCACAGTACTGTTAGTGGAATAGAAAAGAGTAATTTATAATAAAACGATATGTATTTCAATATGTAAATGCTCAGGCCAGGCTAACTCAGAAGACTTAATGACACAGACAAAAGCTTGCACCTACTGATAATGAATACATTGGGATTTAAGAGAGTTTAGATCAGAAATTCAGGGAGATGAAAAAGTGGAAGACAAGTCCCAACGGAGCTGACTTATTTGTCTATTTTTAAAAAGAGGGAAATAATCTTAATTGAAATAAGGATAACATGCCAAGACAAATTACAGACTTTGGAAACAGAGAAAATATGATATTAGCACAAATGAGCTGGGCCTTATTTATAAGTGCGATGTCAAAATAATTCCCAATGTTATGACGGAATAGTGACAAAGTATCTCTGAAAACAGATCCCCTGCCTTGAATTCCTCCACATGTTGAGGCTCACAATCAGGGTCTGGCACTTAGAAAGACCCAGGAGATCATATCATATCCTTTGATAAGATGTTGAGGATGAAGGATGTACTGTAAAAAGCAATAATAAAAGGAACCATAGGAAAAATGGCTGGTGTAGCTCAGTGGTTGAGCATCGACCTATGAATCAGGAGATTGTGGTTCTATTCCTGGTCAGGGCACATGCCCGGGTTAAGGCCTCGATCCCCAGTGGGGAGTGTGTAGGAGGTAGCTGATCAATGATTCTCTCTCATCATTGATATTTCTACCTCTCCCTTCCTCTCTGAAGTCAATAAAAATATATTTTAAAATACGAACCACAGAAAAACTATGACAGAGACAGTACACTGAGAAAAATGGCAACCCCCCAAATTAAATAATTTCACTATGTAACTTTTATAATCTAGATTTCTTATTATTATTCACAAACATTTTTAAATATAAAATATGAAAAACAGTTTTATTAATAAAATTCAACATGACCTTTGCATCTTCTGTGTCTATACTAATTTAATAATATTTTATTCTAATTCTGTTAAAAAAGAGTCTCGGCTCTTCTTTTGATCTATTTGCATGTAGCAGCTATGTATGTTATATTAGAGACTCAGTTATAATGAGTGGCATTGTTTTGTTGATGTGATTTTTCTGCAATGATGAACAATGCTCAGAATGTGTAGTATAATATTCCCTTGATTTAACAGTATTGCAATTTTGGAAATTTTAGCTTATAACTATGAAGAAACTTTCTTGTGATATGTAATATTATTTTCTAGACTCTCAAATAATTGTAAGTCATTTTTACCTACCACAAATGTTGGTGAGATATTTGAAAACCATGTACCATAATTATCTATTGTGCAAACTTGACAAATGCATAGGGGAACATCTGGCATCTCTAAATAAGAACCTTATCCTCCAATTGCTATGAAAATAAAAAAAAATAATCACATAATTTAAAAATTCTCCCTGCAAAGAACTACTGGTTTCAGTAATGACTCTAAATGAAAGGGAGATGCCTGCCATAAGACATACCCAGGCATATGCTAAAACCTCTTAGCAGGGAAATGGCGGACAGAACTCAAGAATTGGGTGATTGGGTTGGACTATATTAGGGTTAAAAAATCAAATGCTCACAGATAAAAGGTAAGTATGAGAAATATGTAAACTGAGAGAACGACAATAGCCATGTGGTCTCTGTGATCAGTTGTCCTGGCACTATTTGTTGAAAGAATATTCTTTCTCTATTGAATAGTGTGGCACCTTGTCAAAATCAATTGACTAGAAATATGAGGGCTTATTTCTGGACTATCAATTCTATTCCATTGATCTATATGTCTATTCTTGTGTTGGTACCACATAGTCTTCATTACTGTAGCTTTATAGTAAGTTTTGAAATCAGTAAATGTGAATCCTCCAACTTTGTTGTCCTTTATCAAGATTATTTTGCTTACTTTAGATTCCTTGAATTTCCATATGAATTTTAGCATCACCTTGTCAATTTCTGCAAACATGCCAGCTGAATTTTGATAGGGATTGCATTGTGTTAGTACATCAATTTTAGGACTACTGCCATTTTAACAATATTGTCATCTCATCTACGAACATGGGATGTTTTTCCATTTGTTTAGGTCTTTTCAACTTTCTTTCAACAATGCATAGTTTTTAGAGAGTAACTTTTGTACTTCTTTTATTAAGTTTCTTCTTAAGTCTTTTATTATTTTCAATCTGGATGCCTTTTATATCATTTTCTTACCTAATTTCTTGGCTATAAAAGTTTTTAAAACTTATGTATCTTATATCTCATTTATATTTTATTCATTATTTATTAACTTGGTTTGATCAAACCAGTCACCTCACTCTATCTTACAGCACTTTGTGTCTTCTGCTATCTTTTGGAACTTTCATAATTTAATTCCTAAAAAAAAAAAATCCCTGATTAAGATCACCCTACTACTCCAGAGATTATTTCTTTAATTCACACCACTTTGACATACCCACGATCATAGTCTGGATTGCTATTTATCCTGCTGCTTTTTATTATCTTGGAAATTTTCTAAAATTAAATTGTAAACTCATTGAATAAAGTCAATATCTTCAATGTAAAGGTCTTGAAAAAAACCCTAACAAAAACCTAAGTATAAAGAAATGGCTCAAAAAATGTGTTCCATTTGCTTTTCTTTTTTCCCAGAGAAGTAAGTCAGTGAAATGAAAAGAGCACTACCTTATCTTGAATCCTAGCTTTGCCACTTAAATTCTGTATAATGTTAGGTGATTTATATCTGAATCTCAGTTTTTCCATCTGTAAAATTAGACTAAAAATGTCTAACGTAATGAATTATAATAAAGATTAGAACGAGGCAAGTAAAATGTTCAGTTCATAGCAAGCATTTGGGTTATAGTTTGTATTTCATTACTAATAAAAACAATGTAGCAGGCAACTAAAAAACTAAGTTTAGAGTTTTTGTTTTAGAAATAAAAGGAAAAGGGAATGAAAATTTTAAAAGGTTATACAGGTTACTCCAGATTCTAATTATTTTATTACAATGTCATATCTAAGGCTCCCTCATCAGCATCTTACACAGATGCCAGAAGACAGAAAAAAAAAAACACAACATAAAACCACAACACAGATAAATAACATCAAGATGCAATGTGATAAAAGCCAACACAATGTCAAATATAGCAACGTTGAAAGGGCTGTACTCTAAGTCATTGCTCCCATGGGAAATTAAGTCGAAAACCTTAGAAGCTAGTTTTGTTGTTACTAATTTCATACTTTGTATCAGTTAACTAGAGAAAAATATTTCAAAATGTTATGTTGTTTGAATTTTTTCCTTCTCCAAAGACTACTGAAATAATTCTCTTATAAAAGTTTATTTTTGAAAAGTCTAACAATCAGTAAGGTTTAACAGGGAAATGATATAAGTAGATAAAAAAAACAATATTTCAACTTCTTGAGCTTCATTAAGGTAGAGATTCCTTTACCACAACCATCTTTGCTAGGGACACATTAATTTTAAATAAATATATTCTAAACAGAACAAGTCAACAGATGTTTCAGAATGAATTAAAAAGTTGCACATTCTTGGGGGTCCCCCTTGACAGTTATATTTTTGGCTTTGCCCTCTGTATGTGATGGAATAATTTCCAGTCTTTACAGAGGTTAAAAAACATACACAGGCCCTAACCGGTTTGGCTCAGTGGATAGAGCGTCGGCCTGTGGACTGAAAGGTCCCAGGTTCGATTCCGGTCAAGGGCATGTACCTTGGTTGCAGGCACATCCCCAGTAGGGGTTGTGCAAGAGGCAGCTGATCCATGTTTCTCTCTCATCGATGTTTCTAACTCTCTATCCCTCTCCCTTCCTCTCTGGAAAAAATCAATAAAATACGTTTTTTAAAAAACATACACAGAAGTCTAAAAGATTATGCTATACGTACTGACGAAATTATGTGCATTACCAGAGTCTCGCCAGAAAACAGAAACCACCGGAGTAGTTAAAGAGGCTTTAATGCAGAAAATTGATTCTGTGGGTGATGAAAGAGTTGAGACACCCAATGAGGGACATTGGGGGAAATCCAAAGATTAACATCAGCAGGAAGCCATCCTCACCCATGACTGAAGGGAAAAGGGAGAAGGCAGTGTTCTCAGCACCAGTGGAAGCAGGAACCATAGTTGGCCTACCTGCCAAGAGCTGTATTCATGAAGCTGCTGGCAGGGAAGGAAGAAGAGATCCCCGGGCTTACTCCTCCCCACAGCCCCCTCCACATCTGCTAAACATGGGACCACAGCTGCGGACGTTAAGGCCTCCTGACAGGGCAGAGCAGGGGGAGGGTAAGGGAGGAAAGGAACGTGAGGGCAAACAGGTACAGGACACACACATCATGGCATTGCCTGCTATGATGGGGAAGGTAGAGGGCGAGGGGCAGGGGCTTGTGGTGAAGAAAGGAACCTGGAGTCTGGCCATTTATATTTTGGTAGAGGATATGAAATGGGCCCTTCATTTACTCTTTTACAGGAAACTAACACATTGGGACTGAGATGAGCTATTCTGCCCCTTGATTTTGCATTACACACTAGGCTTATCAATGCCACTATAGTCTTACTTTTAGGTGGACAGTTGGGGGCAAGGGCCACAATCTTACCGCCTCACCACAAATTTTTGGCATCCAGTATATCACAATGCTCTTAAATGCTTTCCGTGCACACACACTTTAACTGACAAATATGATAGAACATAAAATGTGATGGGTACACGAATCCCCTATAAAGATTGTGAAACACAAGTTGTGATCCCAGTGTTCTGTGAAAGCATAACATTCAAATCTATTCATCAGGACACTTTTAATATAGTGGAAATTATAAATGGAAGACTTAGTATAATGAGGGGAGATTTTGCTTCCCAAGCTGTTCTGTCAGGAGGCCACGCCTCAGCTACTGAGGGTTTGCTGAAGCCAGCAGAAACAACGGACAGGGGATCGGGGAGGAGAGGAGAGAGGGACCGAAGCCCACAGGCAGGAGGGGACAAGCGACCGCTAGGGCTTCTGGGAAATGCCAGCTGGTGCCTGTTCCCAGAAGTTAGAGACTGACTGGTCTGGCGAGGCCCCGCCAGCTCCTTCCCTGGGAACTACACTAAGCATCTCAGCTCCAAGCCCGCAGAGCTCTGAGAGTGGGTGTGCTTTATCGCCACTTACTTTGTGCCTTATTAACAAGGTGAGTCCTCCGGTATCAGAAAAGCCTCAGAGAGTTTTGTGAGGGTGCTATGCTGGGTGTGATGAAGTGTATTTGGTTATTTTGGGGGTCTGGGAATGTTCAAATTTTTTTTTCATGTAAATTAACGGTAGTTGCTTCTTCACTTTACGCCATTTCAGCTTACAAAAGGTTTCACATGAATGTTCTATTTTCAAATAGTGGGGAAAAAACCTGTATTTTACTGCTCTCCGTCTGATCTTGACAAGAGATGTTGCTGATTGAAAAGAAAAGAAATGAGAGATAAATTGATTGGGATGCTTTCCAGTGAACTTTCCTAAATAGCAAACAGCCTGGAAATAATGTAAATTAAAATTATAATCACAGCTGATTTTCTTCCTACCTAGCTGGCCAGTGAAAAGTAAAATGTTGACAGTTGTATGGCTCATGTAGAAAAGTGATATACAGTAAAGTTGCAGAGAGATCCCCATGGGTGGAACTGGAGATACCCAGGCAGGAAGACGAGCAGCCCGAGAAACAGCCACAGCTAAGGCGGGTCCTCTCCAGAGCTCCCACATGCTCACAAAACACCGTTCTGTTAAAAGGTCAAGAAACAGGCTTGCAAAGAACGCTTTCTTTTAGGAAAGGTAAATAAAGACATTTATTTGCGCATTAAGTAATCATGGGAACACTTTACAGTATTGCTTTCATTGGCTAAAAACTGGCACATGATAGTTTATTTGTATAAACATACTTGTTTCTCCAATAATGAACTCAGAAGTCAGGGAACATTTTGCAAGAAAAATAACAGTGCAATATTATCTTTATCAAATTTGGAAAAAAGCCAAAGGAATAATATTATGGTGTGTGTTTTGGCATCAAATGTGTTTTGATTAACTGTCTTTAGAAAGTGCCTAAAGGTTAAAAAAAAAAAAAGTCAAAATTGACTATAAGTGTTTCAGGTCAGTATGTCCAGATAGTAGTTTGGGAGCATGTGAGAGAGGAAAGTTGGGAAAGAGAGCTTATCAGAGAAAGGTGCGATGAGTTCATTTTACATCCCTATGCAATTAAAAATGCCCAGTACATACTTAGAAATATCAGATGGGCTCTCTTTCTGGTGGCATCTCAGAGGAAAAGCAGCTCCTTCAGGATGAAGATGAGCATCCTCTTCCCAGTCACTAGCTGCCGGACACTCACTGAAGCGTGGAAGGGTTATGTGGCCGGAACCAGTGCTGAGAATGACAAACAAGTTTCCCTGAAAATGTAAAACCTGTTGGTGTTCTAGGAAACTACCATTTCCCCATACTCTGGTTAGCCCTTGTGAGAGTTAAGGGTCGACTTTTCCAAGACTAATCTGTAGGCTGGCTTCTCAGAGAGAGAGCTGCACTCCTGCAAATCTCCATGGAAATTGGCTATGACTATGTTTGAGCCAGTGTGCCTTGACCCAAGGCCATGTTCATCTGCTACTGAAGAGGGGGCTTTCCTGTGTCAGACCAAGGAGAACTGAAGAAGCAGGTACAAATCCATTCAGGGGTGCAGTGTAGATGCTAATCGAGTGTTCTTATCTGGGTTATTATAAAAGGGGGAAGAGGGATATTCCTGGAATGACTGTTACTGCTGTGGTTCCTTGCTTTTCGAAAAAGAGCTAGCAGAACTTGCAAATGTTTCAACCTCTTTAAAAAGACGATATCCATCAATATGCTGCGAGATAGTCCCTGTACAAACAAGGTAAGAGACTCAGAGCCAGAGCACGCAAGTGTCCTGTTATCTTGTGTGTTCTATAGCACAAAACATTGGTGTGTTGCTCTGAAGAAACAACTTACTAAGAAAAATAAGTAAGAGGATGCAGAATATGCTAAACTTTTGGCCAAGAGAATGGGAGACCAAAGAGAAATTTCAGGAACACTCCCTGTCCTCAGTCTGAGTCCAGTCAAAAATAAGATTTTGTAAGAGTAACAAGATTGGATTTAAAAAACAAAAACAAACCATGGGATTGGAGCTTGGATGAAAGTTGGGAGTGGATATGTAAATTTTTTTGCGAACACAGATTCCATAAATAAAACTAGAAGAGAAACAAGGGGAGAAAAGTTTGCAGCACATAGAAGATTGGTTTTCAGTAAACTTCTATCAATTAATAAAAAAGAGGCAAAGACTGTGAACAAGAACTTCACAGAAGAGGAAATAAAATGATGCTTAGTCCATAGCCAAGGAAATGCATCTTAAAAGCATAATATATATCATTTTATGCCCTTCAGGTTAACAAAAAAAATTAATTTAATAATATCAAACTGTTGTGTAAACAAGTTCAAGTGGCCACATGTCCCATACACCAGGCTTGCTTGAGGAGCATTTCCTGTGGAATTCTTAAGGGAGAAGCAGTCATAGGTACCTGGAGCATCACACAGCAATCCAATCGAGCCCAACACCAGGTCTGGGAAAGGGATTCAGATCCTTGCACTGTAATATTTTTATGCTGCAGGATTAGAAAAAGGCCGATCCCTTCCCAGGGTGGATTAAAAGCTAGGCTTCAAGAGTAACATGATATGTAGAACTGCTAGTTTGTTGTTCACAGTTGGGAATAACGCCAGTCCCTTTCTCCAGAGACAGGCAGGTGATCTAAGCCTTACACCTCTAGCTGCACATTGTGGCAAGTTAGCAAAGAATTTACCCCATAGCCTTCATAGCTGAGGAAGCGCTGGCCCCTCCACTGGCATGATGGGGCTAGGAACAGGGGTCCAAGCCTTGAGCCTGACAAGGTGATTAAACATAATCACAGCCACTTTCCATGGTGATTTGCAGGAGTCCAGCCCTCTCTCTGGGAAACCTGTCTACAGATCAGTCTTGGACAAATCAACCCTTAACTCTCACAAGGGTTAACCAGAGCATGGGGAAATGGTAGTCTCAGAGAACACTAACAGAGGTTTTACATTTTACAGCTGTTTTGAGCGACAAGGACCTACCACCTATTTTCCAACAATGCCCAAAGAGATTGTAAGACGCCAAAGAGAAGTGGCTACAAGTTTCCAATCTCTCCAAATATCTCAATGAATAAAGTATGATCAAAAACACTGAAGAGTTACCCTGACCTGAACGAAGTGTGTGGCTTGGACAATGGGCACTCTATTTTTTTATATATATATATTTAAAATATATTTTTATTGATTTCAGAGAGGAAGGAAAAGGGAGAGAGAGAGATAGAAACATCAATGATGAGAGAGAATCATTGATCGGCTGCCTCCTGCACGCCCCCTTCTGGGTATCGAGCCCGCAACCTGAGCATGTGCCCTTGACCTGAATCGAACCCGGGACCCTCTAGTCCGCAGTCCAAAGCTCTATCCACTGAGCCAAACCAGCCAGGGCAGACAATGAGCACTTTAGAACTAACCAGTGGAGAAAGATGACCAGAGTCTACAGGATCTCCAGAATACCTTGAATCTTGTTCATAATATTGAGTCGCTGGTGCAACCTTGGGGAGGAAGAGCTTCAAAAATGACAGCTGAGTTGCTCACCAACCCAATGGGAAGGGTAACTGTTGGAAATTGGGTTGATTTAAAGAAAACAAAGAATTGCGATGTTTCTTGCAAAAAAAATGTAATTTACAAACGTATTTTCAAGGCAAATTTTAATTTACTTTATCTTTTAACATATTATATTCTGGGGGAATAAATATGGTTTTAAAAGTTCTGAGATTTGCTAATGTACTCATAGTGGTTGTGAGCATTCAAAGTAAAACCAACCAGGTTTCAAAGTACACTATGATAAGTGCCTGAGGCATGGTTTTTGGGGTCCTTAGGCCATAGTTTCTACAAGTATAGAATAGGGATTGATATTAATCATGAAGATGAATGAGGCAGTGTTTATAAAGCACTTAGCACAGTGATCTCATCCAGTGGTACTTTAAGGATAATATTCACATTATAGAAAACGGAGAAAACTGGGAAAAGCGGGAAAGATCACTGACAACCTGGCTAACCCTAGCACAAGTGCCATTATGTGGGGTACTTTCCTTTTTAACTTTGGGGGTTGTTTACTGTTTTGTGGTAGTTGTTGTGTCAGCTTCATGAGGGCAGAGAGTATAAAGTATGGAACTCAGCACTTAACATAGTCAATGATAAATAAAAAAGTTATTGAGTAGCATTTATATAATTGAGTAGCATACTGAGTCAGTTAATATGTTGGAGTTAATTTGTGGGGGTTTTTCCATATTTTTGTCTGGTAATAAAATGCAAGAAGCTCTCAAATTGTCAGGAACGTTTTATTATAAACACTTTCCTTGTATAGTTTTTCAACAGATAATGATTTTCACTTTTAATTTGCCTATATTGTTTTAAAATATTTCAAAAGTATAATGAGTCAGCCTCAAATATGTGAAGAATATCCAACTCATTTTTTAAGCATTTCACCTTTAAGCATTCGTTATTGTTCCTAATACACGTATACTAAGAATTCAATTGCCTCATATATTTAAAAAGTCAGTTCCTCTTTTTTTGTGCCTTTAAAAAAAAATGGCGATATGTGTGTGGAATTGCTAACTTAAGATTCTTGAAACCTGTGTTTTCTCTTCAAGGATTTCCTCATATTCTCTCAAATCCCAATGAAGTTATTGCTTTAGCAAAAGATAAATTATTGCTTACCATTATGCTCATGTTGGACTTTCCTGGGTAGCTTTCCTCTCCTTCCTGTCATTAATGAGAAAATGACTCAGAAGCAGCTCGGATCGCCGGTCCTCCAGCGCCGTTCCCATTTACAATGTCTGTGATGTGAACAAGAGAAAGCTGACTCATTTAAAAACACAGAAACTGAAGCTAGGGGAATCAGGACAATCTCTAGAAGACATGCTGGGCCTCAGATGGGAACACGGGCTTCTGGTGACCCATCTCTTGCAATTCTTCCCGCTGTCCTCCCACGGATACCCTGACTGAATCTTTCCGCAGCCACGAGTCAAGCTTCCTCCTTCTTCATCTGGTTTAACAATAACTTTGCACCCCAGTGAGATGTATTTCCCCCCTGGTCCTTAAAGTAAGCCTCAATATCAGAGACAATACTGACACACACAGTCATCCTTGATCCACGAATTAGCCCCTTTCCTTCTTAATTTGGCCATTTTATATATTATCATAAAATTAATTCTTTATATCTGGCCATTTTACCTGTAATTAGCAGCTTTAATGACAAATTGTTGGGGGGAAAATACAAATTAAATTTTGGCTTTGCATTTCATCATTGAATCCTGATTGAATAAAAATCCAAAGTTTTATATACTTAGAGAAAACCATATTAGAATTTCATTGTGCAAAATATATCTAAGTAATATCTGAAATAAGTGTATATAAACTGGCCCATTTCAGAAATATTGAACATGGAAAAACTATATAAAGAGAAAAAATTAAACCAGTAAACAGAAGCTGTTTTTTAAGTAATCTATAATAAACAATAACTACTCTTATAACCTGAAAAATGATAATAAAAACTAAGAATAAACAATGAACTCATCTTTTGAATCCTTTATTTAAGATAAGGAATTTAGCCAACTTCTGCTTCTTTCTGCCCACCCCACCCCCCACATTGCCCTTCATCATCTTTATTAATCTAATCTGAATGTTTAGTTTTAGTAACACTAAAATATTATTTTGAACATTTGTCACTTTCTCTTAAAAATGATTTGACATTCATGTTGTGCATTATAATTACACTAATTTTTCGGACCACTGTTTAACTGAAATGAAATGTTTAACTGAAAAAAAAATGCTCATCACCAGTACTGTTGCCCTAATACTATTTCATTCTTCAATTCTTGACTCTGATTTCTTTTTCAGTTTTAATGTATTTCCTTTTCAAGCAAGTTTTTTTTGTATGATTATTTGAATTAATAGGTTTTCTCTCATATATTCTGGTATAATTCTTAATTTTGTGCACAGCAGTATGGTGCACTGTCAGTGATTTTATAGCACAAGGGTGTTTTACTGTAATGAAAAGTCCTTGGGCGGTGCCAGTGATACACAGGTTATATAAATTACAGGAAAAGGTAAAGGTAAATTCTCTTATACTCAATTAACTTGGCAGGTATTTTAAAAACTATTTGTCTTGGAATTTCTAGGCTTTGAAAGAAACTTACTAGCTGAATGAATAAATAAGTACATAACAGATGTGTGACACATGAATTATAAACAAAAAGATTAGAGAAAAGAGAACCAGTTAGACCACAGTCCCTCAGTAATTATACAGAAAATGGAGACCTTGAACCATTTCTAATATGTCTTTCCTAATCTTTGCTTTAAAACATAACTAATTCTATCAAAACCTTATGAGAAATAACAATATACTAAAAACTGAAGAAAGTAAACAGATTTACTCGCCTCAGATGACCATTGACCACACATCTGGAGAGAGCATTTATGTAGATTTTTCTGTTATGTGAATTGATGTGACTCTTAGTTAGGAACATTTTATTATTGTAGATGACCAAACTAAGGACATAACTCCCTTATGATTACATTTTTATGCTCCACTGGATCAACTGGGAAATAAATATTAACTGTTTCACATTCCTAATTAAAAATTTCAGGGAGTTTTATCTAGTAATCCAAGTAATGTCACCAGTATAGACAGTTCAGTCAGGTATTTTAGACCTTTGAGTAGATTTCAGATGACCCAATAATTTAGTCAGTATATCCATACTAAACAAAATCCATACTAAAAACATAATTGCTATGTTTTTCTTTGTAAATACAATAAGGGACAAAAGGCATATAGAAAAATTAAGCTTTTAAATATAAATGGAGAAACAAAATTGCTGAGAAGTTCGGTTTTTACCCAATAACTTGAGTAAATTTTCGGGAAGACATAAACATAATTATGGATGACATCTTGGATTTATCAGATTGGATTCATAAGATTAAAAATCTTCACATTTTTATGAAGAACTAAAAAGTAATTAATAGTGCAGAGAGCATTCAACTGAAAATCAGGTCACATGAAATGCTATAATTGTAAACATTAAAATTGGAGTTTCTAATCTTTTGGACAACAATGTTAAAGCATTGCTTTTGTGCAACCCAAATAATTATTGTCTTAATCATTTTATCACTTTATCCACTCCCTTAGAACTCATGTTAGAGAATTATTATGCTCTTTCCTAAGAAGAGGTAGAAGGAGAAAACAAAAAAGAATATGTGAGACTCTATCTGAAAAGGACTGAGAAGGTAATATTTTCTTAGCACAAGGTGCCAATGCTCAAGTAAAGCTGGTATTTTGGAGCCAATCAAGAAATCAGCCAGCAAATGTAGTTTGAATAGCTTCTTTCTTTCCTAGAGGTGTAAAAACATGCCATGTGGGCTCCTCTGCTTTGGAGGAACTCCAGAGAAATATCTAACCAAGGTTTCCTGGCAGTTAGGGGGCCAAAAGCATCCTGGATAATATTCTGTGGTGTGTGAAGAAGGTGTTAAAGAGCCAAAGAAAAGTCATCTTCAGGTTTCTCTGAGCCCTATTAAATAAAACAATAACAAACAAAAAAACCACCATACAAACTCACAAAAGATGAGAAGTCAAACCTGACAGAGTTTCCAGATGTGTCTTAGGATATCTAACCTGTACCCTCAGTCTTACATTTCCTAACTGAGCTAAGGCTGTACTATGCTGGCCTACCGTGGCCCTTGGGAAGTAACACATCAGAATTAGAATAGAGAGAACAGCTGGAAATGCATCTGAGAAAAAAGTGAAGGAGCAAAGTGTTTTGGCAAAGATCAGCTTTCTGAACTTACAGTGATGTATTTGAACTCTTGAAAAGATCTTGTAGGATTTTAAATATGTATAAGAAAAAGACTCTTAGAAAATGCCCCTCTGAGAAAACAGGGTACATATCAAAGGTTTATTGACGCTCTTCTACCGCAGCCCTCAGACAGCTGTTTAAAATGAGAAAAACTGAGAAAAGAAAGGGTGACAATCCTTTGGAAAGAAATCCTCCAAACAGTTCCAGTCCTAGAGTGTTCTGACGATAAAATCGGAGGCACATTATCAGGAGATGAAAGTTCAAAGAGGCCTCTGCTTCGTGTTGGATAAACAGGAACATATGCCCGCCCTCAGAAACGTTTCAAATGTGTTGTGAAACTTCACTCAGTTAGGAGAGAAATGTTAGAGTCCAACTGTGAAAAATTCAATTGCATATTTGAAAAAAGCAGGTGCTGGAAAAGACCACAAACTTTCTAAGCGTGTCAGCACCCTACACCACAGCAGCAAACCGAAGTGAGGAGGCTTAGAAAGGTTTTCTGAGCGACACATCAAATGAGACCTAGTGGCATATACGTGCTATTGTGGAAATGTACTCCTCTGAGGAGAAAATAAATGTCAAAAAGAAGAAATTTGAGACACTGAAAATACCTCGTAGTCAGCCTTTATGGGAAATTTATAAAATCAAAGGAAATTTTGGCAGAAGTCAGTACATACCAGAGGTGAGAGATCTCTATTGAGGAAGGATAATTGAAAGGAAGAGAAACCACCAAGCAATTTCACTCACAAAATATAAGCCTTTAAGTAGCTCATCAGAAAAGTCCTATTCCAAAGGAATTTTACTTGTTGATTTATGAGTTGTAATGGCAGAAGAGGTTAAGTATAGCTATTCAAAAAGCTTTCCTTAATCCTGTGAAAAATGATTTTTTAATATAGCTACTCATTCCTCTTCTAAGTGGCTTAGATTTCTTTCTTCTGTATTCACTCCACTGAGTACAGTAAAGGAGAGTTAATAGATGTTGACTGATGAGCTTCACAGCAACCCATACCAGTACCTAAAACAAAGGGACAGTCAAGCAGTTCCAGGAACCCTAGGGGCAGGTCAGATGTTGGGGAACAGGACTGTCACCAGTCCTCACGCTGAAGTGTCCCAGCCACACAAAGTCCTCCCTCTATTGAGGCCACTCACAACATACCACGATGCCCCAATCCCAACATACTGAACTCTGGGCTTTTACTTTTAAACCTTACCACTTACAAATTGTCTTGAACAATGTCCACATAGAAATTGATGAGATTTATCATAATCTGAGTGCGACTGATTAAAATGACTCATCTTGCCAGATCAATTTTCTTGAAGCCTTGCAGTGCTTTCTGCTAATCTGGAAAATTAATCCATGTTACTATGCCACTGGGTCAAGGTGTTAACCTTCCAAATTAACACTTGTATTTGAAAGTGGAAGAATCTAGAGAGAAGAGAAGGTAGTGTAAGAGAGTAGCAGGGCTGAGGGAAGCATTTTAGAGCCACTCTTCTTTTAAAATCCACATTGTTCAATCAACAATACTCTCTATTGCAGGGACCTCCTGGAAATTCTGGCTTCCCGTTAAATATTTTGGAGAAAACATTTTAAAAATATAGTAAAAATGCAAACACGCACACATACCATCCTGTGATGCACTGTTCACTTTCCAGAACTAACAAGTGCTTATATTTTATCACTTTTTTTCAGATTTTTAAAAAATAGAGCATTTTAGATACATTTGAGACAGTCTTTGTTACTCTTCTCCCCCCTACCTCGCCCTCCCTACTCTCCAAAGACTACCATTATTTAAATTGTATACTTGTCTTGTGTAGATTTCTGGGTCATTTTATGTATAGATCTATGAATAAACAATATATAATATTGCTCTGTATGTTCTTTTAATTATTTATAAATGCACTCATGTTATACATATTCTTCAACTTGCTTTTTATCACTCAACATTGTGTTTTAGGTTGTCCATATAAATATATATGTAACTAGTTTGTTCACTTTAACTTCTAGGTAGTATTTTCATTATATAACTGACTACATAATTTACTTCTCTATTAGATATTTCCAATTTTTATCATTATACACAACACTGTGTAAATATCCTTATCCATATCTCTGCACATGTGCAAGAACTCTCAGGGGGCACCTACACTACTAAGTGGAATTGCTGGGTTGTAGGATGTGAGCACTTCCATCTTTACTGCATAGTACCAATTGATTCTGTAAAGGGATTCTGTAAATTTTCATTCCCACCAGCAATATTTGATATTTCCTTTCTCTACATGCTCATCAGCATTTTATACTGTCAGACCATTTGCCAATCTGATGAGTGTAAAATAAAATCTTCCTATTTATTTTAAATTTTCTTAATGATTACCAAGCTGGAAGATCTTTTCATAATTATTGGCCATTTGGGTTTTCTATTTTATAAATTGTCTTTTCATCTATTTTACTTAATTTTCTTTTAAGATGTTTGTCTTTTTGACAAACTTATTTGTAGGAGGGTTTTTTTTTATATTCTGAATACTACTATTGTGTCTCATATATGTTTGTGGATATCTTCTCTCTATATGATGTCAGTCTTATAATTAACTTTGTTGAGATTTATCAGACAGACATTTTTAATACAGATATATAGTTTTTTTTTCTTAATACATTATATTGTATTTTTCACTTTATTCTAAAATACACTATACTGCAATTATATACAAACTACATATGTAAAGCATACAAAGAAAAATATGTACATTTATACACACACAAGTATATCCCACATATCACACACAAGTATATCCCACATATCTTCTCTCTATATGATGTCAGTCTTATAATTAACTTTGTTGAGATTTATCAGACAGACATTTTAAATACAGATATATAGTTTTTTTTCTTAATACATTATATTGTATTTTTCACTTTATTCTAAAATACACTATACTGCAATTATATACAAACTACATATGTAAAGCATACAAAGAAAAATATGTACATTTATACACACACAAGTATATCCCACATATCACTTTCTCTAACAGTCTGCAGAAGTTTAACTCACCAAACCGAATGAGTTATTATATTACAAACCTATGCTATTCAGATGGGTCTACTCTGTTGTGTAGCAATTGTTGTTCATCTAAGATTGAGTGCCAATTATATTAGGGATGCAGTATAGAATTTAGCATCAGAAAGACCCGATAGCAAGTCACAGCTCTGCTAAGTATATGACCTTAACCTCTTCATGTCTCAGTTTCCTTACCTGAATCATGGATTTTATCAAAGTAACTACCACACAGATTCCTCTTATCTGTCTTGATCTTCTCATGTATAAAAAAAGCTTAATGCCCTAGCTGGTTTGGATCAGTGGATAGAGCATCGGCCTGCGGACTGAAGGGTTCCGTGTTTGATTCTGGTCAAGGACACATGCCTGGTTTGTGAGCTCGATCCCAACGTGGGGCTTGCAGGATGCAGCTAATCAATGATTCTTTCTCATCATTGATGTTTCTATCTCTCTCTCCCTCTCCCTTCCTCTCTGAAATCAAATTATTTTAAAAAGGTGAAAATAATAGTGCTCTTCTAAACCCCATACAATTAACTCATTTGATTCTTACAACAACATAATGTAGGAGGCACTATTATCTCTATTTTACAGATGAAGAAACTGATGGACAGAGGGTAACTGACTAGAGTGAGGCCACACAGTTAACACATAGCAGAGCTAGGACTGAAACCTCCAGAACCCATACTCTATAGCACTGTATTGTACTGCTTCCCAGTAATTTCTTCCTTGTAAGTAAATGAAAGCATGACTATAAAACACTTAGCCTACTGCTCAGTCTATAGACATATGTCTATTTTTTTCTAATTTTCCATAAAGGCTATTCTAAATTTTTCACTTTACTCCAAACTTGAAATAGTCCCATAGATAACCTTACATTAGAGCTTCAGTCTTTTTGCAGCAAGGGTTCAAGAATCTGGAGAAGGGCTGCGCATAAATGAATAGAGACTAGACAAGAAATATAAATTTGGAAGGCATTTGGGGGAACCAGGTGGAAACTTAGCTCTAGTGACTAAGCTCTCTGAATCTCCGGACTCACGGCTTTTTATTAACACATTTTTCCCTTTAGCAAAGCAGATATACATATCAAAGGTAAGGTTTGGTAAACAATAAAGGATTATCAGGTTAGGGGAGATGCCCACAACTGTTCAGCAGCAGGTAATAATATGCAGATTTTCAGCCCTGCTGAAGATGTCCATCAGCCTTCTGACAAACTTCTTGCATTTATTATGCTAGCTACTGTTCTTTAGCCTCCAGCACATTGGTAGACACCAATATCTTCTGTAGAACACTAGAGCTATGGAATCAATTAAAGTTGTCATGTAATGAGAATCTCATTACCTGCAAACGTTTGTCTTCTCTTTAGCCTTTTCCTTCCCCTCCCTCTCCTTTTTCTCCTCCTCCTTCAAAACACCTTTGAGAAACGTCACGTGCCTTAAGTTAAAATTTCAAAGTGAAGATCCTAAACAGGCGCACTTTCAAAGTTTTTCTTATGCTCACATATAAATACCTAGTCTAAAACATGGAATATAGCATGTGTTTACTGAATGCCAGATTTTATTATTCAGATTTTTTGTGTCAATATGCACCAGGATAATTCTTTTTGATGGGGGGAGTTGGATTTCTATAGCAGCATGAGTGGGAGATGGGTATAGGAGCCATGTGATATTAAAGGAAGAGAGTTCATCTTCTCCTTTCCTTCCAACAGAGAATTTCACCTCCTTCCCAAGGTAACTCCTGTACTCATGTCAATGATCTTATCCACTTTTGCTACTTTCAGTATATTAATCCCACTTTCAAGTCCTCAATCTTTCATCCTTTTGTATTCTGTAAATTCTCTGTTTTTGATTCTAAGATATCCTCACTTGTAAAGAAAAAATGCCACATTAAACGTTATGACTCATATAGATATAGATTTCATCATATATCACTCGAGCCTACATGAAAAGGAAAATATAAGCAAGTAAATCAAATAAGGTAATCCTAAAATTTCACATTCATAGTATAATTCCTCACATACCCAGGACTGTTGATGCCATTTTTAATGTTGATGTTGACATATAATACAATATTATACTCCCATTTTCCAGGAGAGCTCCCCTGTTGTCTTCAAGATACTCTCCCAAGTGCTTCACCCATCCATCCTCTGAGCTTTTTTTTTTTTTTTTGAGATTTTTTGTATTTTATTCCTAGGTATCTTAATTTTTTTGGTGCGATGGTAAATGGGATTGCCTTTTTAGTCTCTCTGTCTGTAAGTTCACTATTGGTGTAAAGAAAGGCCATAGATTTCTTGGCGTTAATTTTGTATCCTGCTACATTGCCAAATTCATTTATTAAGTCTATTAGTTTTTTGACGGAGTCTTTAGGATTTTTTATGTACAATATCATGTCGTCTGCAAATAAAGACAGCTTTAATAAACTTAACTAAGGAGGTAAAAGACCTATACACAGAAAACTACAGGACACTGAAAAAAGAGATAGAGGAAGACGTAAACAGATGGAAGAACATACCAAGTTCATGGATTGGTAGAATCAACATCATTAAAATGTCCATACTACCCAAAGCAATCTATAGATTCAATGTACTCCCCATTAAAATACCAACGGCATATTTCACAGACCTTGAAAGAACTCTTCAAATTCAAGAAGATAGAAATTATATCAAGCATCTTCTCAGATCACAGTGGCATAAAACTGGAAATCAACTACAATAAATACAATCCAAAGAAATCAAACACATGGAGACTAAACAGCATGCTATTAAACAAGGACTGGGTCACCAGAGAGATCAAGGAAGAAAGAAAAAACATCATGGCAACAAATGACAATGAAAACACAACAATCCAAAATCTATGGGACACAGCGAAAGCAGTCTTGAGAGGGAAGTTCATAGCTCTACAAGCCTATTGCAAAAAACAAGAAACAATGCTAATAAATTACCTAACCCTACAACTCAAAGAGCTAGAAAAGAGCAGCAAGAAAAGCCCAGTGTAACCAGAAGGAAGGAAATAACAAAGATCAGAGCGGAGATAAATGACATAGAGACCAAAGAAACAATACAAAAGATCAACAAAACCAAGAGCTGGTTCTTTGAAAGGATAAACAAGATTGATGGACCTCTAGCCAGGCTCACCAAGAAGCAAAGAGAGAGGGCTATAACTAGATTAATTATTTAATATGTAGTTTTAGAAGATAATAATATTTTATCAACAATTTATATGGAAATTACTTAATTTTTCTCATTTCATACAAATTGTTGTGTTGGCCTACTTCTTGAATTACTGAATTATCCTGAGTTATTTCCCCAGAACAGGTCAAAGCACAGGTCAAAGAATCAAGTAAATAAAATATATGGTGACAGAGGAGATCTGACTTTGGGTGGCAAATACACAATGCAATATACAAATGATGTATTATTATAGAATTGTACACTTGAAACCTATATACTTTTATTAACCAATGTCATCCCAATAAATTAAATTTAAAAGATAATCTAATAAATAAAAATAAAAACAATGAAGTTCCTTTTTCTCCCCATCCCCATCTTGCTGACAAGAGTCCAGAAGGAATGTTGCTGATGAAGGTATGAAGAAATTAGTGTATTCATCCCTCCTATGACAATATAAATTTGAACATCTATTCTCGAGGATATTTTGACATTATGTTTTAAAAATAGGTTGTATAAATGACTTTTTTTCGTTGTTAATCCTCACTGAGGATATTTTTTCTATTGATTTTTAGAAAGAGTAGAAGGGAAGGGGAGAGATAGAGATAAAGAGAGAGAGACAGAGAGAGAGAGAGACAGAGAAACATTGATGTGAGAGAAACACATTGATGGATTGCTTCCCACATGTGGCCAGACCGGGCTGGGGATTGAACCCACAACCCAGATATGTGCCCTTGACTGAGAATCAAACCTGTGACTCTTTGGTGCACGGACTGATGCTCTGAGCACTGAGCGTACCTTTCAGGGCAGTAGTGTAAATATATTAACCTAGCAATTCAAATTACAGAAATTTATCCTAAAGAAACATTTAGAAAAGTACTCCAATATATAGATAGAAGGATGTGTGTCACAGAGTCATTCAAAGAAGTGAAAAATCAAAACAAACTAAATATTTCACTATTGTTGGTTAAACAAATTATGGTGTATCCATATAAAAATATTTTAGCTACCAAAAATCATGAATTAGTTTCATGCCTATTCAAATGATGTGGTAAACACAGTAATGCCTACTAATAGTTTCACTCCCTACCTGTATTTCTTGACACATCCTTGTAGTAAAATAGAGCCATGTAATTCATTCTGGCCAATAAAATGTGGAAGTCAGGTGTGCAACTTCCAAACTCAGGCTATTAAAGGCAGAGATTATGAGAATTTCCAATCTCTTCCTTTTCATACTTTAAAAATTGAGGAGGCAGGACATTCCAAATTTGCAGCTACAAGATGATGACACTTCCATCAACCTGGGTCCCTACATGAATGTGTGGTACAGAGCACGCCATTGACCAATTTGGAATATTTAACATGAACAAGAAATAAACATTTACATAGTAAACCATTGAGATTTGGTGATTTTCCTTAGAGTTACCATATGACCCAACAATCCATCTTCTGGGTCTAACCCCAAATTTGAAAATACCTATTAGTAAAGATATACATATGTATCCTTATGTTCATTACAGTAGTATTCACAATAGCCAAAACATGGAAACTACCTAACTGTCCTTCAATAGGTGATTGGATAAAGATGTGGTACATACATAAAATGGAGTACTACTCATCCATAAAAAGATGAAATATTGTTATTTGCAACAACATGATGGATCTTGAGAGTATCATGCTAAGTGAAATAAGTCATTGAAAAAGGACAAGAACCAAATGATTTCACTCATATGGGAGATATAAAGCAAAAAGCAAACAAGGAACAAACAAAACAAGCAAACTCATAGATACAGACAACAGAATGGTGGTTACCAGAGGGTAAGAAATGGGGGAGGATGAAAAGGGTAAAGGGGATTAAATACATGGTGATGGAAAGAGACTATAGTTTATGTGATGAGCACAGAATGCAGTATTCAGATTTTGAATTATAAAGTTGAACACCTGAAACTTACATAATGTTATTAACCAATGTTACCCCAATAAATTTAAGTTAAAAAATGATTCATATTATATTAAATGAAACAAGTGTCAAGGATATAATATACTAAAAGGTAATACATCTTGCTTTTGTATACTGAATGACATTATTTTATAAATTTTCTTTATTATAATTCTCTCCTGATTTTTTAAATTAGCATGTTTTAATACATAAAATCATTTTTTTTCACTTTGTAAAACCTTTAGAACAAAACAAGTTAGACACAATGATCAAGAAATAAACAAACAGAAACACAAAAACATATCTAAATTCTACCAGCTCTTTTACAAGCTAATAGTTTTTAGAAGTATGGGATATGAAGATGTACAGACAGTCAAAGTTGCTCAGTCCATTTTGTGTGTTGTGGTGGGGGAAAGTAAGTGCTTATATGTTGCAACCCTGGGGCAAGTGTAAGAAGATACTTGGTGGCGGTAGGAAAGTGTGGTATCATGCAATGTGGGATGGAACATTAAGAACAAATGTGTGCTCTATGGAAAATGCCGTGGAGGTAAGTATTGAACCTGGAGAGGAAGAGCAAAATCTTAATTATCCAAAAGGCAGCAGAAATAACTGCCCAAGCAAATGGTATTTATATAAAGCTTTTGTGGCCCTCATGAAATTCTGAAGTTAGTGTTCTCCGTCAGCCCAGACTCTGACCTCTCTTCCTCTGGCTCCCTCCGCCCCTTTCTTTCCTACCTTGTCTCGGGGCCTTCTCTAGCCTCCTCCCTCCCATGCTTATGTTATTCCAGGAACCATCATGGCCTCAGGGTATTTTCCATTACTCAGAAATTTTTCCATGACTATAAAAGCAGTGGGATGGCAAGAGACTATGCATGGCCTTTCAGATGAAAGTAAAGTGGGAAGAGTTCCTTTGCGGTCGGTCCCTCATGGTGACAAGTGAAGATTGTAGAGAAACGTGAGTGTGTCCGATTTAGTGAAGGTTATTGCCCCAGAGGCAGAAGATAGTTTTCCCTGATAGTGGTTAGCCCAGTGGGATACATGTGAGGGCCAGGAGTTTTCTCTTGTTGCTGCAAAAGCATTGCCTAATCACTTTACTGTATCCCATGCAATAAGGCCAAGTCCGTAAGCAGGGAGCTCCCTAATTCTCTGACCTGACATTGATGTAAAGCTTCAAAGATGCTTTTCTTAAAAGCAGAGAGAACTGAATGGGGGTTTGACTCTGTGCCATGGTGATAATGAGGATCAGCTAAGGAGGTCTGTTACTGGCAGAGCTGGTGTGTGTTTTAAGATACACAGTGGTGCCAGGAAACAATACCAAGTGTGAGAACAAGCAGACTGAGTCACGACCCATTGCAGATTCTAAATTGTACACTTCTGTCTCTATATACAGCACGGCAGAAGTGTCATTTCTGTTGTCACGAGAACTTTTTAGATTGTCACCAGCATAAGCACAGCAGCAACGGTAGCATTTCTTTATTATATTAGCTACATCTGAATTCCGCAGCGAGATGTAGTTTCCCTGACACATTTGACTTGGGAATACGGTGCTGGGAGAACTTCTGGTGGAAACGGGACGGTGCTTCTTGATTTTGTGCAAAGAAAAGTCATTCTTGTTGACATAGACTGAGTGTTGTACTTTTTTTGGATCTGGCTGTCAGAAATCTCCAAGTATGGTATGAAATATGTATAATATTCTTTCAGCGAGTCTATTTTTTTTTAAACCAGTATTATGTGAGTTTGAAAACAGAATGGGAGCGCCCTCGTTAATAATCTTTCGGCGTCCGATTGTGCAGCTGAGGTGCTGGAGGCGAGGGGCTGTCACACATTCAAATGTCAAGGAAAGAAAAGCATTTTAAAGGGTCACATGTGTTTCCCTTCTGTTATTCCTCCTTTTTATTTAAAAAAATCTTTGGTTCATTTTGGAGAAAAGCTCTTGTTTATGAAGACACTATAAAAATATAGGCTTCCTTTGTTACTTAAGGCAAACCAATTCTGGAGAATGCCTTGGGGACGCTTTAATGAATGATCTCTTTTATTTCTTTTCCTATGTGGTTTTTTTTTTTAATCTCTGGTAAAATTAAGTCTATTTGGTCTTAAGAACACAGAAATTTTCTGACTACAGAAATCTTACTCTGACCTGATACAGAGAAAATTCAGTTTAAACAGGGATTAAACACACACACACACACACACACACACACACACACACACACACTCACTGTATGGAACTAGATGAAAAAGAATCCAGGGTCCTTACCTTCAAGAAGCTATAATATAATATTTTTAAAGCTCTAAGTGCTAACTCTTTCTTTCTGACATTAAAAAATTTACATGCAGTAAAATTCACTCTTTTTGGTGTATAGGCTGTAAGTTTTGACAAATGCATACAATCATACAGTCACATAACTACCACCATAATAAAGATGTACAACAGTTTTACCCCAAAACATTCCCCTAAGTCCCTTGAGAGCCAGAGCCGGACCCCACCACCAAACCCATAGTTTTGCCTTTTCCAGGATGTCCTATAAACTGAATTATACAGTATGTAGGCTTTGGAGCCTGGCTTCTTTTATAGCAAAATGCATTTATGATTTTTCCATAGTCTTACATGAATTTATAGTGCTGAGTAGAATTTCATTATCTGAATGTTCCGCAGTCTGTTTATCCATGCACCAGTTGAAGGACATCTATGTTGTTACTAGTTTGGGGTGATTATGAATAAAGTTACTGTCAATATTCATGTACTGGTTTTTATGTAAACACTAGAGGCCCGGTACACGAAAATTCATGCACTTGGGGGGTCCCTCAGTCCGGCCTGCACTCTCTCACAGTCTGGGGCTGCTCTGGCAGATATCCCTCAGGCAGCCTGGGAGCCTTGGGGGATGTCCGACTGTGGCTTAGGCCCACTCCCCTGCAGCCACCTCTGCAGAAGGCGTGGCACCAGGATTGGGCCCGGACCCACACCGCCGCCTCTCCCGCCACCTCAGCGGAATGGGGGGGCACCAGGACGAGGCCTGCGCCACTGCCTCTACATAAGGGGGGATGCCGGGACCACCATGGCTGGCCTGGCAGCACAGGCTCGCTGGCCCCATCCCCTGCCCACTGGTCATTCCAGCAGGTCATTCCGGAAGGTCGTTCTGCTGTCCGGTCTAATTAGCATATTAGCTCTTTATGATATAGGATAAGGTTTTGTTTCTTTTTTGTAAATACCTGACTGGAACTGTTAGTGCATATGGTAAGAGTATTTTTACCTTAAAAAAAAAAAAACATGGAAAATTGTCTTTTATAGTGGCTTGTATTCCCACCAGCAATGTACAAGAATTCCTTTTGCTTAGCATGCTTATTCACAGTTGATATTATCAGTTCTTTGTAAATTGTATTCATTCTAATAGTCAGTAGTGACATTTCACTATGGTTTTCATTAGCATTTCCCTAATGATTAATGAAGAGGGACATCATTTCCTGTGCTTATGATCCATGTGTCTTCTTTGGTGATGTACTTGTAGAAATCTTGGGCCCATTTTGAAAAAATGGATTTTTTTTTTTCCTTACTGAGTTTTGAGAGTTCTTTATATATTCTGGGCAAAAGTTTTTCATTAGATATATGTTTTCCCAAATATTTTCATGCCATCTATGGCTTCTCTTTTACCCTTTTAGTCTTGTCTTTTGCAAAGCTGATTTTCATTTTGATGAAATCTAATTTATCCATTTTTTTGGTGTCTGTCATATCTAAGTAATTTAAGCCTGTCCAAAAGTCACAAATATTTTTCTTACTTTTTATTTTATAAATTTGATAGTTTTAGATTTTACGTTTAAGTATATGATTTGTTTTGAGTTAATTTTTGTATATGAGGTATGGGCCAAGGTTCATTTTTTTATTTTTATTTTGTCCAATTGCTTTCACATCATTCAATGAAAATACTATACTTTGTCCTTTAAATTGCCTTCGTGCCTCTGCCAGAAAGCAATTGATCAAATATGTGTGAGTCTACTTCTGACTCTCAATTCTGTTCTGTTGACCTATGTGTCTGCCTTTTCACCAATACCACATTGCCTTGATTACTATAGCTTTATAGCAAGTCTTAAGATCAGATTCTGTGAGTCTTCCAACTTGTTTATTTTTTCAAATTTGTTTTGGCTTTTCTAGTTCCTTTTGCTTTCCATATGAAATTTAGAATCCAGTTTGTGATTTATTAAAAAAAAAATACTACTGGGATTTAAATTGGGATTGTGCACCTTGAAAGGAACTGTGGGCCACGAGGAGGCTGCAGTAGGCACAAGGGTGGGTCTTGGCCCATCCTCTGTGCCCCCGCCCGGCCTCTCCCGCCTCAGCCCCTGGGCCCCTGTTTGCCAGCAGCCTCCGCCATCACTCCCACGCACTGACGGCACCAGCCCCACTCGTACCCGCTAATGGCGCAGAGTGATTGGGGCTGGTGCCAGCAGCTGGTGCGAGCGCTGGGCAGGACCGCGGCATGCAGGAGCAAAAAATTTTCAGTAACCACCAGAGTCTCGCCCAGATGACAGTAACCAGTGCCCCACCTTGGTCTGGCACCCCCGCTCACCTGCTCCACCATCCCACCACAGCCAACGCCTGCCATGTTCCACACACACCCCCTGGTGATCAGCGCACGTCATAGCGACCAGTTGTTCGGTTGTTCCGCTGTTCGGTCTATTTGCATATTAGCCTTTTATTATATAGGATATATCTCTATATATAAAAGCCTAAGCAACCTTTAAGACTGAATGACCGAAACAAATGGTCAACCAGTTGCTATGATGCGCACTGACCTCCAGGGAGCAGACACTCAATGCAGAAGCTGCCTACTGGTGGTCAGTGTGTTCCCACAGCCAACCTCCCATGGCCCATGCCCTCACTTAGCTGGCTCTCCCATTGGCCCTGATTGGGGGGCCAGTCAGCCAACCTCCCACGGCCTGTCCCCCCCCCCCGGCCCACCTCCTGTGGCCCCTCCCCCTTGCTGGCCAACCTCCGGCAGCCCCTCCCCCCGGTTGGCTGGCCCCCCCAATGGCCCTGATCGGGGGGCCAGCCAGCCAATATCCCGGGGTCCCTCCCCATAGCCAGCCGGCCCCCTGATAGGCCTCGATCACCGGCCAGGCTGAGGGACCCCACCCGTGCACGAATTTGTGCACCAGGCCTCTAGTATATATATAAACTTCTGCAAAACACAATTAAGAATCCTAATCCTAGAATCGATCTACATGAGCTAACATCCTAGAATCTATCTACATGAGCTAACATTCCTGTTTGCGATCTTGGCATTTGACAGTTACATAACACCAGTTTGATAAAACATTGGAGAAAAATCCTGAGATTATAAAATCCATTTCTTGGCCCAATACGTTCTGGTGGTAGGTCACAGCATAAATCATCACTTAGTTTTTAGGTATGCAAATCCATAGACTAGGCCTTAGAAGTCAATGTAAGTAGATACAAAAAGAGCTCATCTTCATAGCATACTCTGCTCAGATGTATCAAAAGAGCAAACTTCAAACTGGAAATGATTCTCTCTGCCCATGAAGACTGAGTGGTATCACACACAGAACCACTGTTTCCTGCAGTGCCCCTGTATGTTTGTCCTATTTGAAGAATGCCAACACAGCTGCCTGGAGACACATGCTCCAAGTTAAATTACGAGAAGGAAGGATGTAAAAGGGTATTCAGATCATATTGGAATAATTCCTAGTCCAAATAAAGCCTATGAAAGGGAGCCTGAAATTCACGTTCATGGGGTCCTGAGGTCACTATGTTAACATCACAGAAAAGAATAGTACTCTTTTCAGTGGTTCATCTACCCCCCTGTTTGTTTCTTCCCTTCAATTAGATTGTTTGGTGAATTGCCAATTTTCTTGGTTTCCTGCAGATTTTCATTGTAGAAATTGTAAAAATCTTTTAATTGCACCAAACCATGTACCCATCTTTTATTGACATGGGGCTGGCTGTGTCTTGAGAAATTTTCAGTCAAAGTCTGTGGAGAAAAGTTTAGCAGTGTGTTTTGCACATTGAAGGGGAAAAAACAAAGAGAGGGGTTTTTTTCTTGTTGTCATATGCTTTCTGGCATCATTTTAAATGTATTTATAATACTGCTGTCATTAATATTATGCTCACTTGGTTGAAATTATTTTGTTGTTCCCCTTTGGAAATAGAGCTGATAAATAATAGACTGATAAATAATAACACATTATATAAGTACTGTAGATTATTTAACATTCTGACTAATGAGATATTTCCTACCCCAAAATGACAATCTTCAGAGCTTTGCAGATATAAGCTTGTCAATCTCAGATCTTAAGTAGTGTTTACATGTGAAAGACAAATCTGATACATTTTAAAATGGTTAATTTTTTCCTCACACATTTTTTTTTTTTTTTATGAAACCACTGGTGGAATAGTAGTCATGACGAAAAGTTTTCATTAAAAACTGACCTTGTCTGTATGGCATTGAGCCAGATCAGACAACACAAGCTCACGGAAGCTCAAAGATTTTTGAGAATATAGATTCAGATTCTGCTAATGTTGATTTCACTTTGGTTTATTGTCAAACAAGCAAATAAGCATGGCAAGAACTATAAAGGAGATGGAGGTACAAATGAGTGGACTATAAAGGATACTGGGGTACAACACAATTCGCCTCTCTGCTGTCCTCTTGTTATGCCACTCCTCAAGGAAATCATCCGTCATAGGAGCTGGAATCTTGGGCTCTTTCCTGAGGCATCAGTTATACTTGATTAGCATGTGAGAAAATGCTTTCTGTGCCAAGTTACCTACTTCCCACATCATCAGCTTTTCTTATCGGCAGTAGGCTGGGCCATGACCTGGCATAGGTGTTCTCCCTCTAACGTGCTCCATTTAGACTCTATCCACTTGGTCCTGATTAGACTATCTGCTTTCTTTTTCAAGCAAATTTCCACTATCAGGGATGTTGTTAAGGTTTGTCATTGCTTTAAGAGAAAGATATGCCCACAGCAAAGCATATCTAAACACTCAGATTCTCAACCTTTGTGGCTAATTCTAAGTAACCTAACAGGCTATGGAAGTCCCCAGGAAGTTAGCTAGGATGCAGACATAAGAAGAGCAATTGGGTAATCATAGAGTAATTTAAATGCTGATTGCTTTGGATTATTTTTGTAGGAACATGATTTTGTAAATATGTTTTCATTGATTTTAGAGAGAGCAAAGGAGGGAGAGAGAAACATCAATTTGAGAAACATTAATTGGTTGCCTCCCATAGGCACCCAGACAGGAACTGAGCCCAAAACCTGGGCATATGCCCTGACTGGGAATATAATTGGCAACCTTTTGGTGCAGAGGAAGATGCTCAACCAACTGAGCTACACTGGCCAGGGCTAGAAACAGGATTTAAAAAAATCCTTCATGCAACTCTCAAATCATCAAATATATGTAATTTTGAAAACCATCAATAGAAAAAGAGACTAGAACATTGGGTTTTAAATAAAATGTCTCCAACCACTTCTCTAGGCTCTAAAAATTTCTATGACCCTGGATTCTCAGTCCTTCAGTCACTTCAGTTATAAAAAGAAATAGAATAAATTTCTTGACAAGGTAGTTTATTCAATCACATAGAATACATTAAAAGCTGGTTGTGTCTGTCTGAAGAAGTATTTTTGATAGTGTCAGGAGCTCTCTTGCTCTCTCCATTAGGAAAAAGGATCCCTTTTTATTATGAGAAAGTTGCCTTCTAATGCATTCTTGAAGCAGTCAAATGTCCTGATTATTATATTCTCTCCACAATAATGTAACAATTTAATATTAACCCTGAGCATCTATAGGGGGAGATTAAGACTGAGGGCTAAGGAAATGTGTTATTGCTGCTAGGAAGGAATTTAGAGAATGCGTGATGAAAGGGGAGTGCTCCCATGGGAATGGTTCCTATGAACTCTTCATTGGGGAGTTCAAAACCAGAAGGAAGTTTGGGGCCAAGGGTAATGTAAGGAAAAGATTTGAGAGACCACTTTCAATGGGTTCCCAGTGGTGCCTATAATTGGAGACAGTACTTCATGGGATCTAAAAACTATGTTTTTAAGAGGAAAAAGAAAACTATGAGTGTAGATATTTAAGTCACCTCCACTTCCACTTGCCAGGGAAATGACTATGGAGTATGACACAAATACGCCAGTACTAGTGCTGGAACTGAGTAAAAAATGCCACTCACATGCCACACACTTAGAAATTTCAATTGCATTGAATGTGATATGGAAGGCCAATTTATGACTTTCCATACTGTAAATTACCTGGCAAACAGGTACAGGAGAACCTGAAAGAACCCCCAAACACCCTATTATTGATGAATGAGGGCAGAATATGGGGCAAACAGCCACAGCAAACAGAAAATATGTATGGATGAGCTTCCGTCTAGAGCAGATGGCCCCAGAAACCAAGAGTTGGCAGAGTTGGGCTTCCTCGGAAAGACATGGAAAAGATACTGTAAGTCAAAAGGAGACCATCTGGAGGAAGCAGAGGAAATGCCTTCCCTAAAATAGATTTACTGCAAGAAGAAAAGTTCCATGTTATAAAATGATTAATTTGGGTTCTCAAAAATAAATGTCAAATATCAAAAGAAGAAGTTGAGGAAAGTCAAATTTCATGAAGGAAAAAAATAAAATTATCCAACTAAAACCTGAAGAGAGACAATGAACAGCAGACCAGATATTGCAGAAAATTTACTTTAGTGAAATAGAAAAGTTTCAAATTATATCCAGGGGTGAAGAATAACAAGATGGAAATAATTTTAGGACAGATGAGTCTTATGAAAGAAAAATTCTAATTGTCAAATCTGTGTATAATAGATACTAGAATGATAGAAACCAAGAATAAGGAAGTGAGAGAAAATGTTTCTACTCTGTCTACAGACAATGTAGAAACAAATAACAAAAGAAGTTTTATAAATAAATAAAGGTTGGGTGCAGATGGAAAAAGGGGGAGTGGAAATAGGGGCATCTGTAATAATGTGAACAGTAAAAATAAAATTAAAAAAAAAAACACAAATTAAAAAGAATTAATAAAGGCTGAATCCACAAAGAGCAAAGTTCTCTGAAAATAACCAACTTAAGAATAAATAGAAAAAAATTTAAAAATTTTTAAATACTATTTATATTCATCTAAAACATGGAGGGACCTGGAGAGCATTATGCTAACCAAGATAAGCTAGTCAGAGAAAAATAAATATCACATGATCTCATTCATATGTGGACTCTAATGAACAATATAAACTGATGAACAAATAGATCCAAGACAAAGAAGCATGGAACAGACTGTTGAAGGAAGGCAGGGGAGGGTGGGTGGGAAGAGATCAACCAGAGGACTTGTATGCATGTATGCATAACCCATTGACACTGACAATAGGGTGGTGAAGGCCTGGGGTGGAGGGGGGGCAGGAGCGGGCTAGAAGGGTCAATGGGGGAAAATGGGAACATATGTAATACTTTCAACAATAAAGATTTTTTTTAAATAATAATAAAGTTATTGGTAAAAAAAAAAAAATGAACAAAATAAATCCAGAGACATAGAAGCATGAAACAGACTGACAAATCTCAGAGGGAATGGGGGAGGGGGTGGGTGGGAAGAGATTAACCAAAGAATTGTATATGTGCATAACCCATAGATAGAGACAACAGTGCCTTAAAGGCCTGGGGAGACAATGGCGGGGGGCGGGGGGTAGGGGAGGGGGACATCTGTAATACTTTCAACAATAAAGATAAATTTTAAAAAAATAAAGAAAAATAAAATATTAATATCCTCAAAATGCATATTATAATAATAAAAGTCCAAGAGGCGTCACGACCAAAATGACCAAACGACCAGTCACCATGAGGTGCATGGAGCACCTCTCAGGCCCAGCGCCCAGCGGGCCACATCCTCGCACGGCGGGAGGTGGGAGGCAGGAGGTGGGAGGCAGGAGGTGGGAGGCAGGAGGCGGTGTGCCTCCTTGCAGCAATGGGAAGCTGGGCACCTCCTCATGCGATTTCAATCCTGTGCTGGGCCTCTAGTAATTTAATAACTTTCTAAGGCAAATCATTACTGGAAATGTTTTCCTTTGGGACTTTACATTCTAGTAGCATTAACTAGTCATGACCATTTCAAATGGATTTTTTTTTAAATCCTCACCAAGGACAGTCTTTCATTGATTTTAGACACACACACACACACACACACACACACACACACACACTCACACACAGAGAGAAGAGAAATATGGAGGTGAGAGAGAAACATTGATCGGTTGCCTCCCATATGCACCGGTGATCCAACCCGAAACCTAGGTATGTGCCCTGACCAGGAATCGAACCTGCAACCTTTTGGTGTACAGGATGATGCTCCAGCCAACTAAGCCACCTAGCCAGGGTACAAATGGCTTTTTAATCACTACCCTTCCAACTATCTCTAAACAAGATTTACATTCAGTAAGTGTCAAATAAAATCTATTGTCCAAGAATTTTAGGACAATAAAACTAAATTTTAATCAAACCTAATAAAGAAAACTAAAAGTATTGGACTAATTTTGTTAGCATGCACAAACCAGAGGTCCTACCTAACTCCCTGCTTAGATTAAGAATTTAATCTATAAAAATTTTAGTTAACACTTTAGGAACAGCTTTTTGTCCAGCACAATTAATTTTTCTAGAATATTCGCTTATTTCAATTAGCCAATTTAAATTAGCCTGAAAACTTGACTACTATTTTACTGTCAAATTTGATACTCTAATAACAATCTTATTTTACCCTGTAAATATTAGTGGAAAGGATTATTTGCCTTCTTGAGTAGGCCCTGAGCATTCCTGGTGCTAGGCTGGGTTTAGATATCGTAAACCCACTTCCCCACACCATGGGTACAAGACAACTCAAACAAGTCTTGTTTCAGTGAGAGGGCAGCTGCTGTCGGCCAAGTCTCTGTCTGTTACCTGGGTCCCGATTTGAGCTGGGCATGGGAAGCTAAGCAGCCATGGGGACAGGAGACCTCCCTCAGAAGGGGTAAGGGTTCAGGCCCCTGAAAAGTTGGGGGGGGTGAGGGTCTGTGCCCCACCTCTGTTGACCCCCAAGTTCTCTCCTGATGGCCCCTCTGCGACTGTGCCTGTCTTAGGTTGTTCCTTTCCTGAGGAATCTTACCCGTCTCTGGCTAACCAGCCATCCTCCGGGGCCAAGCAGGGTGATGTGAGGTTCAGTTCTGTCTCCTTGGTAGTCTATGCCCCCATGGCCTCCATGCCCAGCACCTGCCTTGGGACCCCCTCGCCTGCTGTCGGGGCCCCAGCACTGATCACATATCTTGGGGAACCCGGGTTTCTTCTCCAGGGAGGGCCCAGCTCGCCCCACTGGGCGAGAGACAGATCCATGGTACCAGCCATCACGAGGCTTCAACCTCGGCATGAACAGAAAGCTCAGGCAACAGCTGTGGGCAATTGGATTGTGAAAAGAGGGTCCCTCTTGGCCAAAAGGGCAAGAGGGGCCAATATAGAATGCTCAGGTGCCTTCCCAGGGGGCCCTCTACACAATGGAAGGGTTTAAATCCTTTCATGTCCTTTTTAAATTGCTGCCAGACATTCAAAGAATTGGTATGTAAGTTTGTTTGGGATAATTGTATATTATGCTGTTGTAATTCTAAAATATCAAGAGATGTGTTACCTTTGTCTCTAAGCACCAAAAAGATGATTTTTTAATTGATTCCCAAGGGTGCAAGGTACTATTGTAGGTAATGGGGGTAACACAAATCTGGGAAAAATTATAATGACATTGTAGAATAATATCATAAGGATAGTCTTTGCTCTAGGCCATGGCAATTCCATTCCAAACTGGCTGTCAATTTCTTTTTGTATAGACAAGGTCTTAGTTACATTTTCTGCACCTCTACCAGGGGCAAGTAGTGATAGTCCTTTCCTTTGGTGTCTACACAAGCCAGAAACCTCTCTTTAATTTTACACACAAAGGGGCAGTGGTTTGATTTTGTGTCATACAAAAGGGAAGCTGGGTGGAGACCCCTGTGTAATTATACTTCCTTGGCCCACCCATGGTCCTCCTGGATGACCCAGGTGTTTGGTATTATTGGTGACTACATTAGGCGGGGGATCAGCCCACGTAAGGGCTCTTACCCATGAAGGGTCAGGAACATAAGTCCAAAATACTTCCCCATTTGCCCCAGGTAGTATTACTGTACAGCTGATGACTGCTAGTATGGCAAGAAAGACGTTCTCAGGCATTCTTGGGTTTCTGGTTACCTCACAATTTCTTTTTTATTTTTAAAATTTTTTATTTTTTAAATTATTATCATTATTATTATTATTTACATATGTGTCCTTATTCCCCCATTACCCCCCACCCCCCACTCATGCCCCACCCCCCTGTTGTCTGCGTCCATTGATTAGGCTCATATGCATGCATATAAGTCCTTTGGTTGATCTCTCCCCCTTACCCCCACTGTCCCCTACCTTACCTGAGGTTTGACGTTCTGATCGATGTTTCTCTGTCTCTGGATCTATTTTTTTTTTCATCAGTTTATGTTGTTCATTATATTCCACAAATGAGTGAGATCATGTGATATTTATCTTTCTCTGCCTGGCTTATTTCACTTAGCATAATGTTCTCCATGTTCATCTCATGGTAAAATTGCGTAACATGTAATGAACCTAAAGCAGTCATATTTTAGTGCAAAAAAATAAAATTTAAAAGCTATCAAGACTACATCATAAAATTTCCAAAAGCCTCCTAATATTTAAATAAAAAAGGGGGAATAGTAGAAGATTATCATGTAAGGAAAAATATCCTGTAAGTAAATTACATCTAGAAAATTTTTACTTTAGAAAATTAACTTTCATTTATAATGCTAACAGCAAGATTCCCATGTAAAACATACATGGTGTCAAAACAAGCCAAAGGAAAATCATTTGGGCAAAAAATGAAAAAGGATTGCAAGTCAAATTTATAGAAAAGATTCCCTTGTTAACTTTTGGTCGAGAATATGTTTGTATACTTTCAGAAAACAACTCCGAGACCATGTGGATTCCGGCAACAGAGAGGAATTGACAGGACTAACTACTCCAGCCATGAAGACAGAAGAGAAACAGTCCAGAGATGGAAGATGCTGACGACGCCTTGCCATACTAGCAGTCAACAGCTGTGCGTCACTGCAGGTTGCCCAGGACCAAACCAGAGAGGGTTGGACCTGCAATACCACCATCTGTCCACCATCCAGAACTGAAATATCATTGCTGACATGTACACATAAGGAAATGTTTGACATTGAAATTGGGACTCAAAAGAACTGTTGGCCCAGAAAGAAACTCACTACAGACTGATTCATTTGCCTCTCAGCATAACCATTATTGCTTGTCTCATTTTCGGTTCTTATAAGTGTATTTCTAGTAGCACATGATCTCACTCATCTAGGGGAAATGATGAACAACAGACTGATGAACAAGAACAGACCCGGAGTCAAGGAAGCATAGATCAGACTGTCGGACCTCAGAGGGAAGGTAGGGGAGGGTGGGGATAAGGGGGAGAGATCAACCAAAGGACTTGTGTGCATGCATATGAGCCTAACCAGTGGTCACGGACAACAGGGGGGTGGGGGCATGCGTGGGGAGGGGTTTGGGATGGGAATGGGGGGATGAGGACAAATATGTGATACCTTAATCAATAAAGAAATTTTAAAAAAACAATTTAATCTATGCATGCAAATAAGTTCTTATTTCAGATAAGGCAGCTACAATGAAAAGAAAAATAATTTTTAGATATTTATTCAATTCAAAATGAAAGTTGGTATCCCCATTGTCCATTTTACCACAGAAAAGCATGTACTGTGAATTTCAGTGTCAGGGTTCTTAAGTGATGTGACCAGAAGAATGGATTTGAGTGCCTATCTCATTAATTCCAGGACATCAATTCCAGGTCGTACCTTTCCCATTCCCCCATTGCCCTATGAATCTCTACTTCAGATAACAGACACTATGACTCCTAATTTTCCCCCAAGCTGTGTTGCAATTCCCTCCCCACCGCTGGGGAGAAAAATCACTCAGCTGAACTCCCATGAGGTCAATAAAAATCACAAATTTGGAAGCAATTTACAGATTGATAAATATTTATTGTGATTTAGGAGGTGAATGAAAGAAAAACTTCCCAATGAGTTTGAAAAATAAACCGAACATTAATATGGAATTTACTGAGCTGAAGGAGAATTACAGAAAATTACAGTTTCCCTGAAATTTGGAAATAAATATATGTCTTAGAATTGTCCTTCAATTTGGGCAAAAAATATATCTTTTGTTTGATTTTACTTGACTCTGTGAAAGAGTGTTCTGTTTAATGAAGCCACAAATTCAAAAGTGATACCACTAGTGATTGATGCAAATTTGGAGTCAGAATTGATATGTCTTGACTAAAAAATATCCCACAGGTTTGTTTTTTCCAGATGATTTTTATTTAAATTTACTTTAAAAAAAATCTTTATTGTTGAGAGTATTACAGATGTCCCGCTTCCCCCCCCCCCCCCAATGCTCCCATCCACACAGTTCCCACTCCACCTGATCTTCACCACCCTATTGTTTGTGTCCATAGGAAATGCATATTGCATATTATTTGGTTAATCTCTTCCCGCCCCTCCTCCCTCCTCCCCTCTGAGATTCATCAGTCTGTTCCATGTTTCCATGCCTCTGGTTTCATTTTATTTATCAGTTTATTTGTTCATTAGGTTCCTTGCTCATTTACTTTTGATTTTTAGATTAAATTGTTGATAGATATGTATTTATTGTCATTTTATTGTTCATATTTCTTCCTCTTCTTCTTCTTCTTCTTCTTCTTCTTCCTCTTCTTCTTCTTCTTCTTCTCTTCTTTCTCCTCCTCCTTCTCCTCCTTCTCCTCTGCTTCCTCCTCCTCCTCCTCTTCTTAAAGAATACTCTTCAACATTTCATGTAACACTGTTTTGGTGGTGGTGAACTTCTTTAGCTTTTTCTTCTCTGTGAAGCTCTTTATCTGACCTTCAATTTTAAATGATAGCTTTGCTGGGTAGAGTAATCTTGGTCTGGTCCTTGCTATTCATCACTTTGAATATTTCTTGCCACTCCCTTCTGGCCTACAAAGTTTCTGTTGAGAAATCAGCTAATAGTCATATGGGCACTCCCTTTTAGGTAACTAATGACTTTTCTCTGGCTGCTTTTAGATTCTCTCTTTGTCTTTAACCCCTGTCATTTTAAATATGATGTGTCTTTGTGTGAACCTCTTTGGGTTCCTGGGGCTCTCTGTGCTTCCTGGACTTGTAAGTCTATTTCTTTCATCAGGTAGGGGCCATTTTCTCTCATTATTCTTCAAATAGGTTTTCAATACCATGCTCTCTCTCTCTTCTCCTGGCACCCCCATGATTAAAATATTGCCTATGCTTGAAATTGTCCCAGAGGCTCCTTACATTATCTTCATATTTTTGGATTTTTTTTTTTCCTTTATGCTTTTATGATTTGGGTGTTTTTGTTTCTTCATATTCCAAATCACTGGTTTGATTCTTGGTGTCCTCTACTCTACTGTTGATTCCCTTTAAATTATTCTTCATTTCAGTTAGTGTGTCCTTCATTTCTGACTGGTCCTTATTTATGTCTTTGATGTTCTCACTAAGATCCTTGAAATTCTCACTAAGTCCCTTAAAGCTCTCATTAAGATCATTGAGCAACCTTATAACCATTGTTTTGAACTCTATATCTAGTAATTTGCCAGCTTCCATTTCATTTAGTTCTTTTTCTGAAGACTTCTTCTGTTCTTTCATCTGTGACATGTTTCTTTGTCTCTGCATTTTGGCTGCTAGTATATTTCTTAAAATTGGTAGAGTGGCCTTGTGTACTAGGTGTCCTAAAGGGCACAGTGGCTCAGCCTTTCCACTCACCTGAGCTGGGAACTCTAGGTACACCCCTGTGTGGGCTGTGTGCACTGTCTTGTAGTTGAGCCTTGATTGCTGTTGGTGTCACTGTGAGGAATTGACCTCCAGGCCAATTGGCTATGGGGACCAGCTGCAACTACAGTGGGAGAGCTGCGGTGCAGGAGACACCCCTATGGAGCAGAACTTGCTTCACCGTGGCTTTGGTGCTTACCAAGTCTACCCCTTGAGTGTATTGCTCATGGATGTGTAGAGCTGTAATCTGGCATGGTCTGAAGCTGTCCACTGGATGCACTGGCTCTGAGCCCTCCCACCCCCTGAAGGTGTAAAGTTAGCCACTGCCTGTGCCCTGCCTGCAGTCACCCGTCAGGATCTACAGAGCAATCTGCAAATGGCTTCTACTTGTGTTAGGGTTGGAAGTGCCCAGGAAAGGCCAAGCTGTGAAGCAAGGCATGCTGCTGGTAGTGCCAGGCCTGGGGCCTCTTATTGAGTGGTATGGGGCACACTGACACCAGCTGCTGCTCGTTTGAGAGATTTCAAGAAAGTCTGAAGCCTGAGCCAGGACAAGCCATTCATATGGAAAAGCTGCTACAAACAGCTTGGGTGGGACTGCAAATTGGGTGTGGCATGGTCTCAGGGAAGCACCAGGTTGGAGCAAACAGTGTGAAACAGGTTGATGGAGACTCAGATATGGCCCCTGCCAGTTAGCTCTGTGATGGGGAGGGCTCAGAATTGGAATAATGACCACTGAGAACACTCCTGTCTAGGAGAAAGCCGCCCCCGTGTTCTTGCTCCCATGCCAGACAATCCAGTTTCTTCCCATATGTCCCTGGATTCTCCCAAGCCACTGCCTCAGCACTGGAGCTCAGAGGGAGTAAGTCTGAGTAAGTCTGTCTGCAGGCCCTTTAAGAGGAATTGTCTGGGACTCCAGCAGCCTCCATGTCACTCATCTATAATCCCAATTGTTTTTTATAGCCCCAAATTATGAGGGCTTTTCTTTACAGTACTGAAACCCTGGGCTGAGGGGTCTGGTGTGGGGCTGGGACCCCTTGCTCCTTATAGGAGGCCTCTACCATGGAGATATCCCTCCCAATTAAAAATATGCCACACATGGATGTCAGACCAGCCCATTGTTTTGTGCCCCCACAGTCTCAATGTGCTTTATTCTTTAATTCTCTAGTTGTAGGACTTCCATTCAGACAGATTTCAGGCAGGTTCTTCATGATGGTTGTTCTGTATTTTAGCTGTAATTTTTATGTGACTTTGGAAGGTAATGAGTACCAGTGTTTACCTATGTTTCCATCTTGGTTCTCATTCCCACAGGTATTGAATGAACTCAATCTAGTAGTATCATTTTCATTGATTTGCTAAAATAATTGATAACTAGTAATATGCCTTTAACGGTAAGCATATAAATAAATTAAAATTACTTTTATATGACTTTTGAACTAGGTATCACCCTACCTAATAAAAGGGTAATATGCAAATTGACCGCACCTTCGCTACGCCCAAGTCACGCCCACCAACCCAAGCCATACCCACCAGCCAATCAGAGCGAGTATGCAAATAAACCCAACCAAGATGGCTACAGCCACAGAGAGCAATGTTTCCCAGGCAACAGAGGAAGCCAAGCTTTCCGCATGCCCTTGCCAGGCCTAAGCCTCCACTCAAGCTACAAAGTTTCAATTATAGAAGGTAAACAAATTCAAACAGAATGGCGGCAGCCATGGAGCTGGAGAGACCAGGCCAGGGTTGCCCATGGCATGGGAGAAAGCAAAGCTTTCCACACACCCTGGCCAGGCCCAGGCCTCCACTAAAGGCTACAAAGTTTCAATTATAGAAGGTGAATTAACCCAAACAGAAATGGCTGCCGGCCGTGGAGCATGCAGGAGGCTTGGCTCCGCTCCAAGCTACAAAGTTTCAATTGTAGAAGGTAAATAAATTCCAGATACCAGGACCTCCGCTTGGGTTGCCAGGGGGCGTGGCTGACCTGCAAACCACCACAGGCTCCTCGCCCAGGCCGCCCCATGCCCCCAGAGAACCCCCACCCTGATCCGGGACACCCTTTAGGGCAAACCAGCTGGCCACCACTCCTGCACCAGGCCTCTATCCTATCTAATAAAAGAGTTATATGCATATTGACCATCACTCCAACACACAATATGGCTTCCCCCATGTGGTCAAAGATCCTGCCCCCATGTGGACACAAGATGGCCACCACAAGATGGCCAGCTGGGGACGGCAGTTGGGAGGCACCATGCCTGCAAGGGAGGGCAGTTGGAGGCGATCAACCCTGCAGGGGAGGGCAGTTAGGAGTGACCGGGCTGGCAGAGGAGGGAAGTTGGGGGCAAACAGGCTGGCAGGGGAGCAGTTAGGCATCAATCAGGCTGGCAGCGGAGTGGTTAGGAGGTGATCAGGCTGGCAGGCAGAAGTGGTTAGGGGCAATCAGGAAGGCAGGCAGGAGAGCAGTTGGGAACCAGCAGTCCTGGATTGTGAGAGGGATAACCAACTGCCCATTTAGGCCCAATCCCACTGGGATCGGGCCTAAATGGGCAGTCGTACATCCCTCGAGGGGTCCCAGATTGGAGAGGGTACAGGCTGGGCTGAGGGACACCCACCCTTTGTGCACGAATTTCGTGCACCAGGCCTCTAGTATATAATAAAGAGCTAATATGCAAATGGTCATCACACCCTCATGCCCTTGCACCCTCACGCCAGGGCCAGGGGACCTGAGGCCAGACCGGGGGACCTGAGGATGTGCCTCCTGCCCCAGCGCCAGGGCCAAGGGACTTGAGGCCCTTGACGGAGGACCTGAGGTCATGCCCCCGACCCAGCAGAGCTTGACGTGGGACCTGAGGCTGCACCCCCTGCCCTTCAGGGCTTGATGGGGGTGGAGCCGGCCAGGTCTGGGTCTAGTGCAATTTTGAGGTGCGAGTGGGTTGGCAGGGACTTGACTCTGAGTCCTGTGGCACTTCCCAGACTCTGACAAGAGGGAGATTTTCATATACATTTTACTAATTTTCTTTTATCTCTGACACCCATTATAGAGAAAGGGCAAATAACAATATTAAAATATTTCCTCTATTTAATTTCCTTTTAATGTGCAGGAATTTTGTGCATTGGGCCACTAGTTTTAATATATAATAGGCTATAGTTATTTATAATCTGAATACATGTAATATCTGAGTGATTGGTCCATTAATGAAAAATGTGAGTGCTCTGGCCTAAAAGATAAACTCTGTATTATGAAAGACATGGGAAGAAAAAGAATGATTATGAAAAATTAGATTATAATCAGTTTCTCATGGTGATGCTTATGTGATTATTTCTCATTGATAAATATAGATGAACACAAAGAGACAGAACCTACAAAATTGCATATCACAGATGTCCTTAATCACATGTTCATTATAGAAATATCAAATAAGAAATATGTACATTAACTTAACTCATGACTAAGCAAATGACCTATGCAGAGAATCCTATATAATAAAAGCATAATATGCAAATCAACTGAACAGTGGAACGACTGGTCGGCGGGGGTTGGGGCTGGTGAGCAGGCGGTGCCAGGCCAGCCAAGGCACGTGCCAGTGGGCAGAGGGAAGGAACAGCAATCGGGGATGTTGGCGACCAGTGGCGGCGGAGAGGCAATCAGCAGGGTGGGGCCAGCCACTTGCCGCCAGCACCATCCCCTGATCGGGTCACCTGGTTGCCTTCTGCAGAGGGAGGCCATTTGTGGTGGCGGCTGCAGCAGTGGGGGGTGGAGCCAGCTGCTCACTGGCTGGTGCCATTCCCTGATTGGCCTCCTTGGTTTCCTCCTACAGAGGGAGGCCAGACTGTGACTTAGGCCCACTCCCCACAGGGGACATCTCCTGAGGACTCCCAGACTGTGAGAGGTCACAGGCTGGGCTGAGGGACACCCCCCCCCCCCAAATGCACAAATTTTCATGTACCAGGCCTCTAGTAAAAACAAAATTGGCCCTAGCTGGTTTGGCTCAGTGGATAGAGCATTGGCCTGTGGACTGAAGTTCCCGGGTTCGATTCTGATCAAGGGCACATGACCGGGTTGTGAACTTGATCCCCAGTAGAAGGCATGCAGGAGGCAGCTAATCAATGACTCTCTCTCATCATTGATGTTTCTACCTCTCTCTCCCTCTCCCTTCCTCTCTGAAATAGATAATATATATATATATATATATATATATATATATATATATATATTTAAAAAATACATAAATGATTGCAATAAATCTCTTTTGCATCTAAATACCTTTTATGTAAAGCATTTGTGTTTCTCTCTAATTCTTTAAATGTCTTGGGACTTGTTTACCTATGTTTTAGGAACAACAGAGCATTGTATTGTACTGCTTTCTCTCTGTATTCTCCAAATAACCAGGCCTGAATCATGAAAAACAATAAGAGATTAGAAAAAGAAAGAATGTGTAAAATTAGAGTTAGTTCTTGAACTGGGATTGGCAGATTAATAACATGGGGGAAATCTAAAACACATAAACCTGCCGGGGTTCTTGTCCCAGCATTACAAAGGGTTCAGCAATCTGGAGAAAGGCTGTGTGTAGATCAAGCAGGAGTCCAAAGATGAAAGATAGTTTTGAAAGGCATTGGGGGTCAGGGAAGCTTCAGCTAAAGGAGCTAAAGACTCTCCTTGACTCAGGACCCTATGCTTTTTATTAACACAATTTGTCCTAAGGTGGAGATAATACACTTCAAAGGGTAGGGTTTACAGAAGCATTGTCAGATTGGGGAATAGCCTACAGTTATTCAGATGTTTGGCCAACAGGAGACAATAACATGTAGATTAAGATGCCCTGAGCTGTCTGATAGCAAATGATTATCCTATTCAGGTTTGGGGGAGAAGCTTTTTAGCCTCTCCTACAGATGATTACATATGTGGCTCACCCCTTGTTGAGCCCCTAAGTCTCATCAACCTTTTGATGAAACTCTTGTAATTATGACATGCTGGAATTGGCTCCCAGCATAAACCTGTGCGAAAAAACCAGCATTTTTTGTGTGTAAAAGCATGAAATAGGGAGATAATGGTTGAAAGGAACTTCAACTTTGTGATTTCTCATATATTTAAGACTTAAGGTCATCCTTGCTTTTTGTGATTCATTTACCAACTGTCACACCCTTAAGTCTTTCAAGATAACTACCACTGGAAAGAAAAAAAAGAAGCACAAAAACAGACAAAAGGGTTTCACTTAAATGAGGAAAATGTACCATTAAAAAGAGTGTAAATGTGTTTGGGTGGGAGGTGGTGGGGAGAGAGGGTGGCATGAATGTGCTGGCCACAGGATTACATACCCCCATGATACAGAATTATGATGTCCTTCTCAGAGGTAAAGAAAATGTAACTACCAGAAACTCGATTAAACATTAACATGTTAGCAGATAAAATTAGCTATGTACTCTGTAAAACATAAGTCTTGTTTCTATTTTGATTTTATCATACTGTAAAAAGAGACATATTTTGTCAAGAAAGAGACTAAATATGAGGAAAATATGAGTCTTGTCTAACCTAGAAGCTTACGGCTGTCAGTCCCTACCACTCATCATATCCTACATAATTAAGAGGTAATATGCAAATTGACTGTCACACCCTCACACAAGATGGCCACCCCCATGTAGTCACAAGATGGCCACCACAAGATGACCAGCAGGGGAGGGCAGTTAGGGGTAACCAGGCCTGCAGGGGAGGGCACTTAGGGGCAACAAGGCCAGCAGGGGAGGGCAGTTGGGGGCGACCAGGCCGGCAGGGGAGGGCAGTTGGGGGCGACCGGGCTGGCACGGGTGAGCAGTTGTGGGCAATTGTGCCAGCAGGGGAGCAGTTAGGTGTCGATCAGGCTGGCAGGGGAGTGGTTAGGGGGTGATTAGGCTAGAAGGCAGAAGTAGTTAGGGGCCATCAGGCAGGCAGGCAGGCGAGTGGTTGGGAGCCAGCAGTCCTGGATTGTGAGTCGGACATCCCCCGAGGGGTCCCAGATTGGAGAGGGTGCAGGCTGGGCTGAGGGACACACCCCCAGTGCACGAATTTCATGCACTCGGCCTCTAATCCTACCTAATAAAAGGGAAGTGTGCAAATAAACATCACTCCGCTACGCCCACAATTGGGCCAGTGGGAGGCTGGGGGTGGGACTCGGGGTGGCTGATTGGGCTGGCGGGAGGAACGGCGCTGCGGGAGGACCCATGGGGCTGGCAGAAGGCGCTTGTGGTGGAACTTGGGGTGGCCGATTGCGTGGCTGCCGGCACCAGTTTTCTGCCAGCACCAGTTATCCTCTGGCCACCGGCTGATTGGAGCACTGGTGGGAGGCGCTCCGATCGGTGGGTGGCCAGAGGAAATGGTGCTGGAGGAACTCGGGGTGTCCGATCGCGCTGGCGGGAGGCACTCCGATTGGTGGGTGGCCAGAGGAAACGGTGCTGGAGGAACTCAGGGTGGCCGATCGCGCTGGCGGGAGGCGCTCCGATTGGTGGGTGGCCAGAGGAAAACTGGTGCTGGCGGAAAACTGGTGCTGGCAGCCAGGTGAAGGAAGGTCTATTGCACAAAACTTCGTGCAATGGGCTTCTAGTCTATAATAATAAAAGGGTAATATGCTAATTAGACCAGACATCCTTCCTGAAGAAGCTGGGGCCAGATGAATGCCAGCCAGGTCCCAGGTGCCTACCAGGGGCCGGAGGAGGGAAGCCCGGGTCCCGGGTTCTGGGGGAAGCCAGTGCTGGCAGCCCAGGTTGCAGGTGCCAGAGGGAAGCTGGTGCTGGCAGCTGGGGGAAAGAAGGCCTACTCTTGCATGAATTTTCATGCATCGGGCCTCTAGTATATTATATAACTAGTGACCTGGTGCATGGATTCGTGCATATTGAAAGGAAATTAATTAGAAGGTGGCCGGAGGGGCGGGACTGGGCAAGATGGGCTGGACACCCCTGGAGCCAACCTCCTGCGATCCCTCCCCAGCCGGCTGCACCTGGGGAAGCACTGTGGTTCAAAGGGCATCTGTGGAGTGAGCAGGGTCCCTCCTGCAGATGGGTTCCCTCGGCCTTCCCTTTGGATATCCCATCCCCCATCCTCTTAAATAAGTTCAACTTTTCTTTATCCACCATTTGAGATATCTATTTAGCCTGCCCGCATGCACCATGCACTTTAACCTTTCAGATAGCAAAATAAATAATTTGTAAGTTGCTTGAGTTTGGGTATTTCTGTGGTTGGACTGTTTGGAAATTTAAGAATGGTGTTTGAACAAGATTTTGAAATTGAAACCAGAAAAGGACTTCGAAGCACCAATCTAGTTTGTCTAACTTTCTGACAAGGAGGCTTATAAAGATTCGCTGTCAGGTGTGACTGAGAATTGCCAGCTTACCTGAACCAGCTGCTACCACCTCATGTTAATGTTCATAATAATGAAGGGAGGATTTCGGCAAGTGAAAACTGCTCTTTAAAACCTAAAAGTCTGGAAGCATCTGTCAGTGTATTCAGGCCCAAAACTAACGCTTTACAAACCAGATGATGGCTGTGTACATGTTATGAATTGCTACTGTGTGTTGCTTTCCTAAGTTTTGTATACAAAATGGTGAAAGTTTTCATTCTACTGATATGACTCCTCAATACAACAGATGAGATGTTTGATAGAAACATTGCTGTCCTTTCTAATGAATTCATAAGCTATTGTTCAATTCCCTTTTATGCTAAAGGCCCAGCTGAGAGCCCAGGAGTTGGTGTTTAATCAGACACAGTCCATGTCTATCTTCACAGAATATTGGGATAATAACCCTTATAATTTTTTGGAAAAAAACCCTAACTTTTTAAGTCTGTGAAGATTCAGTTTAACTGTTTGGAAGAGATCATTTTTATAAAAACTTTTTACACCTTCAATTCATCATTCAGCATATTTTGACTTTCCCTTTGAGTAAAATCACAAGACAGCTTTAATGCATTCCAACGCTACTGATATAAAAGAACCTACAATTGATAGCAGCAGTGGAAGCAGAAAGGTTGGTTATAGGAAAAAAAGCATAAATTGTGTTTGAATTAAATTTTGAGACTGGAAGAGAAAGAATATAGAGAAGAAATGCCAGTATCCATACCTTTCGGAGAAGGCAGCTTTCATTTGCATTTTGGTACCAGTTAGGGCCAAGAATTGCTAGGTGGTCAGCAACAACTGGTACAATCATTTTTGCCAGGAATGCCCATTATCATCCTAACATAAAACCTTTGATTTTTCTTCCTGATTATCTGCAAGTGCAGTCAATTCTCTTTAGGGTTTTTATTATTTTAATTTTTTAAAATATATTTTTATTGATTTTAGAGAGGAAGGGAGAGGGAGAGAGCCAAACGAGCTAGGGCTAGGGTTTTTTTTGTTGTTGTTGTTCTTTTCCCCCCTTTAAGAATTCTCTTCTCATTAGAGTCTTCCTGGCAACTTTCTTTGTCAATGTTAGTGCACACAACTGATTGTATGCTCATCCTTGGTTTAGTTAGCGGACAGGTACCTGGAAATTGCAGTTAGTAACAGATTCAGCTTCTGCAGAATCATGGAAAGGGGTGTGTTGCTTATTTTGTTTGCTTCCCTTCAGAAAAGAATGACTTCCTTTTCTAGTACCAGAAAATAATCTTTAACATGCATCTAATTTAGCAATATAATAGCCAACAGAATTATGAGGAATCTTGTTTTAAAAATATGGTCCAACACCAAGAATTTTAGAGCACATTCAATTTACATATTTTTAAAATAAAACCTATTTGTTTTTGTTCATTTATTTCTTTATTGATAAAAGAAGACAGAAGGTAAATTTTAGAATGAATAAGTATATATATATATACATCATATATAATACCTTACATATATAATTTTCTTTAGCTAGCTCCTATTTAATGCTTTCATGATTCTTAATTTAGAAGAATTCATATTTTTGTAGATTATTGATTAAAACCACAACTTATAAACAGATATATGCTACAATCATGATAAATTAAACTATTATAAAATAGAATAGTGTAGTATATTTAAATTTCTTATAAGTAGAAATGTTTTTATATTAATTCTTGATGACCTATCTAGGTTATATTTTTTGGTTTTGGAAGCAATATATTAACCTAAGTTTAAGTTGAATCTATCTGTCTCCAAATTTCCCAATGAGGTAGCTCAACCAATGTCTATAGTCAAGTGCTAAATATGTGTATCTGTTCCATCATAGATAATTACAGAGGGACTCTATCAATAGGTTAGGGCTGAATGGACTGGAATTCACCCCTGTAGGCTACAGTACCTCTGCCCCTCCCATCTAGCACACTTGATGGGAAGTCTAGCTGCAAACTTTGTCCTCTCCACTGCACCTCTCTGCTGGTAATCCCTAAGCCCATGCTTTAGGGCAAGCAACTTCTGTTTGGTTCATTGGAGAACCAACATAAGACACTATGTTAAACATTAAGGGTGTAGTGATTATTATGGCACATGTCCTCATAGAACTAGTGAGGATAACTTCTAACCAGTCATTTATAAATATGAAGAGACATTTTAAAATCACCAAACACATAAAGGAAATTGGTTGATTGAAAGGAATGTATTCTATAAGTTAGGACATTATGTTGCAAGAAAAATCCAATGTTAGTCTAAGCAAAAAATAAAGAAAAAGCAAAAAAGAAGAAGGAAAAGAAGGAGGAGGAGGAGGGGGAGGGGAAGGAGAAGGGAGAAAAGAGGAGTACAGAATTTAGAGGCTTACACTAACAGAAAATGCAAGAGTAGCTAGCTGGTCTTAGAGATAATATCTGGAATGAGGGATTTGGAACAGCAACAGGAATGTCTCCATGGATTTTCTCTGCTCAGAAGAATATCTTGGACTCAATTCTTTTCTGCTGCATATGGGTTTAATCCTCATGGCAGGGAACATAGTTGTTGGTTACTCCGGACTCAAACACTTTCAGTTTTATAACCCAAAGGCCAAAGAGCTTTCCTGCTAGCTTGTTGAAGTACCAAGAAAGAATTAGGGTTGGTCCAACTTTGGACTCCATTCCAGGACAGTTACTACGGCCACAATGAAGTAATATGGTCAGCTCAGCCTATGGGAAGAAAGTATACTCTGATTGGGAGCCCCCACCAGAAAACACCCTTAGCATGGGACAAAAACACTGGAATCAGAAGAAATTGAAGACTGATAAGGGACATCAACAACAATTGTTATTAGGGGTAGGATCATGCAGAAGAGTCTGAGAAAATCAATTTAACTAAATAAGAGTTACTGAAGAAAACAAGAGACAACTTAAAAATACAAATCCTATATCCATAAGGATTGAGTATAATACATCATTAAGAAGAACAATTTCTCATGAAACTAATAGAAAACTTTTGCATATCCATGGTATAGTTCATGTGTTGAGAATGCACAGACAAAGAGCCCAAATAAGACAATAATCCAGTTGATTGAATTACAGGGCTCCAAGATAATGTTAAACAGAATTTATTTTAAAACACACATTTACTACTAACTATATACTAAGCACTATTCTAAGAATCAATTCCTTTGATTTTCACAACAGCCCTGTTAGGTAAGTATTATTATTCTGCCCATTTTACATATAAGCAGACTGAAGCACAGAGAGGCTAAATGAGTTGCCCAAGATCACATGGTTGGTAACTAGAAGAACCAGGATTCAAGTTCAGTAATAATATCTAGAGATTGTGCTACACATCTAAATTAAAATGCACCCTGCTAGGTCGGTTGGTAAGTATCTCTATGCCTCAAAGACAAGACATGAACATTAGGAACACCTGAGATTGAGGTTCTCAGCTGTGCAGATTGGCTAAGGTAGGCCTGGTCAGCTGATTTCTCAACAGACACTTGTATATTTATATATAAAATGTATAAATGATGAACTTGAATTATATATACAAATAAGGATAAAGGACCAAATCTGACCCATTGCCTATTTTTGTAAATAAAGTTTAATTGGATCACAGCCACACCCATTCATTTACTCATTGGCTATGGCTGCCTTTAAGCTGAAAGGTTTACTTGAGTAGCTGTGACAGAGACAACATCACAAATCCTAAAGTACGTAATATCTGGCCCTTAGAGACACTTTGCCAACCCCTGCTCTACTGGTATAGAATAACATGTGTAGTAAATAAAATAAAGACTATCATTATACAGATTCATATGTGGATAGGTCAATATAGATATATAGATACATAGATAGTCTAGCAAGAATATCACAGGTGAACCTACTAGAAGCTGTTTTGGGTGGGTAACTACACTAAAATAACTTTAGATCATTGACCTGAACATAAATTTTCAACATACAAATCACCAAAAAGATGCAAAAATGAGCCCCAGTGCAGAGATGCAGATGATGTTGGTCAGTGATTTTCAATTGGTGTGCCACAAGAATTTTTAAAACATGCAATACCTGAATATTTAGTTGGGGGCACTGATTTCTTTTCCCTTCGTTTGTCAAATTAAAAAAAAATGACAGCCACCAACATAACAATAGCCATTTGGTGTAAATGAATCAAATTTATGTCTATATTTTTTGTCAGATCTGCATGAAATATAATATATTTTTTGGTGCACCACCGAATTTTAGTAATCAGTTTATGTGTGCCATGAGATGAGAAAGGTTGGGAATCACTGATGTAGGTGATAGAGCTCAATTTAAACTCAGTTATTAAGTGAGCAACATGTTATTTTATTTCATTTCATTTCTTCTATAGATAGGGTTTTTTGGTGATTTGCTTCTTTCCCTTAGAAGTTAAAATGAAGAAAACCATATATTTTGGATTAATATATTAAGTGAATGTTAAATATGTATGCCAGAATGTACAATGGAATATCTAACCTGAAAGTGGACATATTCTTCTAGTTAATTTTTTATTCAAGTTGTTCTATTAAAATAATCTCATATAATAAAAGCCTAATATGCTAACTGTCTGGTCCACCAGTTGGCCATTCAACCAATCAAAGTGTAATATGCTAATGATAGTCTAAGGCCGCTCAACCGCTTGCTATGATGTGGACTGACCACCAGGGGGCAGACGCTCCCACCGGTAGGTTAGCTTGCTGCTGAGGTCCAGCTGATTGGGACTGAGTGAGATGGGCCATACACGTCCTGGAGCCCTCCTGCAGTCCCTCCCTGGCTGGCCAACCTCCTGTGTCCCTCCCCAGCCCCAATCGTGCACCGGTGGGGGTCCATCGGCCTCTCACAATCCAGGACCCCTCAGGGGATGTCGGAGAGCCGATTTCAGCCTGATCCCGCAGGCCAGGCTGAGGGACCCCACTGGTGCATGAATTTGTGCACTGGGCCTATAGTTCTTTTTATAATATAGTAAAAAATGAAGTGAGACTCATAGAAATGTAGATGTGTGTGACTGAATTACCACCTAATAGAATGCAATAACTTCTTTATTATCACTGATATAGTTGGAGGTACTGCAATTTATTGTGATACAATTTTATTGTAAGCCTTTCTATTATAGCCAAAACAGTTCTGAGGAGGTCGAGTTCAGAAATGGAAAAAAAATTTAATGCAACTTTGTATTTTAAATCATTCAAGAGCACTTTACTTTTTCACATGTAGTCCCTCTTTCATGTTTCCCCCTTCCAGTTTTCAGAAGGAAATATTTGACATTTGTCTCCACAAAGTTCCTTTCCCAGTGGGCTATTACTAATGTCAACAAAAGCAGCAGGAGAGCCTCTGAAGACTTGGAAAAAGCATTGAGCAAGCACAGATGACCCTGTTTGCTTAGAGTAAAATGAAGTGTTTACCTCCATCTTCAACAGTTTTAGAGAATTGCCAGGAGGAAAATTATGCTTTAAATCAGTAGTCTTCAAACTATGTCCCTTAGAACATTAGAATTCTGTGGTAGTGCTCAGGAGCTGTTCAAAAATGTGTTTCCTAAAAATATGTTTAAGCTATTTTTAAATTGGTAATTAAAAACAAGCATATACCTATGAATTCTATATCAAACTCTGGTACACTGTAGATTATCAAATCCATTTGCTTGGGTTCCTCCCTCATTTTTGTGTAGACTTTAAAATAATGCCTCCTCTTATACCCCCCAACTCTGCATACACTTGAAAATTGGAAATGTGTCATTACTTGGGAAAATTGTGTTTCTCCACTGCTTTATTTTCTTTTTCTTTTTAATATATATATATATTTTATTTTAGAAAGAGGAAGGGAGAGGGGGAGAGAGAGAGAAACATCAGTTGGCAAGCCCCCTACTGAGGATAGATCATGCAACCATGGCATGTGCTCTGACCTGGAATCAACCAGCCACCCTTTGATTGGGATGATGTGCAACCAACTGAGCCACACTGGCCAGGCTGCACTACTTTATTTTCAATTCAAATTCCTGTAAAATTTGCAGGTGAGTGCAGATTGGTCACAAAAACACTGTGTATGCCAGCTACTTTTCTGTGTGCTCTCCTCCATTAAAAAAAAAATCCTGCATTCTTCTGAGTATCATCTTCCATATTGACTGTTGAGAGTCATTAACGCACAAATGAAAGCTGTTCTGAGGCCTTCAGTTTGTACAGGTCTCCATCAGAGCACAAGATGCTGCTTCAGTCAGGGCTCAGAAAGGCACAGGGGCATCATCAGCTCACTGCATGCTCTTGCCACAGAGCAACAGTCAGTTGAACAATAATAAGCAAATTCAAAACATATTATAACATAATGTAGGCAGCTTTGTGTCAATTGTGAATTCTGAAAGGCTTCCAGTCATAGACAGAATGAAGAATGTCCATAATTATTTTTAATAAGTTAATTTTGAATCAAAAATTCCCTTCTAATTGGTTTCTAGTTTCTGGATTAGTTTAAATGAACAGCAAACTGAGAGGACAAGGTAAGCAGCTAAAAATTATCATTTGAAAATAATTATTAATTATTTGTATGAAACAGGATTTTCTCAATATTGCTCAATCTTTCTAAAACTCTTTGTATTCTATTTTCCCCCCACTGGTTGTTTGACACCTTTTCTTATTGCTATTTTTCTGAATTTTAAATATACTTTCAACATGATGAAAGAAATATGACTTTGGGAATGATATCAACTTCCCATATCCTCACCTTGAGACATTAGGCTGTTATCCTTTTAGAATCATAATTTCCTTACCATCAAACCCAGATGATTGTGAGGATTACATTATGTAATTATGTAAGTAGACTAGCAAAATAAGTGTGAGATGTAAAAGACAGTTTGCCAACACCTGCTCTACTGGTATAGAATAACATGTGTAGTAAATAAAATAAAGACTGTCATTATACAGATTCATATGTGGATAGGTCAATATAGATATATAGATACATAGATATTCTAGCAAGGATATCACATGTGCACCTACTAGAAGCTGTTTTAGGTAGGTAACTACACTAAAATAACTTTAGATCATTGACCTGAAAATAAATTTTCAACATACAAATCACCAAAAAGATGCAAAAATGAGCCCCAGTGCAGAGATGCAGATGATGTTGGTCAGTGATTTTCAACTGGTGTGCCACAAGAATTTTTAAAACATGCAATACCTGAATATTTAGTCGGGGGCACTGATTTCTTTTCCCTTCGTTTGTCAAATTAAAAAATGACAGCCACCAACATAACAACTTCTTTTATTAGATATTGGGCCACACTGACCCCTATTCTTGTGTGAGATGTAAAATGTGACAAGAACCCAGCCATGGTGATATCAGTGTCTTCCAGGAAATAGAGGTATGTTTACAGAAGTTTCCAATGAAGGAGAAAATGAATGGCATTTAACACATCCTTCCACCATCCAGAAATTTATATGCTAAGAAATAATTGCATAAGAAGTTTTCATTAGGGAGAGAAACCAAGATGGTGGCATAGGTAAACACCTAAACTGCTGCCTCGCACAACAATTTCAAAACTACAACTAAAAGACAAAACGTCTATCACCCAGAACCACAGGAAAGCTGGCTGAGTGGAAGTTCTACAACTAGAAGGAAAGAGAAAAGAGCATTGAGACATGCACAAGCACTGAAAAGCTGAGGTACGGAGGCGCGCAAATCGGGCTGGTGGTGGGCAACTGGATGCGCTGCTTTTTTCAACCCGAAGGGAGACAAGCTCCTGATTACTCTGAACTCCAGTTTCTGGGGAGACGCTGGGTACCCAAACTCCTATGGGGAGAAGCTGGACTGTCGGCCATCAGGTCGGAAAGTGAGGGTGACTTTCTTGCAGAGGTGCACCCAGCAATCATTGTTTACTGCACTGAGGCACGGGGCGCGGGGACTTTGAAACGTAGAGACGGCTGACTGGCAGCCATCGCTGTTTGCCACGCCCTAGCCTAGTGACTCCCTGAGACCCCGCCCTGCACAATCTACAAACCCACCCAAGCTCCACACAGCGGCTTTTGCATATAAATGGCCTGCCCTATCGCAGCTTAACCTAACAAACTGCAGCTCTGGTCAGACAGTTCCAAAACCTCCAAACCCCAAGCAAAGAGGAGAAAACTGTAGTTCTCACTGTAGCTCCTGCTGGGTGGCCTCAGACAGTAGCTGACCTGCACCCCATTGGAGATCCAGAAGCTAGTGTATCTAGTTGTCAGTGTGAGATGACATCAGAGTTCAACTACTCACATTCATAAGTGACACATTCAAGAGGCAGACTCAGTGAGCACCAAAGCCACACTGAAACAAGTCCAGCCCCATAAGCGTGTCTCCAGCACAGCTGTTCTTCCATTATAGACACAGCGAATCCTCACAGCCAATTGGCCTGGAGGTCAATTCCTCCCAGTGACACCAACAACAATCAAGACTTAACTACAACAAGGCTGTATATACAGTCCACAAAGGGGTACACCAAGAGTGTCCACCTCAGGTAACTGGGAGCCCGACCCATTGGGCCATATAGGACACCTAGCACACAAAGCCACCCTACCAAAATTCTCAGGGGGAAAGGGGTGTGGGGGGTACAGGAAGAGACTGGACAAAAATCGTACACCTATGGATGAGAACAGTGTGGGGGGAGGTAAGGGCAGAGGATGGGGTGGGAACTGAGTGGAAGGGAGCTATGGGGGGAAAAAGGAGAAACAATTGTAATAATCTGAACAATAAAGATTTATTAAATTTAAAAAAAAAGAAGTTTTCATTAGGTTTATCTCATCAACAATCTTTACAAACTGCTATGTATCCACAACTCAGGGAAGCAGTGAAAATGCGGAGACAAAAAACAGATCACAAACGAAAGAAATGGAGGAAAACAAACGACTGGATATAGAGTTCAAAACCACTGTTATAAGGTTTTTCAAGAATTTCCTAGAAAAGGCCGATAAATTTAATGAGATCCTCGAGGATATGAAAAAGGACCAACTAGAAATTAAATATACACTGACTGAAATAAAAAATATTATACAGAGACCCAATAGCAGACTATAGGAACGCAAGAATCAAGTCAAAGATTTGAATTACAAAGAAGCAAAAACACTCAACTGGAAAAGCAAAAAGATAAAAGAATCCAAAAATTTGAAGATAGTGTAAGAAGCCTCTGGGACAACTTCAAGCATACTAACATCAGAATTATGGAGGTGCCAGAAGAAGAGAGAGAGCAAGATACTGAAAACCTATTTGAAGAAATAATGACTGAAAACTTCCCCCACCTGGTGAAAGAAATAGACTTACAAGTCCAGGAAGCCCAGAGAACCCCAAACAAAAGAAATCCAAAAAGGACCACACCAAGACACATCATAATTAAAATGCCAAGGGCAAAAGACAAAGAAAGAATATTAAAAGCAGCAAGAGAAAAACAGTTAATTACCTACAAGGAAGCACCCATACAATTGTCAGCTGATTTCTCAACAGAAACTATGCAGACCAGACGGGAGTGGCAAGAAATATTCAAAGTGATGAATAGGAAGAAACTACAACCAAGATTACTCTACCCAGCAAAGTTATCATTCAGAATTGAAGGTCAGATAAAGAGCTTCACAGATAAGAAAAAGCTAAAGGATTTCATCAACACCAAACCAGTATTATATGAAATGCTGAAAGGTATTCTTTAAGAAGAGGAAGAAGAAGAAAAAATAAAGATAAAAATTATGAACAACAATACATATCTATCAACAAGTGAATCTAAAAATCAAGTGAATTAAAAATCTGATGAACAGAATAAACTGGTGAATATAATAGAATCAGGGGCATAGAAAGGGAGTGGACTGAAAATTCTCAGGGGGAAAGGGATGTGGGGGGTATAGGAAGAGACTGGACAAAAATTGTACACCTATGGATGAGGACAGTGTGGGGGGAGGTAAGGGCAGAGGATGGGGTGGGAACCAGGTGGAAGGGAGCTATGGGGGGAAAAAGGAGAAACAATTGTAATAATCTGAACAATAAAGATTTATTAAATTTTAAAAAAAGAAGTTTTCATTAGGTTTATCTCATCAACAATCTTTCCAAACTGCTGAGGTTATATGTGAAATGTGGTTGGTATGAGTAATATAAGGTCTGTGGCTATGTATCCACAATGCATTGAAAGTTCAAAAGAGCAAAAGGGTGGTTGGTAAACTAGTAAGTAATATATTTTTTAATAACAACTTACATCATAAACATGATATCATTAGTATCCCACTTTCTAATTTTTACAGATTTTGAACACAAAAGATCAACTCAAGAAAGCAGAAAAAATATATATACATTGATATATCTTATATTACATATGTATGTGTGTGTATAACATTCCCATCACACACACACACACACACACACACACACACACATGCTATATACTGGAATCTTATTGTTGTGGTTCTATTGTACAGGATGGATATAGATAGAGAACTGAGAGATTGAAAGAGGAAAGAAAGAGAATTAAGACATGCTGTAAATAAGTAGAGTCTTGTTTACAGCAATTCCTTAACATTTGTTTTATAACAGTTGTTTTCATGTTCAGCCCTCACCAGCTGTTCCCCAAACATTGGGTTTTAAAAACTAATATGCTTTCCACCAACACAATTCTCCATAAAATGTTTAATGCATTGTAATTTTTGTCTTATTACTGCTCTTGTTCAGACTACATCCAACCCATCCTAAATTTCAATAGAATTTTGGAGAAGTAGCCATTTTTGTGGAGTGAAAAAATCAGTTTATATATTTCAAAACTATGAGGTAGCTGATGAACAAGATTTGCTTAAAAAAATGTTTCCAGCACCAGGATTGTGTTTAGCCTTTAAATACCATTGTGAATGTTGAGCCAGAAATCTTATCTAATAAAGAGGGAATATGCTAATTGACCCTTACGCCATCGCAAAGATGGCGGCACCCACAGCAGATAAGGAGGGAATATGCTAATTGACTGTCACGCCCTCAAAGATGGTAGCACCCACAGCCAATAAGGAGGGAATATACTAATTGACTGCCATGCCCTCAAAGATGGTAGCGCCCACAGCCACAAGATGGCAGCACCCAGTCCCCCCAGCCCCGCCGGGGTGCCTGCCTCTGGAGTCCCCCAGTCCTCTTAGCACCCCAGCCACCCAGGGCTGGCCTGAGGTGCAGGCAAGCCTTGGATGGCAGCTGCCCAGCCGCCCAGAGCCACCCAAGGCTCAGGTAACCAGGGCCGGCTGAGTCTTGCGCTGCCAGCAGTGGCAGCAGCCGAGGTGTGATGGGGCTGTCACTTTCCCCTGATCACCAGGTCACCTCCCACCCCTGAGGGCTCCTGGACTGTGAGAGGGGGCAGGCCAGGCTGAGGGGCCTCTAGTATTATTAATTTTCATGCACTGGGCCTCTAGTATTATTAATAAATGTCATTTCTTCAAATGAGTTCAGTATTAATATTGATACAAACTTTCTTCCTGCTCTTAATTTTGCATCTCAATAAAGATATAAATGTTGGCAAGCACTGCTATTGATAATAGGTAAAATTATGCAAACACAATGTTTTTGCAGCTTTTGAGTAAATACTGCATGCTAATGAATCCCAAAGTGTTTTCTGTGTTCCTGTAGGAGCTGAGTTTGTGTAGGTGGACCATGCCGGAGATGTGCTTTTCTGAGCCTTTTACACTTATATCTCAGCAGAGCTGTTGTTTGTACCCTAATAAGCAATTTGGTAGTTTTATCATGAGCTCTGAGGCCCTCCAAAGATCATTTATATAATGACATCTTTTGAGAGCAAGCCTCTCTAGAACTTTTTGAAGGTAATAATTATTGCATATATTTGTTCTATAGCCACAGTGATGTTTTCAAAAGCTTCCTGCTTCTGAATTTATTGCCACAGGTTTGTTCTTCGGTTGTAACAAAATGGTTTGGGCCATTCAAGAGACATACTTTTTGAAGCAGACTTTTATAAAATATATTTTTATTGATTTTAGAAATAGGAGAAGGGAGAAGGAGAGAGAGATAGAAATATAAATGATGAGAGAGAATCATCAATTGGCTGCCCCCCTGCACAACCCCTACTGAGGGTCGGGCCCACAACCCTGGCATGTGCCCTGACCAGGAATCAAACCATGACCTCCTGGTTTATCCATCGATGCTCAACCACTGAACTACACCGGCTGGGCAAAGCAGATTTTTAAAGTATCTAACAACATTCACATAGCTAATGATTCCTTTATAATCCTAACCTTAGATTTTCAGTAAATACTTTGGGAAATTAATATGTCAGTGCACAGAAGAAAACCTAAATGAAAGTGAAGGAGAAAGGCATTAAAAGTAGTTTACAAATGCCCAAGTGAGGCCTTTCTAAATCTGAACCAGAATGGTTTCTTGTCTTCAAGAAATGCATCAATATAAATTATTTTGAATGTTCATAAAAAAATAAATAATTATGTTCTACTGAGGGGCCTTCTGAAGACATGATTTAAAAGAAGAAAAAGGAAAAGGAAACTTTGAGTAAATCTGTTGCTGGAGAAATGAGGGGGTCCAATTTCCCTGACACTAGTGGGCATGGGGTGGTTCTTGCCATATTTTTAGAAAAAGAATCTTCTAAGATTCACATGGGAGAATGGATGGTTTTTATTTACATTCCTCAGGTGTCAAAGTCCATGCCCCTTAACCCAATCCTGAAAAAGATGCAGCTGGGGTGCCAGTAGAGCCTAAAGCAAGGCCAGTGTCCAGAGCTGCCATTCCACGTGCAGCCAGTTCTAGTTCAGCATCAGGCTAATTAAAGTCCATTAGTCTATTGTGTGGAGCCCACATGGCTGTGGGCCGCATGGATGAATGCAGGGGACTGGGCCCCCTGCAACAGGCGTCAGTTGCAAACAGCAAACAAGCAAGCCAAAAGAGTGAACTTCCTTTGTTCAGATGTTTAAATATTCAGGTTTCATGGCCTTTCAGTGGCCAAGTCTATTCTGGCCAATTCCCTGTTCCCAGGTGTGATTGATAGACAGGTAAGCACCTTCCCAAAGTATAGACACTCAACCACCATGCTCTACAGAGAAAGCAATGTATTGGTCACAATCCATACTTCACATGTAATCACTCAAACCAGGCATGCATCCAAACCGCCTTTGTCCAGGTCCTCCCCCCATCATCCAGCAGGGGAGCAGACGTGTAGAGTGTTAAATGCAGCTTTTTGGCAAAGCTGTATAAAAGGCCTACTTATACTATCTTTACTCTTTTCCTGTTAAATAATGGCCAGGTTATTGCAATGGTATCAAATTTAGTGTTGTTTTTAGTTTAGTCTTAATAGCAGTATATTCCTACTCTAATTAGTTTGACCATAGGTTCAATGCAAAATATAATTTGCTATGCATAACGATGCTTCCTAGAAAGAACTAATTACAATTAAATTTTAAAACAAAATCAAAAGACTACCATATCAGTGGTCTCCCAATCTTTATGACTGTAAAAAAATTTATACACCTCCAGTATATGTATATGTAATACTTAAGAAATAGATATGCATACTACATATTCATAAATATTAGGTGTTAGAAAACATACACAAAGTAGGAAACTTAAAAGGCTAAGATAAAAATAAACATAAATAGATATTTGGATTGTCAGTCTCTGTTTGAGGAGTACATGTTCTGCTTTTTTTTTTTTTTTCCTAATCCTTGTTGTTAAAAGTATTACGTCTGTCTCCTTTTTTCTCCCATTGACTCCTTATAACCCACCCTCAGCCACTGGCCCCAGGCCTCCATCACCCTATTGTCTGTGTCCATGGGTTATGTATATATGCAATCAAATTATTTGATTGATATCTTCCCACCCACCCCCACCTTCCCTCTGAGATTGTGCACTGTCCGCTTTAGAACACTGCTCCACAATAGTAGCATACACTTACAGTGCCAGGTCTCACTTGAAGAGCTCTAGACAAAGAACTCACTTAATCTTCATGACAACTCTCTAAAGGGACTCTGCTATTGCCTCCATTTTACAGATGAGTGATCTAAAGCTGGAAGAAGTTGGGTGATTTACTTAAGGTCACACAACTAGGTAGTGGTAGAGCTGGGGTTCAAACCCAGAATGTATAGACACTCAACCACCATGCTCTACAGAGAAAGCTCTCAACTCTTTGTCATCTCACCTCACTGCCTCCCTTACCTGCTACCTTATACTAAATTACACCATTTTAAAGATTAATAACAAATCTACTTAATATCAAAACCAAGTTATAAACACAGAAGAAGATAAAGGTGCTTTCTATAACAGAAGAGTATGTCCTTTTGTTTACCTTGCTACTCCTCAAATGCTCCCCAGCTACCCCTCCCAAAAACCTCTTTGAGCAAGCATCAATTAGAGATCTCCTGATAAGAAGAGGGAATATCTAGCTCAGGCAACTTTTTTTTTAATAATCATTATTTAGGGTATCTGCATTATCAAACTGTAAAGGTAGCATTGTAAATTATTTTCTTTGAACAATGTTCTGGGGTCAGTATAAATCCTTAGTTGCATTACTTAAAATGAAGAAAAATTATATTCTTAATTGCTTATAGGTGATATTGTTAGATACAATTCAAGAGAAAAGTAAAATTCTGTTGAATATGGACTCTCTTGCAATCTGAACTGGGTCTATAAAATATTTGTTTTTATTAGTATTTTATAAACAGAGAAATATGACTAATTGGTCACACACTTATCTACATATATAAAAGCCTAAGCAGCCGAAACCGGTTTGGCGCTCAGTGGATAGAGCGTCGGCCTGCGGACTCAAGGGTCCCAGGTTCGATTCCGGTCAAGGGCATGTACCTTGGTTGCGGGCACATCCCCAGTAGGGGGTGTGCAAGAGGCAGCTGATCGATGTTTCTCTCGCATCGAAGTTTCTAACTCTCTATCCCTCTCTCTTCCTCTCTGTAAAAAATCAATAAAATATAGAAGAAAAAAAAAAAAAAGCCTAAGCAACCATTACAACCGGATGACCAGACAACTGGTTGGTAGCTATGATGCACATCAACCACCAGGGGGCAGACACTTAATGCAGGAGCTGTCCCCTGGTGGTTAGTGCACTCCCATAGCCAACCTCCTGCAGCCGGCCAACCTCCCACAGTCCCTCCCCCCCCGCAGGCCAGCCAACCTCCTGCAGTCCCCCCACCCCCACCCCCACCCCGTTGGCTGGCCCCAATCGGGACTGCGGGAGACGGCCCCGGCCCCGATCGGCCTCAATCTCCGGCCAGGCTGAGGGACCCCACCTGTGCATGAATTCATGCACCAGGCCTCTAGTTTACAATAAGACTACAAATGAGGCTACTTAGAGGAAACTTAAAGGAGAATTAATAACAGACCAATTTCCAGTTAGAACAAATAATTGAAAGTCATGGTCAGAGTTCAAATACAGTTAGAGAAGGCCCATTGTTGATACAAAATTGTAATTAGCACCTGGTAGGTGCTCAATAAATAATTAGAACTAGCACTGACGTTATATAATGAATTAGATGATCCCCTCTATTCCATCCTAGGATATAACTATCATTAATAACACTGTATGGCAGGAAAAATTGATTCCCAAACTTTAATTTTGGATTCCAATCACAGATTAACATGGGTGTTTCATGATAGCACTGAAGAAAGTAATGACCAGTAGCCCTGGAGAGTGTGGCTCAGTGCTTAGAGCATGGGCTTGTGCACCAAAGGGTTGTGGGTTCAATCCCTGACCCACATTGGATCTCTCTCTCTCCCTCCCTCCCTTCCTTCCCTCACCTGCCCTTCCTTCCTTCCACTTTCTCTAAATATCAATGGGAAAATATTCTTGGGTGAGGATTCACACACACACACACACACACACACACACACACACACACACAAAGTAATGGCCACTCAGCAAGAAAGAAAACCTCCAATGGTGATTTTCCAAAGCCTCATCCTCCAAATCAGAGCTGCTACTGGCCACCATGAAGAGAAGAAGAACCCTCCCCACACCCCACAGTCATACCTTTGAGGGAAGGTGATTTGGAAATGATTTCCCTGGCTTAAAGGGAGGATCTCTGCTCCTTGTATAACTTGGCCTTGCTGTTCACAGACAAGGTGTTCCAGGATTAGTTTGTGATGACTGTTTGTGATTTCTATGTTATGGATTTTTAAATAACATTTCCTTGGCAGGAAATACATGTCTTTAAAGGACAAACTCCTATATAAAAAAAAAAAAAGACAGTGTATTTGCTTTGAAGCTTGACAAGTATGTATTTATTACAAGTAGAACATTTTCAAAGGAAAAAAAAATTTCTAGGTACTTATTCAGAAAAGACATTTTATGCTTTCCCCTTCTCTTTTTGAATCAATGCTCTTTATTATTTACTCTGAACATGATTAAAAATTTAGAAGTAATAAATTCCCACAACTTTAAATTAATTAGAAGACCCAAAGGTTTCCTCGGCCTTTTCTATCTTATTCCTTATGCATGTTCTAATTTTTCCTCATATTTAGTTACCAAATGCTTTCTTCATTGAATAATTACATTTCTATGTCTAAGACTTTGTCTAGGCTGAACTATACTTAAAAATGTTATTGACTCTTCTGCATTTTCTCTTTTTTCTTTAATCCTTCCCTAGCTTCAAGACAGGAAACAAATATCTACTGGTCTACATAACAAAAACTTGTTGTTCCTAAATACCAATCCGTAGACCAGTGCTGGTACAGTTTCTACCATCTGTAGAAAAGTGATAAACATAAGGTGTGTGCGTGCATGCATGCCACACACACACACACACACACACACACACACACACATTCCCCTACTGGTATAAAGGTGCCAAATGAAACTACCTTTTCTTGGAAAGCTTGTTCTTTAATCTGAAATTATGTTCTTATACTTTTTAACTTTTTAAATACTTTTCCTGCCGAAACCGGCTTGGCTCAGTGGATAGAGTGTCGGCCTGCGGACTCAAGGGTCCCAGGTTCGATTCCGGTCAAGGTCATGTACTTTGGTTGCGGGCACATCCCCAGTAGGGGGTGTGCAAGAGGCAGCTGATCGATGTTTCTCTCACATCGATGTTTCTAACTCTCTATCCCTCTCTCTTCCTCTCTGTAAAAAATCAATAAAATATATTTAAAAAAAAAAAAGACTAAATACTTTTCCTATTATATACTAACTAGAGGCCCGGTGCACGAAATTCGTGCACTGGGGGAGGGTGTCCCTCAGCCCAACCTGCACAGTCTCCAATCTGGGACCCCTTGTGGGATGTCTGACTGCCTTTTTAGGCCCGACAGGAATCGGGCCTAAAGAGGCAGTCAGACATCCCTTTCACAATCTGGGACTGCTGGCTCCCAACTGCTCGCCTGCCTGCCTGATTGCCCCTAACCACTTCTGCCTGCCAGCCTGATCACCCCCTAACCCAGTGATGGGCAACCTTTTGAGCTTAGTGTGTCAAACTTCGCCAAAAAACTGAGCATAACTCGGGTAGTGTGTCACTTTGAGGAAAAAACTAACTCCAAGACTCTAGTCGCAAATGTTTCATCCTCAGGAGCAGCAAATGTTCCATCCTCGGCATGCTGCCGCGTGTCATCAGAAATGGTTACGCGTGTCAGTGCTGACACGCGTGTCATAGGTTCGCCATCACTGCCCTAACCACTCCCCTGCCAGCCTGATCGACGCCTAACTGCTCCCCTGCCAGCCAGATCATCTCCAACTGTTCTCCCCTGACAGCCCGGTCACACCCAAATGCCCTCCCCTGCATATTCTCTCTTTATTAGATAGGGTTTTTTCTTTAACATATTGGGCAGCTCTAACTGGTTTGGCTCAGTGGATGGAGTGTCGGCCTGCAGACTCAGGGTCCCGGGTTTGATTCTGGTCAAGCGCATGTACCTTGGTTGGGGTCACATACTGCAGGAGGCAGCTGATCAATGTTTCTCTCTTATAGATGTTTCTAGCCTCTATCCTTTTCCCTTCCTCTCTGTAAAAAATCAATAAAATTTATTTAAAAAAAACATATTGGACAGTGTACCTGCTGTGGTCTTGACAAAACAGTAAAAATGTAAACCCAAACTAAAAGAGTCATAAAATAAACTCCTTAAACAGGAATTTCATGAGACTTGGAAAGGTGATATCCTGTGGTTGTTTCTTCCTTTTTTTCTTCTCTTTCTTTTTCTTGATGTTTCATCTTTTGTCCTTTCTTACTTTTCTCCTTCTATTCCTTTTCTATCCTCTCTTTCTCTAAACTTTTCCTTTGGTAGAATCATCAGTACTTGACTCGCTCCCTGGGGGGCGCGGGTGCCTCCCAGCCAGACACGCAGGGCTGCCTCTGGGAGGGGTTGGTGGCGTGGGGTTGAGGGCGCCTCCCATCCAGACACCCCAGGCTGCCTCTGGGAGGGGATGGCAGTGTGGGGTTGTGGGCGCCTCCCATCCAGACACCCCGGGTTGCCTCTGGGAGGGGATGGCAGTGTGGGGTCGTGGGCGCCTCCCATCCAGACACCCCGGGCTGCCTCTGGGAGGGGATGGCAGCGTGGGGTCGAGGGCGCCTCCCAGCCAGACACCCCGTGCTGCCTCTGGGAGGGGATGGCAGTGTGGGGTCCTGGCTGCCTCCAGGAGGGGATGGCAGTGTGGGGTCCTGGGCGCCTCCTATCCAGACACCCCGGGCTGCCTCTGGGAGGGGTTGGCGGCGTGGGGGCGCGGATGCCTCCCATCCAGACACCCCGGGCTGGGCTGCCTCTGGGAGGGGATGGCGGCGTGGGGTCACGGGCGCCTCCCAGCTGGACACTCGGGGCTGCCTCTTGGAGGGGATGGCGGTGTGGGGTCGCCGGCGCCTCCGAGCCGGACTGCCTCCCACCCGGGCTGCCTCTGGGAGGGGATGGCGGCGTGGGGTCGTGGGCGCCTCCCAGCCGGACACCCTGAACTGCCTCTGGGAGGCGTTGTCAGTGTGGGGGCGCGGATGCCTCCCAGCCAGACACCCCATGCTGCCTCTGGGAGGGGATGGCGGCGTGGGGTCGCGGGCACCTCCCAGCCGGACACCCCGGGCTGCCTCTGGGAGGGGTTGGCGGCATGGGGTCACGGAAGCCTCCCAGCTGGACACTCGGGGCTGCCTCTGGGAGGGGTTGGCGGCGTGGGGTCGGGGGCACCTCCCAGCCGGACTGCCTCCCACCTCGGGCTGCCTCTGGGAGGGGTTGGCGGCATGGGGTCGGGGGCGCCTCCCAGCCAGACACCCCGTGCTGCCTCTGGGAGGCGATGGCGGCGTGGGGTACAGACGCCTCCCAGCCTGACACTGGGCGCTGCTTCTGGGAGGGGATCGTAGCATGGGGTCCCCGGCACCTCCCAGCCGGACACCCGGGCTGCCCGGCTCTCAGCGGCAGCCCTCCCTGGGACTGGGGAACTCCCGCGAGGCTGAGCGTACTGGTCGCCGCCATCTTGTGGCTATGGGGGCCGCCATTTTTGTTGCGGAGGTACGGTTAATTTGCATACTACTCTATTATTAGATAGGACTAGAAGTCCCATGCACGAGATTCATGCACTGGCGGGGGCCAGGGGGAGTCCCTCAGCCTGGCCTGCGCCCTCTCACAGTCCAGGCCCCCTGGGGATGTCTGCCTGCTGGGGATTGGGCCTAAACTGGCAGGCAGACATCCCACTCACAGTCTGGGGCTCTCGCGGTCCAGGACCCCTTGCTTCTTACCGCCCGCCTGCAGCGGAGGCGGGAGAGGCTCCCGCCACGCCACCACCACTGCACTCGCCAGCTGTGAGCCCAACTTCTGGCTGTGCAGTGCTCCCCCTGTGGGAGCGCACTGACCACCAGGGGGCAGCTCCTGCATTGAGCGTCTGCCCCCTGGTGGTCAGTGCACGTCATAGCGACCAGTTGTTCCACTGTTCGATGTGCATATTGTGCTTTTATTGTATAGGATGGAAATGGTAGTTTCTTTACTACCCTGGCTTAAAGAGAGTAAATGTTTTTATTATTTGTCAAAATAATTAGGCTATCCTCAGAATTTATTTTTTGATTTTCAAAACTTTGGGGAGAAATTTCCCTAGTCTTTGAAATTCAAAAGTCTGGGAGCCACTCAAACAAATAATTGACTTGACTCTTCTTTGTTAACCTCTTTGCAATGCAATCTCTTTATTACGTTTACTTAACATGTTATTTATTTAATTAAACTTACTAGATGCCATTCCTTTAACTCCATTCCCTTCAACAATCACATAATAGAAGTAGAAAAATTAGAATGTCTTGTTTTAATCTATACAATGCTTAAACTATTTCAGGTAAAGATAGGTGCCTAATTATTACTGTCCAAAGCTGGTATTAGAAAATCTTGTTTCTATTTCAAAAATACTGTAGGAAAATTATTTTGTTTGATGAAATAATCTTTTTTTAAAATCAGTATATTTCTAAAATGCTATAAGGAAACAAACATGAGCAACACTGTGTGCTAATGTCAAAATGAAGTTAGCAATAACTCAGAAGATGGTATGTAAGAAGGTGAATGTTATGTTCAGTAATAAACAGTAATGTATTCACAGGGATTATGGCTAAGCTACTTCACTTTTTTATTAAACACCTAGACAATTCACCTCTGAAGAACTAAGCAACTACTAAACCAATTTAATGTAAATTCGTTTTGGGTGCTAAGTCCTGAATTTCACTTCTAGTTCCATTATTAAGCAATTGTGTGACCTTGATAAGTTATTTCACTGCCCTGAATCTTAACATTTTTGTACATAAAAAGACAAGGCATAAATTAGATGATTTATCAAATAATCTAATTCTTTGTGATTCTAACATTAAAAATAACCTCTTCAAAGGAAATTCTACCATTTTCAATAAAACAGATGAGCCTAGAAGACATTGTGCTAAGTGAAATAAGTCAGACACGGAAAGAAAAGTACTGCATGACCTCACTTATATTTGGAATTTAAAAACATCAAACTCAAAATCAGACAGTAGGATGATGGTTGCCATAGACTGGGGAGTGGGAGGAATAAGGAGATATTGGTCACAGGATACAAAAGTTCACTTATGTATGATGAGTAAATTCTCGAGAGCTGAAGTATAGCATAATGACAATAATTCACAACACTCTATTATATACTTGCAGTTTTCTAAGGGGATAGATCTTAAATCTCCTCAAAACACATACATACAGACAAGTCGCTATGTAGAGGTGACATAATATTTTGGCTTAATTATGGTGATCTTTTCAATGTTATATATAGACATCAACATCCAGTTGTACACTCTAAATATGTATATAATTCCTATATGTAAAAGATACCTTAATAAAAGATACTTTATTAGGTATCTTTTCTTATAGACTTTATTAGGTATCTATTCTTATAGACTTGCAGAATCTGAAGAAATTCAGATTCTGCAAGTCTATTTGAATAAGCAGAGCTGAGATCTTGAATTATGGAATCAACAACTCCAAATCCTGGTATTATAACCTCCTGTAATGGCCCCAATTATCTGACTGGTTTTAGCATAATTTTTAAAAAGTCATCACAGTACACTCAATTTGAAATCTCTTTAAGAAAACATGGCATAGAATCATTTAAAAAGGAGGATTTTTTTAAAGTAAAATAAAAGATAGGGCACAGGAACTTCTAAATGGCTTGGAATCACTGTGATTAGTCAACTCCTATAAGAGCAGAATAGTAATACAGTTATGAATATAGTCCCTGGTGACTTACTGCTTGACTCATCCAAAATTGTGCCCTTCCCACTCCAGTTAAAATGTTATCTCCCATCAAAATATGACACCCAAAAACAACATGCCAGTAACTCTAGGCCTTGGGGAACTACAATGAATATCATTCAAATTAATTCTGACTGACATTTTGGTAAATCACCTCTCGAAGTCAGGAAGGGAACATTTTAAAGCACTTGAATAGTGCCAAAATAGTCAGGAGTAAACCCACATTTATCACTCAGGAGGTGAAGTGCCAGGAGACTCTGAATCCAGAAAAATGGCAGCCACATCATCTCAACTGGAACATGAGTGATGGGTCTTTGTCAACAATATCAAGTTAGCAATTCCCACTATACACATGGTTTAGCAGGTAAGATATAGAAATAGAAGTACAGTACTTATGTGCTGTATAGAAATAGGAGTACAGTACTTATGTGCATTCATTCATATTTTAGAAAGATAGCTCAATCATTTTAATAAATTTAATTCTCAATAATTCTCAATAAAATTAAGAGCAAGGCTTTGGAATCCACAAGAACCTATTCATACATGGGTTCTGCCACTTATCAGCCATTGGGCTTCAAGAAAGTTAATTTCTCTAAGCCTCAGTTTTCTGAAATGTAAAATACAGGTGATGAAAACATATTTTATATGGCCAATTGCTGGAGTAAATGAGATGGTGCATATACACTGTTCAGCAAAATGCTGGGCATAAATTAGCAAAAGTTAGCTATTGTTGCTATATGTATCTAAAATAGTTAAAGCTTGAGCCCATTACACTTTCATTACAAATGGGACCAATAATAAAATAATGACCTAGAATTATATTTGTATATAATCGTTCTATTTCGTGTATAATAACCCTTTCAGAGTGAAGAAGTTAGTATTTATTGAGCATTTACTATGCCAGACACCATGTTGGGTCCTTTACCTATATTTACACCCATTGGCTCATGTAATCCTCTTGTCACAAAGACACTAAGGTTGAGAGAGTTTATAACTTTTTACCCAAGGTGATACAGCTAACAGTTGTTAAAGCCAGGATTTGTCCCTAGGTCTGTTGTCAAAGCCAATAAATCTAACCCTCCATCTTATTTAGAGATAGCCAAACTATTCATTGAAGCTGAACCTCTCTCAAATCCATGCCCTTCCGCCCCATCCCACTGACATAGCTCTAGTTCAGGTGGCTCTTCATCCCTAATCACCTTCGCTATGAGAATAATGACCTACCTGGGCTCTTCTCCAGCATTTGCTTGTCCCGATCCACTCTTACTTCCAGCTGCCAGAATAAGCTTCCTGAAGTTCGGCTTCATGTGTGGTGCCCTGTTTCTAGTCAAGGATTCCCCCTACTGAGAAAATCAAGTCCAGATGCATCAGACTTTCCTGCAATACTCTCAATAACCAGGAATCACTCCTTCTTTTCAACCTAGTTCCTAGTTAGTGCTGCATTTTGGATGCTCCAGTTGACCTGGATGACCCATGCTTTCCTGGATAATGCCAACTATCCTGGACAACCTTACCTGCCTTGTTTGCTGCATTGGACAGCTCCCTTTGACCTTTCTACCCCAAACCTCCCCTCACCCAGCCCCATCAAAACCTTACCCATATTCTGTGGCTCAGCATAAACATCACTTCATTAATCAAACCTTTTCTGATCATTCAGCATTCTTTGTGATCATTACCTCCTCTCAATACCCACAGCTCTTTATTTTTGCCTCCATCATGGCACTTTCCATTTTCTGCTCTCTAGTATCTTAGGCTGTCATTTTCTTGGAAGTAGACACCGAGTCTTCTTTATTAAGCATCCAAGTGATTTGAATATAGTAATAGTTACAACCAACACTTATATATCACATTATATTTCAGGCATTGTTCTAACATCTTTTACATATATTAAGTCAACCCACACAACAAACCTATTAGGTAGGTGTGGTAGGCAGCCTCTGAGATGATCTGAAATGATCCTAGTATTCATACCTGTCTGTAACCAGCTCTTTTGGAGTGTGGGCTGGACATGGGAATTTGATTCTCATGAATACTTTGGAATCTCACTAATCTGGAATTGGGGCCCACCTCTAACAATTCCTGCCAGGGTGACATTAGGCATCTGAGGTTAGGGACACAACTCCTCTGAGCCACAGCTACCATCAGTATACAATGGGACTAAGAATGGGAACTACCCTCGGGGAAGACTAGGTTTCATTTCTGGCATAATTAAATCACTTGGAGTAGTGTCTGGTCATGTTCTTGTGAAGGCCTTGCTCAAATAAATTCCATGTGTTTAACAAGGTCTTTCTTGGCCACAAAAGTGAAAAGGGCTGATTCCTCTACCATTTGTCTGTCCTACTCACATGACACATATGATTACAGTATCTGTTAGAAGACAAGAAATTATCATAATATCTTTACAATATGCAATTAAATTATTCATTCACAAAGTCTTACCTGAACACCCTGTGTAAGGCCTGCACATTGGTAAGGAGGGACTCCTTGCTATAGTGTTCTCAATAAAGATGGCAACCTGTAAATATCCATTGAATTAATCATTGAACACTCTATAGTATACCATTTCATTATCACAAATTCTTTTATGATGCATTATGAAAATAACTGTTCTGGTACAGTTCACAAAATCGTGTTAAGAAGTAGGAGCTGACTGAGCTGACTTCCTGAAGCAGTATCACATGGTGGGCAGGATCTATATTGTGCAGGATGGGTGTCACCCCCATCTGCATTCATCTCTACATCATAGCAGGGAAGTTTGGAACTACACTTCCCATAAGGCCCAGCCCTCACATAGGCCCTTAGTGCCCTATAAGAGGCATTTTCACAGATGGAAGTTTACTAGTACACCCCAGTGGCAACTGCTGGCAGGAAACAGATTATGTGAGGTGCAGCCTGCCTTTGACTTCTGAGGATTTCTACTAAGAATTACTGTATTCTTAGTAGAATATGATGATGCTTTAGCTGAGATCCTTAGCTGCAGCTTCCCTGTAAATCCCGTATCATTCGATTCCTGGAATAGTTTCTGCTAGGTCTCCTGACTTCAGACTCTCAGAATTTCCAAATGTTGTATAAGCCTCCAATTCCATATAAAATAATTTCTAGTCCTAGCTGGTTTTGCTCAGTGGATAGAGCATCGGTCCCGGGTTTGATTCCCATCAAGGGCACAAGCCTGGGTTGCTGGCTGGATCCTAAGTAGTGGGGGGGATGTAGAAGGCAGCCAATCAATGATTCTCTCTCATCATTGATGTTTCTATCTTTCTCTCCTTCTCCCTTCCTCTTTGAAATGAATAAAAATATACTTTTTAAAAAAGAATTTCTAATTTCTAACCAAAATACCTTGGTGGCTTCTATTTTCCTAACTTATAGACACAGTATGATTTGGAGATTTTGTAGTAATAAATATTATCTTTCATTATACACAAAATCATTCCCCAATAAAAAAATTAATTACTATCCCATAGAACTTATAGAATTACAATATTGAAAGCTTTAAGTGCCCTTCTAGTCTCAATGAATTATGTTACTATACCTACTCATAGTGAATTTATTATTTATGATTTTAATAGTTCCTAGAATTCTTACCTCTGGAGGAAATAAAAGTAAGGGAAGAATTGGAATTCATAGCGTAATACAATGATACAGATAATAATGAGAACACATATCTATTCCTAACGCCACAGCCTCTGGCTCAGACACCAGACCTGGGCTGCTGGGGTTCATGGTCCAGCTCTTTTACTTACTGGAACACCATGCGTCAGTTCCTCCTCTGTAAATGGAAGCAAGACCTTGTAGAGTAGTTACGAGGAACAGATTAGTTAAAATATGAAAAGTGCTTATAATAGTGTCTGGCATTATAATAAACACGGTTACTATGTCTGCTTCATTATTTCTATTATCATTTAACCTAGTCACAACAGATGGCAAGATGGCCAGTATCCTGAATCCCCAAATTCTTACCTAACTGGCACCTGCTGCCACCAATTCCTGAGAGTAAAATCTCATGGCACAGGAGAACTCCAAGCAAGAGTACACTTTATAACAGTCTCTTACCCTGGAAAACTTGACAGTCCCCAAAGAGGTTTTCTTTTCCATCCTCCCCCATAAGCCTAGACTAGAGCAGGAAAGCCACCACCCGGTCCCTTTTCTGTAGATCCCACACTCTGTTCTAGCTCTCGTAAATGTGACATGACCTTAACACAGAGGTAAGACTTAAAAATATTATACAGGTCTGCTTAACATTTATTCATCGATATCATATGCTAGACAATAGACTAAATATTCTACATATATCAAAGCCTATGACAACTCTAGAGATAAACATTTTTATTACCCTCACCCCCAATTTTAAAAAAAAGATAAAAATAAACCCCAAAACACTGAAGGCACACAGCTGGTAATAGATAATGATATTTACACTCAGAGAGTCCAGAGCCCTTACTCTGAACATTACATACATGCTCGAGTGCTTATATTGCCCGGTGCCCTGATTTCCATTAGAGGACAATTGGTGGGTCGGGGGGGGGGGGGGGGCGTGGGGGGGGGGAGTGAAGCATTTTCTAAAATCCATGAAATTATTAAAATCCTTGATCTCTTCCTTTGTCCACAGAAAACTGCATTTGTAGCTCAGTGTGTCTATGATGCATATTCTTTTACTTAACGGGAAGAAAAGGTTAGGCATTTTTTTAAAAAGTGAGGAGCCATTGGAGGATGCCATAAATTTATGCTGTCAGGCAGGCCGAGCTGTGTGACAGTCAGAGGCATGGCTTGATGCAAAGATGTGAAGTGTGACTTTTTTGACTGTCACACTGGATGAGATGGATGGATTTTGGAACACGTCCCAGGAAGCTGCGACACTCATGTGGTCAAGTGTTGGTCTCTCTGCTCAGCTTTGACTTGCCGTCTCTGAAGTTGTTGGATTTTGCCAGCCCTTCAGATACTGCATTGCGTCTTTGCAAATGCAGTTGGTTTGACACCATCTGCAAGACCCTGCATTGGTCCTAGCACTGTGAGCCATTGTTTCCTGAGAAATTAACGGACATTCTCACATCCTACCTGTGTTAATTGAGCTATTTTCACACGTGCTAATGTGTCAGTTACCCTGGACAGAATTCTCACTTACATACTCCGTGTTGGATATGCATATAAATGGGAGAAATCCTGGGACTTGCTGCCAAAATCCAGATCGCCTACTACTGAGCAAATGAGAACAGCTAGTGTTTGAAGAAATTATATTTCCAGAAATAAATGTACAGGATTCATGTTTTCAGGAATAAACAACTGTGAGATCACCTAGACACTCCAGTATATAGAGGATCTGATCCTGAATAAGTCACTTGGCTTATCTATAATTAGTTCTTTACGTTGCTTTAAATAGGGACAATAATGTTTTCCATGCTCTAGAGTTATTTCACTCTAACATCACCATGGAGCAAGATGCAGGGAAATAAGTGGGTCTGGGCTCCCATCCAAAGGTGTTTAGTTAATGAATTACCCCAAATCCTTGGTGATAAGGAAATTCCACTTATCTGCTGTAGTAGATGCTCTCTCATCAGAAGCAAATGGGAAAAAAAGTCAAATTAACCCAAAAGGAAGTAAGGAAGGAGAGAGTTAAAATAGTCGTAAGCATTTTCTTTTAAATTAAAATATATGAATGTCCATTATTTCACCAATATTCTGATAAGAAACCAAATAATTTTCATTTCTGTGGGCCTTTTCACTGAGTGTGGGTCTGTCTGATGACTGGTGTTTCCTTTCGTCTTTCTTGCATAAGCCACATCATAATGAATTCTCTGTCAGTTCCAGTCACGGTTCATTCAACTTACAGAAACTTATATGGCAACCTGTGTGAGGTATCCTTATAGATTCTGATGTATTTATTTGTCTCACCCAAAGCTAGTTCTACACTTTTTTAGTAACAACTTTAAAATGCTCTTCCAGAGCATTCAATTTAGTAGTCACAAAAACATTAACTTTTTAAACTTTCTTTTTGCATTTATATTTCTTAGATGTAACATGTAATTAAGACTATGAGTAATTTCCTATTGTTAAAGAAGTGCAAATGGCACAAATGAGCTTGGGGACAAACACAACTAACTCTTGATAAGCATGTGATTTGCCTGTGGGAGCAGAAGTGTGTGTGATCCCTACTAGCCACTGGCACTCCATGTACCATGGTCACCCATCAGCCTACCTTACTTCAGGGACAGAGAGATCTGATTAATCCAACAACATGAACACATGGCCCACTGTCCTCAATTGTGTAGAATCAGATTATCTGGCATTTTCCCTGACCATAATTGCATAAGAGAAAAACTGCTCCCTTGGAATTAACCTCAAAGATTCAAAACACAGCTGAAAATATACATTTTTAAAAATTATTGATCATCCAAGATATTTATATAACATAGTAGGGTAGCAAGTTTAACATCTGAAGAATTGTTAGCCATCTAAAATGTATCTTATATAAAATGTCCAAGATTATTATATTGCTCAAGAGCAAAGAGGAAAAGGATTGCAATACAACTAGAATTGTATTTCCACCATTCTCTCTGGCCTAGAGAATAAAGAATAGTTTTATATTTTACTTGTTTTCCTCATAGGTTGAAGACAACAAATACATCATAACTTTCAATGGTGCCAGACTGTACTAGTCTTCTTTCCAGTGCATTGTCTGTGCAAGATATACTGGATGTTTCAGGAAAATAAAGAGCTCATCTACACAAGTAATGCCTTTAGGTGGTCTCCCTGTCCTCATGGGAATTCCAGAACACAGCTTTCTCACTAATACTTAACTCAAGGTCAGATTAATCAAGTGGATGAGGTGGAAAATGAATAGACATTTATTGAGGACCTGCATATGGAAGAAATAATGTTCAGGATGATAGCTAATGTTTGTCACACATTTCCTGAAAATCCTACAGGCAGTCGCTTAAAGAGCTGCCATCTCATTGATAAGGCCTGGCCATGTTTAAACACTATTTGAAAACTGTGAAAATGGAACTTTGAGTTTATCATTTTGAATATTTCTCTACACATTACAAGAGAACTAACGCTGCCACAATCCTTGGGGGTTGTGGGAATTTTTAATTTGTTTGGGGATGACATGACCACCAAAAGGTTTTCCTATTTCATTCTCCATGTTGTTGTAATAAAGAAATATTTTATATAGGTATTTTTGTGTAAGGACTTAATATAGAATGCAAGTTGATTAAAAATTCAACAAACAACGTAAAAAATTATACTTTAACATAAAATATTTAACATGACATGCTATTTATCTGTTTAATACTTCTTTCTATGCACAACATAAAATCAGTTTGTCATAACCTTTAAAGCATTTTTTTTCTGATGCTGAAAGCTCCAGAATAAATTGCCATTCTTTGACTTTCTCAAGCATAACAATGAAACTGAATTTTTTTCTTGGAAAAGATGAATTATCCGAGCTTGACGGAGGGTAATTAGCATACCCAATGCAAGTTAAGAGAATGGGTTGACAAGCACAAAGGAGACTAAGAAAACATGGGCACACTTGGCATGTGTCTTACCGCATAAATGATTAAAAAACATTACTATGTATGTTAATTGCCACCAACTCCAACACAACTCTATTGGAAGACAATATTAAGCCGTGGAAAACAGTACATCTTTAATTATTTGTCTATTCTATAAACAAGTTTAATTGGAATCTAAAAACAGCAAGGGATAAAAGCTCAGTTCATTAGGGACCAACCAACTGTAAAGGGCAGATAGAAACCTTTTGTCTGATACAGATGTACCTCCCGAGCACCGTCGGAGAGCACCAGGCAGCACACTAATCAGTAATAAGAGGTGTTCTCATTATTAAGCTTATAAGGCATAAACCAGGTCACCACAAGCTTTGAAGGTACTGATCATCAATTATTTCGCTAATTGTTTGTTCTGTTTGCATGTCTCAGGGTAAAAGGGAAAAGTCACTGAAGCAAAAAAGAGACACCAATAATTGCTACCTCAGTGACAGTTGGTTTTTAGTATCTCATTATTTATGATTTGTTTTGTTGTGCACATGTGACTTTAAGTCTACTGTATTAATATATACCCAAGAAGCCTACTGTGTAACATTTGCAAAAGAATTACACAACTTAATCAGCAAACCCAGGCTGATTACCCTGTAAAGTCTGCAAGACTGTTAATAACTGTGTGTGTGTGTGTGTGTGTGTGTGTGTGTGTGTGTGTGTGTGAGAGAGAGAGAGAGAGAGAGAGAGAGAGAGAGAGAGAGAGAGAGAGAATTCAAGAACCCTCACCCCTCACTCATAGCACATTGAGTTTCTGCTGTTGGAGAAATGCTATGTAACACACTGCAGCATAAATTACTAATTTACTTTACTTATCCTTAGTAAAGACAGTAAGTAACTACAAATTTTCTCTGACCATTGATTGCCATTTGTTTTAAAAATCACAAGACTTGTGACTGTCCTGGAAAGTTGATTAAACATTTTAATGAACATCAACAACAACTTGAGGATAATCAGTAAGATAAAGTTAACATGAGGCAATGAAGCTGGAATGTCATGGAATTCTGGAATAAGGTTGCCTGTGCTCAGTCCTAACAAGGAAGGTAAGAGGTATGTTCAGACGAAGGCAGCACTGGCTAGAGTTCAAGGAATCATCAGTCCAGAAAGCAGCTGCCATAAGGCCACTCTTCTATATTTTCCTTCTATTCATTAATGTCCCATTAGAAGGTTAAACATCACCTAAAACTAAAAATCACTAATTGTTAAACTGAAAACAGAGCAAATTCTCTAATAAAGCATGTTTTTAAATGTGTGCACAGAGCTGCACATTTAGACCTTATAAAGGCTGAGGGAACTGATGGAAGGTGGCATCTACATGTTTAGCAAGCCAAATAAATTACTCTTTGGTTTACATCAGACTTCCAAAAAGTCAAGAAAAGAAAACCTTTGTTTGTGGAAGAGACCTTCCACTTCCTATACCCTCCTCTCCTCTCCCCGACTTGAGGTTGCAAAGAGTACAAAACTGATAGGGGTTTGATTTTGCAGAAATAATTTATTTATATCAAATTAAACTTCATAGATCCTTAGTAAAGACAGTGATCTCTGTCCAGAAGAAATAAAAGTAAATAATTACTGTAAGAAATAAAAGTAGCCCTAGCCGGTTTGGCTCAGTGGATAGAGCGTCGGCCTGCGGACTGAAGGGTCCCAGGTTCGATTCCGGTCAAGGGCATGTACCTTGGTTGTGGGCACATCCCAGTAGGGAGTGTGCAGGAGGCAGCTGAATCGATGTTTCTCTCTCATCAATGTTTCTGGCTCTCTATTCCTCTCCTTTCCTCTCTGTAAAAAATCAATAAAATATATTTAAAAAAAAAGAAATAAAAGTAAATAATTACTATTTAACTAAATGTTAGTCATTTCTACTAACTAGACAAAGCCCATGCCTTTTACATTAGAATCAACTTGCTCTGCGCAAACTGAGCTGACAAGAATATACCAATATGAGAATATTTCTTGTTCCAAAGAAAGCAAAGCCCAATTCTCCCTCTAAACAGAATAAAAGAGAGATTATTAAAAGACACCTAGTTTCCTTGCAAATTTAACGTAAGGAAAAGAGTTAAGTACTTGGTAGGAGAAATGATTTCAGGTAACTGCACTTGTACTGTGGAAAATTACTCTTCAATTATGTATAGTAATTAGAGTTGTTGTTTAACTGTTATGAAAACCTGCAGTGTGCTACAAGGTGCACGCAACTCATGCAAAGATTCTGTCATTGGAGGTAGGTGGAGGAGGTGATCGCGATAGAAAGCAGAATAAAGCGGAAATGTGTTGGAGAACAGGTCTGTGCAGGACTCAACTGACAGTGAGAAACTATTCAAACTTATTTGTTGATCACTTACAACGTACTGAGCACAATAATAAGATTACGGAGATTTATACGTCACTAAAACCCCCTTATTAAAAATCACTAGTGCACTGGTCCTAAGTGATAATATATAGTTACTAAGGGTTAACATATCAGCTTAAATTTGGGTTTTTGGATTCTGCCCAGTGCGATTTTAAAATTAGTTTTTGAGATCAAAGTAAAGGACTTAAGGCATGTTCTGTTCATAAGTAAAAGAAACATAACCTAGTAGTTTTTAGATACTGCTTAGTGGCAAACTCTTGACTCTTAATACTTAAGGTTTCAAATGATTCAACTGACAATGAGTAATAATGACAGAGGCAGAAATAGCTTCATTTCACTTCAGTTGTCTCTTACTTGCCTCTTCAGTGGGATGGATCAACACAATTTTGAAACATTTAAGTTTTGATAGACAAAGCAATTCTCCTCGATAGTATACATGGTATTAAAATCATAATTATGACTAAAGAAAGAACTTTAGTAAAATATTATTAAAGTGATCAGGTTACAATATCCATATTCCACAAAATCTGTAAGACGGGTGCCCAGGCAAGAGTGTTCCCTTCTGTCTTATTTCTTCTGCATTTCTGCCATCATCATCATTGTCCCAAAAAAATAACTTACCGAGCAACTTCTAGATAACTGTTGTAACAGACATAGAGCTGAGCACAATTAAGTTTGGTTCAGTATTTGTTAATTTAAAAACTAAAATCATCAAGTCATAACTATTAATCCCAATTGATAAAAGCTAGGCTCCGTGAACTTCAACATTTCTCTTTCACTTATACTACTCCCAGATGAATTGTACACTAAATAGTTGTTTCTGGGCACATCCTTGTACATGTCTCTCTCCAATTCATAGTATCAGTGACTGGGTGGCACCAAGCACCACAAGCTCCCATTTGCAAGTAGTGGGTGCTGTGAATTGTTGATACTGATGAAAAATCCACATTATATGCTTTTCCTATTTTAAGACTCATAATTGAGGCATCTGTGCTTTCTGCCTTCATTTTATAGCTTTTCAGTGAGATAGGAAGCACGATTTTAAAACATCATCCCTCTCAGGACTGATTGTACCTTAGACCCCCCCACTTAAGTCAATAGGTGCTTTGTGTACGTTCAGGCTGGACTCATAATGAGCAGATCTGATGAGCATCCAGCTTTCCAAGGACGACTAGTGCTGAGCCTTCAAGGTCATTCATCACTTTCATCTGAGAAGGGAGACCCTTTATTTGCTCTCTCTTCTCAAATAGGTACACAATTAAAGGAAGAATTATTCATCCCAGTGGCAATTACTTTATTAACAAAGGGCACATTAAGCCCGCATCTCCTCTCATTGCCAGATGGTCTGTGTGCCCAAGCAAGTGAAGGCAGCCTCAATGAATATCTTACTTTTTACCTCAGAACTGCTGGCTCTATTACTTCTCTGCTGGCACAAAGTGAAAGAAAATCTTCTCCATAGTTTTGCACTGCATTATTTAATTTTCTCTGCAAATTCTGAGTCAGTAAAAATAAAACTGGTACATTTTTTGGTTGTTTTTCCAATAATTATGTTCAAATGAACGTTTTTAAATGCTAAAAATCCAAGATTATGAGCCCATAATTAGAACTGTCTGCAAAAGCCTGGACTCAATGAAAGTTATGATGAAATAAAGAAAAAGCTTTCATCCCAAATAGTATGCGTCTTATCAACTTTTATCAAACATACCCAAATAGCACAGTGCTTATAGCAATTTGTAAGACATATTAAATAGTAAAATTCTTTGCTTCTCACAATGTCATTAAACCTAACACTAGTGAAAATTTCATTGTGTACTGAACATAATTAAATTGAAAGTTGTTCTTGATCACACTTTTAGACAAATCTCCCCTCCCCTACCTGCCCACCCAAGAGAATAGCATTCTTTTACTTCTTTAAGAAAATTATTGTTGAGAATATTATAGATGTCCGATTTTTCCCCCCATTGTCCCCTTCCACCCAGTTCCCACCCCACCCCAGGCCTTCACCACACTATTGTCTGTGTTTCTAGGTAATGCATAAATAAATATAAGGTCTTTGGCTAATCTCTTCCCACCCCCTCGCCCTTTTCCTCTGAGGTTCATCAGTCTACTCCATGTTTTTATGCCTCTGATTCTATTTTATTCATCAATTTATTTTGTTAATTAGATTTCTTGTTTGTTTATTTTGATATTCAATTATTGACAGATATATATTTATTGCCAATTTATTATTCATATTTTTTATTTTTATTTATTTTTTCTTCTTCTTCCTCTTCTTAAAGAATACTTTTCAACATTTCATGTAATACTGGTTTGGTGGTAATGAACTCTTTTAGCTTTTTCTTGTCTGTGAAGGTCTTTATCTGACTTTCAATTCTAAATGATAGCTTTGCTGGGTAGAGTAATCTTGGTTGTAGGCCCTTGCTATTCAGCACTTTGAATATTTCTTGCCACTCCCTTCTGGCCTACAAAATTTCCGTTGAGAAATCAGCTGACAGTCATTTGGGCACTACCTTGCAGGTAACTAACTGATTTTCTCTTGCTGCTTTTAAAATTCTCTCTTTGTCTTTAACCCTTGGCATTTTAATTATGATGTGTCTTCATGTGAGCCTTTTTGGGACTCTCTGTGCTTCCTGGACTTGTAAGTCTATTTCTTTCACTAGATAAGAGCCATTTTCTGTCATTATTTCTTCAAATAGGTTTTCAATATCTTGCTCTCTCTCTTCTCCTTCTGACACCCCCATGATTTAAATATTGGTACACTTAAGTTATCCCAAAGGCTCCTTATGCTATCTTCATATTTTCTTTTTGCTCTTCTGATTGAGTGTTTTTTGCTTCTTCATATTCCAAATCATTGATTTGATTCTCAGCATCATCTACTCTACTGTTTGATCCCTGTAAATTATTCTTTATTCCAGTTAGTATATGCTTACTTTCTGACTGGTCCTTTTTCATGTCTTTCAAATTCTCACTAAGATCCTTGAAAGTCTCAGTAAGGCCCTTAAAGATCTTGATTTTGTACTTCTGGGTGGAATTATGAAAGTAAAATTCTGTTGTTTTAAGCCACTCAGTTTGTGGTAATTTTATAAAGCAGCCCTTGGGAAATAACACAATTTTCTTCATAGCTTACTCATAAATTTTAGTCAAAAGAATTTATAAAGTACTTACCATGTTACCTAGCATATAGTAATCACATAATAAATGTTAGCTCTCAAATAGTTACTGATTAAGACAATGAGAGAATATATACAGAATATACAATTACCCTGTCCTCTTCATTCACATATATGAATAGAGATAGAATAAGGCAGTAGGAATCCTTCCTTTCTAATCTTCAAGAACAGAATGAAGCATCCTAATATATAAAAACCCAGGGTCTGTAACATCCAAAACGACTGAAGGCTCAACTGACCGGAAGTCAGCAACCCAGCACTGACTGCAGCCGCTGTGGGCACCGCGACCTAGCACTGACTGCTGAGGGGGCTGCAGATCAGGACCAAAGAGAGGCATGGAGGGAGAAGCAGGGTCTGAACCATAACCTCTGTGGCAGCTATTGATCAGCCCTTGCCTCTTTCTTTCTTTTGGGGCCTGGCCAGCAGCCACGCCTCTCTTTCTCTCAGGCCTCTGCTATAGATTACTGGTATGTCAACCAAAGCCTCAGGTTTGTTGTTCTAATTTATACTTAATAAATGAATCCAGTTATTTAGCTGAGAAAATTCTTTGAAAATATATGAGGGCAATGGTTTTGATGAAATGTTGCAGGTGTTTCTTATGAAAAGAAAGCAAATCAGATAGAGAGAATGAAAGAAAGTAAAAAAAATAAAACAAAACATTAGTTCAAACATAATTTGGTTTATTTTATATTCTAAATTTTACCTCCTTTAGGCAATGATATGTACTTTTATCCAAGGCTCAAATAAGAGCTGTGAAAGTTCTCGAAGATATTTCTAACAGGAGCAAAATCAGAGAATGTCTCAGAAAATTACAACCTTTCAAGATGAAGCATCTGCAGAGGACTCTGCTATGTACTTGAAATAAATGAAACCAAAGGCTTGAAGGCTTGAATTTCTTCCACTATTTTTTAAAGAAGATAATTTCATTTTGCATAACTCAGACAAGTGGGATTTGATAGTTAATATTTTGTGATGCTGCATTGTCTTTGCTTTGTTGCAAACCTCCTCTTTGTGATTTCAAAATGTTTATAAATTCTATTAAAAGACTTATTCATATAACATAATGCAATATATCCTAAATCAATAGGAAAATAGATATAGTCCCTGATATTAAAAAATTTTTTTGAACATTTATATGAGGCAAGTAGTCAGTAGTATCGCCTCAATTATTCTGGTGAAATAACTAAATAATAGAAAAATTAAGCTTGAAGTAGTTGCTGCTGTTACTATTAAATTTTACCTTTAATTAAAATAAATTACTTAAGTAATTAATGCTTATTACATTGTTTTAAACAGAAAGAAAATATATAACTAAAGTAGAATTAATAAAATTTCATCACCTAAGGATAGGCATTGTTATAATTTCACATTCTTTCCTTTAGAATAAATACACACATGCATGTGTTTTTTTAATCAAAAAACAAGATTATATATTACATATTATTCTGTAACTCAAATATATTTTGTTTAAAAATTATATATAGATATATACATGCATATACTAGTATATGTATATATATAATATAGATAGATAAAATATCCTTCTATGGCAAAATTTGAGATTTATATTATTTTGATGATAGTATGGTATTCTAAAAAATGGCTATAGCATAATTTATTTAACCAGTCCCATGTTGCTATATATTTGGGGCATTACCATGATTTTGCTATTATAAACAATACTGTGGTAAATATCATTATATAATACACCTCCAATTTTTTCCTTGTATTAACTTTCTAAAAGAAGAACTGTTGTGTCAAATGAGATCTTAAGGTTTTTGATACTACTGCCAAATTGCACCCCAGAAAGATGGCATCCATTCATATTCTTACTGAAGTGTAAAAGAATATTTATGACCTTATATTTACATCAGTTCATATTCCTTCTTTTAAAAAATCTTTATTGTTGAGAGTACTATATATGTCTGCCCGTTTTTCCCTCATTGCCCCCATCCATCCAGATTCCTCCTTTTTAATTTTCATCAATCTTATAACAACAGAACGGTATCTTACTTTTAATAGGTGACAAGTTAAAGATGCCTATGTATTTTTTAAAAAACCTAAATCAACCACTAAAAGAATAAAACAAGCCAATAAAACAGATAAAATGGAATCATAAAAAATAATCTAAAAGAAAGCAGAAGAGAAAAAAAACAGGACAGAAAACAAATAAACAAATAACAATGTGATAGATTTATATCTAATAACATCAATAATAATATTAAATGTAAATGTTTCAAGTGCTCCAATTATAAGACAGAAGTTTTTTGCCTAAAAAAAGCAAAGCCCAACCATATGCTGCTAACAAGAATCACACTGTAATATAAAAACACAAAAGGGTTCAAATAAAAGGATATAATTTGATGTACCACACTAAAAGTATTAAAAAATGTTGAAGTGGCATTCAGAGCAAGGCATATTGTTAATATAAAGATGATAAAGAGAATCATTTCAGAGTATAAAGGGGTCAATTCATTATGAAGACAAAAATCCTAAAGGTTTATGCTCCAAATGATAGGGCTTCAAAATAGATGAAGAAGTAATAAAATTGAAAAGAAAAATGGACCAATCCATATATGGTTAAATATTTCAATGCCCATTTCTCAATAATTGCTTGAACAAGTAGACAGAAAATGACACTATCAATTATCTCAATCTAACTGACTTTTATAGGACACTCCATATAACAATAGAAGAATACACATTCTTTTCATGGAAGACATAAAGACAGACTGCATTCTGGACCTTAAAAAAATTTCTTTAAATAAGTTTAAAAGGATTCAAACCATATAAATTGTGTCCTCTGACCACACTAAATGAATTTAGAAATCATTAACAGAAAAATCTCTAGAAAAATGCCCATACAGCTGAAACTAAAGCAAAAAAATTCTAAATAAACTATGGTTCAAAATAATATCACAGGAGAAATTAAAATTTCTGAATTGAATGAAAATTAGAACACAACATATCAAAATTTTGGGGATTCAGCTAATGCTATGCTTAGAGGAAAATTTGTAGCACTAAGCATCTGCATTAGAAAGATAAATAGGTCTCAAATAAATGTCTTGCACGTCTACATTAAAAAATGAGAAAAAGAAAGAGCAAATGACACCCAAAGTAAACAGAAAAAGGGAAATAGTAAAGGTCAGACTGGGAAAAAATGAACTAGAAAATAGAAAAAATAGAGCAATTTATATTGTCTCTTTGAAAAGACCAATAATCTGCTAGCCAGACTTATCAAGAAAAACAAACAAACCATATTACCAATATCAAGAATGACAGGTGACATTACTACATATCCGATGACATTAAAAGGATATTTTTATTATTGAAATATTGAAGTATTATAAAAATGTCCAAGAAATTCAACAATTTAGATGAAAAGAACAATTTCTTAAAGATAAAAACTACCAAAGCCCAATCAAGAAATAAGCTAAATACTTCTATATATATTAATTAAATTAATTTGTAATTTAAAACCTTCAACAAAAAAGAACAGTCCAGACCTAGATGCCTTTACTAACGAATGCTACTAAATAAGTAATAAATAATATCAACTCTACATGAAGTCTTATATGTTCATGTAAAAATTAAAAGAGGGAACATTTCCTAACTCAGTCTATGAAGGCAGCATCACCCTGCTTCCAAAACCAGATGAAGACATTGTAAGAAAACAAAATTACAGATCAATATCTCTCATGAACATAGATGCAAAAATTTCTAAATTATTAGCAAAGCAAATCCAACCATAGAAAAATCAATACCACATCATAACCAAATGTGATTTATTTCAGAAATTCAAGATTGGTTTAACATTCAAGATCAATCAATGCAATTAATCAAAGCAACAGATTCAAAAAGAAACACCAAATGATCATTGTAATAGAAGCAGAAAAAGCATTTGACAAAACCCAACATCTACTCCTGATAAACCTCTCAGAAAATTAAGAGTAGAAGGAAACTTCCCCTATCTGATAAATGGCATGCACATTAAAAGCTATAGCTAACATCATATTTTATCATGAAAAACTAACTGCTTTCTCCCAGAACAGGAATGAGATAGAAATATCTATTCCAATGACATCTATTGAACATGGTTCTAAAGGTCCTAAACAGTTCAATGAGTTATGGAAAAAATAAGTAAAAAGATGAAGATTAGTAAGGTATAGTAAGTAAAATCATATTTACTTGCAGACAAGACAATTGTCTTTGTAGGAAATCTTAAGAAATCTCCAAAAGAGACAATAAGGGAGCTTAGAAAGATTTCAGGATGCAGGTCAATAAACAAATTAATTGTATTTCTACAAATGAGCAACAATTAGAAATTAAAACTAAATCAATCTAAAAAATGCCATTTATAATGCCACCAAAATTATGAAATAATTAGAGATATATTTAACTAAAAATGTATGAGACCTATACACTGAAAAGTAGAAATCGTTAATGAGGGAAATGAAAGATGACCTAAATATATAGAGAGATAAGCCATTTTCTTGGCTCAGAAGACCCATTATTCTCAGGTGTCAATTCTTCCCAAATTGATCTACCAATTTAATTCAATCCTAATAAAAACCCCTGCAGGCATTTTGGTAAAAATTATCAAGCTGATTCTAAAATATACGCGGAAATGCAAAGGACCTAGAATACCCGAAAGGCTTTTGATAAAGAAAACACAGTTGGAAAACTTACATAAAATAAAACCACAGTGAGATACCACTACATACTTATTATAATAGCTAAAATTAAAAATAGCAATAAACAAAACCTCAGAATGTTCTTACAAAGTGTTAGCGTGGTTGTGGAGCAACTGGAACTCTCATAGACTACTGAAAACAGTTTCACTTTGGAAAATAGTTTGGCAATGTCTTAAAAAGTTAAACATTTACGTACAATATAACCTATCCATTCCACTCCAATGTATTTTTCCAGAAATGAAAACATATGTCCATATAAATATTTGTACACTAGTATTTAGAACAGCTTTATATAGCTCACTTTAAAAAAACAACAACCCTCAAATGGTAAACGAATTTTGGTATAGCCATATGATGTAATACTCCTCAGTAACAAAAAGAATAAACTATTGATACACACAACATGGATGAATCTTAAAATAAATATGCTTACAGACAATAAGCAACTACATACTCTATGATTATCTTTACATAAAATTTCATGAGATATTACATGATTTATAGGGACAGAAAGCAGACCACTAACTGAAGGCAGGAGAGGAGGAGAAATGAATTAATCACAAAGGGGCACAAGGAACCTCTTGAAGGTGATGGATATGTTTATTATTTTGATATGACAATGGCTTTATAGATATGACAGTTATGGGAAAAGTGATCAAATTATGTACTTAAAATTTCCATTTATTGTCCATCCATATGTCTTAATGAAGTTGTAAAAATAAGTATGAAAATATTCATTTCTACACACTTAATATCCATTCATATTCACCTTCTATAGATTTTTTCCAATCATGTAAATACAAAATGATACCTTATTTTTAAAATTTCTTTGATAATTGCAGATCAGTATTTTTCATACATTTTATTGCTACCACTTTCCTTATTATCTCTCATATCATATAAGTTAACTATTCTATTGTTATTGATAAGCTTTTTAAAATTACCTCAAGATAATAAAAATCATACATATGTGAAGATTCATAATTTTCAAATAAACTTTTACAGTTTCACATCCTACAAATTTAGCTAATTTTTTCCAGAACCCATAATTGTGTTCTGTGTGTGTGTACCATTGCCTCAAGAGGCCATACTTAAGATAATTACACGATGGCCTCTCAGATTCTTAGAAGACTCATGCAGAGAAAAATAATTTTGTCTTACACAACAATTGAGAATGCCTAAGGGGACCTGATCCAAGATGCTCACATATTAAGTTTAACTGCAGGAAGTAACTGCTTTGAAGATTCATAACCAAGTTTGTGTTTAATAATTATCATGATTCTCTCACTTGTCAATTTTTTTCTAGACTTGTTCAATAATTATTAATTGGACCAATAGAATCTCCATACTGTTTTCTTCTGGGTAACAATGCAAATAAATAGGGAAATATGCAGTAAGTAAGAGGAGCCTAAGAGGCAAACATATATAGTTGATAAACAATTGAAAGTTGGCTACAGCATACTTGTCTTTTAAAAGAATAGTGCTAAGCTCAACACATACGTAGAATGTCAACAAAGACTAGCAAAAGTAAAGGAAACATAGTACTGAGAGGGCAGACTCTCTCACCACTGTTGTTAACACTTGTAGATGGTCTCTCAGATGTGAATTAATTTGTAATTTAAAACCTTCAACAAAAAAGAACAGTCCAGACCTAGATGCTTACATAGAAGCCACCAATTCAAGGCTACAAATAAATGTCTTTCTAAATGTACATTCCATGATTTTATGTCCACATGCATTTTGTTAAAGACCTATTTCAAATAATATTTAATTAATCTTAAATGAAATCATAAAAGTATACTCTAGCAATTTTTCAAGATTGATTAGTTTTTCTAGCAAGTTACATCAATAGTAATAATTATCTATCTATCTATCTATCTATCTATCTATCTATCTATCTATCTATCTATCTATATATATATAAAAGGCTAAGTGACCGTCGCATCTGAAATAACCGAACTGATGACCAAACAGGCTGTGTGGGGCAACCAGGCTGGTGTGTGTGTGTGTGGGGGGGGGGGGTTGGGGGCAACCAGGCCCGCAGAGGGGGGCAGTGAGGGGTGACCAGGCTGGCAGGGGGTGGCAGTTGGGGGCAAACAGGCTGGCAGGGGGGCAGTAAGGGGCAACCAGGCCAGTAGAGGGGGAAGTAAGGGGCAACCAGGCCAGCAGGGGGGACAGTAAGGGGTGACAAGGCTGGGGGGGTCAGTTAGGGGTGACCAGGCCAGAAGGGGTGCAGTTGGGGGTGACCAGGCCAGCAGGGGTGGCAGTTAGGGATGATCAGGCAGGAAGGCAGGTAAACAGTTAGGAGCCAGTTGTCCCAGATTGTGAGAGGGATGTCCCGGATTGGAGAGGGTGCAGGCTGGGCTGAGGGGACCCCCCCCCCCCGCCCCATGCACAAATTTCGTGCACCAGGCCTCTAGTTATTAAATTTTATTGAATACTAGTAGCCCTGCACACGAATCCATGTGGCAGTAGCTCACCAGTAGCTCGCTGCCACCCTCCATTAGCTCTCTGCCTGCTGCTCCGCCCTACTGTAGCTCCCCTGCCCCCCTCTCTATACCCCCCTCATAGCTTTCTGCCCTTCCCCCTCCTGTAGCTCTCCACCGCCCACTTGTAGCTCGCTGCTCCACCCTCCCGCTAATCATTACACAGTCAGTCATTATGCTTCACAGTGTAATGACCATTTGCATATTACATCTTTATTATATAGGATTGAGTATACACTAGGCATTGTGCTAGGTACTCAAGTCTTCCCTAAGTTCCCAGAGTAGTTAGCATTGTCTGCATTTTATAGAGGAAGAAAGTTAGGGTTTCTCTGCTACGAGTATATAATTTCCATTCCTTGGGGTCTAGAGCACTGTGTGCAGGGCCACATTTCTGTTAAGAGGCTGGTCCAAATGTCTCTTAACTCAGTGCATTATTGCTTTATTTTTCCTGGGCATGGGGGGCGGGGGCAGGGAGAGCCAGAAAGTTGCCTTTGTAAATAAGTAAATAAGTAGGTGCCATTAGACCATCAAAACAGGCACACATCATTCAAAGGAGCACTTGACAATTTATTATGAACAGAAAATGTTAGTATACTTTTGGCTTTTTTAATACACTTATATGCTACTAGGGGCCCAGTGCACGAATTTGTGCCCCTTGAAAGGAACTGTGGGCTGTGAGGCTGCGGTGGGTACAGGGGCGGGTCTAAGCCCATCCTCTGCGATCCTGCCCAGCCCCTCCCGCCACAGTCCAGGGTCCCCTGTCTGCCAGCAGCCCCACTCCCATTGCTGCTGCTCCCACACGCTGACAACACGGGCCCCGCTCACACCTGCTAATGGAGCGGAGTGATTGGGGCTGGCGCCAGTTGCCCCTCAGAAGCAGGGGGAGGTGGAGAAGCCCTCAGGGGCAATTGGGGCCGGCAGCTGCAGCTCGCACCCACTGATAGTGATCAGGGCCGGTGCCAGGCACTGGCAGTGGGTGCGAGCTCCTGGCAGGACTGTGGCATGCAGGAGCCAAGAATTTTCAATAACCACCAGAGGCTTGCCCCAATGACAGCGACCAGCACCCCACCTTGGTCTGGCACCCCCATTCACCTGCTCCACCATCCCGCCACAGCCAACTCCCGCCATGTTCCGCATACCCCCCTGGTGGTCAGGGCACGTCATAGCGACCTTTTGTTCGGTCGTTCAGTTGTCCCACCATTTGATCTATTTGCATATTATGGTGTTTTATATATATAGATGTCTTAGAAAGTTTCCAGAATGAACTTATCCTGAGTGGTTATCAGTTAACTAGAGGCCTGGTGCATGAAATTCATGCACGGGTTGGGTCACTAGGCCTGGCCGGCGATCAGGGCCGAACAGGTTCCCCGCCTCCCCACCTCCCAGCCTCCTCTTTCCCTCACTCTTTCAGCACCCTGCCGCTGCCACTGATCGCCCGCAATGTTCCGTGCTTCCCCCTGTTGGTCAGTGCACGTCATAGAGAGTGATCGAACTCCCATTCTCCCGGTTGAACTCCCGAGGGAACACTTTGCATATTAGCCTTTTATATATATAGACTAGAGGCCCGGTGCACGAAATTTGTGCACAAAGGGGGGGTGTCCCTCAGCCCAGCCTGCACCCTCTCCAATCTGGGACCCCTTGAGGGATGTCCGACTGCCCGTTTAGGCCCGATCCCACCGGGCAGTCGGACATCACTCTCACAATCCAGGACTGCTGGCTCCCAACCACTCGCCTGCCTGCTTTCCTGATTGCCCCTAACCACTTCTCCCTGCCAGCCTGATCACCCCCTAACCACTCTGCAGCCAGCCTGATTGATGCCTAGCTGCTCCCCTGCCAGCCTCTTTGCCCCCAACTTCCCTCCTCTGCTGGCCTGGTCACCCCTAACTGCCCTCCCCTGCAGGGTTGATTGCCTCCAACTGCCCTCCCTTGCAGGCCTGGTCCCTCTCAACTGCCCTCCCTTATAGGCCTGGTGCCTCCTAACTGCCCTCCTCTGCTGGCCATCTTGTGGTGGCCATCCTGTGTCCACCTGGGGGCAGGATCTTTGACCACATGGGGACAGCCATATTGTGTGTTGGAGTGATGGTCAATCTGCATATAACTTTTATTAGATAGGATAGAGGCCTGGTGCACGGGTGGGGGCCAGCTGGTTTGCCCTGAAGGGTGTCCTGGATCAGGGTGGGGGTCCCCACCCCAGGGACATGGGGTGGCCTGAGTAAGGGGTCTGTGGTGGTTTGCAGGCCAGCCATGCCCCCTGGTGACCCAAGCGGAGGCCCTGGTATCTGGAATTTATTTACCTTCTATTATTGAAACTTTGTAGCCTGGAGCGGAGCCAAGCCTCCTGCTCACTCAGTGGCCAGCAGCCATTTCTGTTGGAGTTAATTCACCTTCTATAATTGAAACTTTGTAGCCTGGGGTGGAGGCCTAGGCCGGCCAGGGCAGGTGAAAAGCTTGGCTTCCTCTCTTGCCTGGGAAACCCAAGCCTCCCTCCTGCTCTCTGTGGCTGTAGCCATCTTGATTGGGTTTATCTGCATATTTGCTCTTGATTGGCTGGTGGGTGTAGTGGAGTTAGGGTCAATTTGCATATTACTCTTTTATTAGGTAGGATATTTATTAAAAAGACCATAGTCTCTGCTCTCTAGAAGAGAGTGGTGTGAGGATGATTCACTAGTAGAAATTAATGCAAGTAACCAATAGAAAGGACAAGACACGGAAGCTGTGTAAGAGTAGAAGAGCAGCAAGAACAAAACTGACTTTTTTGGGTTGTGTGTTAGTAGGGAAGTCCTACTTGCATTGGAGCTGAAGAGGCCTAGTGATAATCACTGAGTTTTTTCACTCCCAATTCTGCCCAATTTTGACAATAAACATTTATTATTACTCCTTAGATACTTTCTGGTTTCATATGCTTTCTTTTGATTAGCATTTACCAATTTCAACAAGTCCATCACCCTTCTGCTTATACACTTCTCTGTCCATTACAAATCTAAGTCAGGGCAAAATACATCAACTCTGTCCATCACCCCGAGATGGTATGAGCTGTGGTTTACATAGAGTTGTTTTAGGATTATGAACTTGTTGGAACTGTATCCTTTAACACGATTTTTGTTTCAAGTAGCTGAAAAATCCACCTTAAAATTTTTTAAATATATATTTTATTGATTTCAGAGAGGAAGGGAGGGAGAGAGAGATAGAAACATTAATGATGAGAGAGAATCATTGATTGGCTGCTTCCTGCACGCCCCCTACTGGGGATCGAGCCCACAACCCAGACATGTGCCCTTGAACAGAATCGAACCCGGGACCCTTCAGTCCACAGGCCGACGCTCTATCCACTGAGCAAACCAGCTAGGGTACCTTAAAATTTTTTAAAGAAAGCACAAGAGTTTCATCCCCTCTAATGGCTTCCTCTGATTAACTAAACGCTTCAGTCGATCGGGGCTCCTTTCTCCCTTCCTTCTTTCCTGCCTTTATTTCTGGAATGCCCATCCAATTGTTGTAAAAGGTAAACACTCTTCTGCCCAAACAGCAGCCACAGTGACCAGAATGTGGTTTGCAAGCAGTGTGGCAACATCTTTAAGTTTGACCTGAAACATTAACACCTTATTTGTACCAAAATTAGAGTAAAAAGAAATTGGCCTGAATGCAAGGAAATGAAGAAAAATGATAAAGAAAATAATCTAACAGTATTTTTTTACCTATAGAAAAAAACTTTTAAGTGGCAAACTGTCTTTCCTCACGAGCCAGTCATTCACAGGAATTTACTGTCCTGCCTCTGTCACAATTCCGAAGCCAAGGGCATCCCCGGACCAATTTGTTTTAAAACAGAATAATTTAAAAATTGAGACCCCCTCCAAATCTGCAATAATGGGTCCACCTTCTCTTTGCTATGGTATAGCTTTCTGGCCTCGGTCCTCTCCAGAAATGGAGAATCAATCTTTTAAGCACGGGCCATTATATTCTGCAGCGATTTGAAACTATTTATTCCAGCTGTTTGGGATTTTAAGAATCTGACTAACAGAAAAAGAGCCATAAGGAAGTTCACTTTATGGCCGACGTGACGGAAAGCTGTGGAGATGCTTCGTTGCACCTGACCACATTGTTCTAGAGGCGCACGGGAGAAAATGGGGATGTGAAAGAAATCGTGGCTGAGAAACCCGCCAGGAGAAAACCTGAAGCTGCCCGTCACTGGCACCGCTCGCCGCCAAGGCTGTGGGTGCTCATGGCATTATTGTTTAATCTCTCCAAAGAGTATGTGGAAGCAGAAAGCACAACATCCCCAAGTTGTTACTTTGTCACAACTTTACAGAATGCATAAGCACTTCAGTAAATACACAGATTTTTTTGCAAACTGTAAATCATCTGTGAGCCACCACTGTTCGACTAATTACAGCAAGAAGCTGTGCTCATTAGCTGTTCTCATCTGGCTCACTGCACGACCTAAATAGTCCGTAAATGAGCCGGCAATTATTGCTGTATTACCACTACCAGCTCCGCTCACATCAAAATATCTCCACCAAATGTTACGCCTGTTGGTATTATCAGGTTAGAAATTTCATAAACATATTGAAGCAGTTAATTGGGAAATTATTTCTAAAATGTGAAAATAGAATCATCAGTGAAAGAGTTTTCATCAAACCCCAGATAGGCGGCTCCACCTATAGACAAGAACCTCAGAATGTAAGCAAGCATCTTGGAGGATACCATCGCCTGCTTCTAAACAACACTGGGAAACTAGAAACGCAATGGGAATGTACTCACATTAAATGGAAGGAAAGTGAACTGTGCATATTCTTATGCCAGAAACCTAAAAATGGTTTCTTAATTTGGTCAAAATATAACCAAAGCACATGCTCATGGGCATGAAAGAACTTTAGCCAAACAGAAAAGGATTCTTAATGTCAGTAAAACTTTATTATTCCCAGCTCCACCATTGGGCATATCATATAGGAGGACTAGGATTTTTTATTTTTTTTTAGTTTGGTTCAATTTATTTTTAAACAAAATGTTTATATTTGTGGTAATGGTGAAAAGAAGCAATAAAATAGCGACTTTGAATAACAATTTTCTGACACCTTCAAACATTTTAGAAGAATCTACAGGTATTTATATTATCAAATTATTAATTGTATACTTAGTTATTCATAAAAATGTTCTCTTTGAGCATCATTCTAATTACTGTGGATATTTAAAAGTAAAACATTTTAAAAAACCTATATCCATTCAAATTTATGGAATCTCAAATGACCACATTTAATGAGATCCTACTTTGATCATTTTTATTACAACAAGGGGACTTTATTTTACCTTGATACTGGAGGACTTTATTTTACCTTGTTCTGGATGGTCATCAATTCATTATCAATTACGATCCTGAAAAATAAAGAAGGAATAAAGAAAATGCTAAAAGCGAATGGCTGATTCTATTGGCTTCCTGCTACTTATCATCAAAGAGGAGATAAGTAAATACATACATACATACATACTTTTATAAATAAACTAGAGGCCCGGTGCACGAAATTCGTGCACGGGGGCAGCTGGGAGGGTGTCCCTCAGCCTGGCCTGCACCCTCTCCAATCTGGGACCCCTCATGGGATAACCAGCAGTTGGACATCCATCTCACAATTCAGAACTGCTGGCTCCTAACCGCTCACCTGCCTGCCTGATTGCCCCTAACTGCTTCTGCCTACCAGCCTGATTGTCCCTAACTGCTCCCCTGCTGGCTTGATTGCCCCTAACCACCTCTGCCTCAGCCCGCACCTGGTACCCAGGATTCCCTCCTCCAGCTGACCACAGGCACCCAGGATCTGGGCTTCCCTCCCTTTGGTCAGCCATAGGCACCCAGGCTGGCTGCAGCCTCAGGGGATGGTGGACAGGGGGCTTGCCTGTTGCTGCAGCTGCAAGTGCTGGCGCCCAGGACTGCAGGGTGGGCGGCTTCTCCATCTACGAGGCTGTAGCCAGCTGCAGGTGCTGGCACCTGGACCGCAGGGTGGGCGGCTTCTCCATCTACCAGGCTGTAGCCAGCCACAGGTGCTGGCACCCAGGACCGCAGGGTGGGCGGCTTCTCCATCTACCAGGCTGTAGCCAGCTGCAGGTGCTGGCACCTGGACCGCAGGGTGGGCGGCTTCTCCATCTACCAGGCTATAGCCAGCTGCAGGTGCTGGCACCTGGACCGCAGGGTGGGCGGCTTCTCTGTCTCCCAGGCCACAGCCAGCCACAGGTACTGGTGCCCAGGACCGCAGGGTGGGCGGCTTCTCTGTCTCCCAGGCCACAGCCAGCCGCAGGTACTGGTGCCCAGGACCGCAGGGTGGGCGGCTTCTCCATCTCCCGGCTGCAGCCAGCCTCAGGTACTGGGGCCCGGTTTCTCCATCTCCCCCAGGACGTGGGGCGGGTGGACATGGGGTGGGCGGCTTCTCCAGCTGACTGCGGCTTGGGATCACGGGGCAGGTGGCTTCTTTGTCTCCCAGATCGAATCCACCCTCAGGTGCTGGCACCCAGTTTCTTGTCTCCCCCAGGACGTGGGGATGGTGGCTTCTTCAGCTGGGATCACCGGGCAGGCGGCTTCTTCATCTCCCGGGCTGCAGCCAGCCTCAGGCACTGGCACCTGGTTTCTTGTCTCCCCCAGGACGTGGGGTGAACCACTTCTCCAGCTGGCTGAGGCCTGAGATCATGGGGCAGGCAGCTTCTTGGTCTCCGTGGCTGCAGCCAGCCTCAGGAGCTGGGGCCCGGTTTTTCCCTCTCCCCAGGACGTGGGGCGGGCAGACCTGAGGCTGGCTGCAGTCTGAAATCATGGGGCGGGCGGCTTCTTCGTCTCCCAGCGGCACCCAGCCTCAGGCACAGGGCCTGGTTTCTCCATCTCCCCAGGACGTTGGGCAGGCGGACCTGAGGCTTCTGAGGCTGGCTGTAGCCAGGGATCATGGGGCGGGCGGCTTCTTGGTCTCCGTGACTGCAGCCAGCCTCAGGCGCTGGCGCCTGACTTCTCCGACTCCCAGAGACTGGGAGATGCTGGGGGGCGGGGCTGCCGCCATGTTTTCAGTTTAATTGCATACTCACGCTGATTGGATGGTGGGCATGGCTGGGCGTGGCTGGTGGGCGTGGCTTTGTGAGTGTAGCGGAGTGATGATTTGCATACTACTCTATTATTAGATAGGATACTTTTAAATAAAAATACTATTAATTATTGATTCTGGTACTAGTTGCATGCATACAAAATAGAAGCGGTCTCTACTGGATTAAATAATGTTATCTACTTGGACAAAGCTTTTGTCACAATGTGGCCTGACATGAACCAAATGTGAAGTTTGCACAGGATGCATAACAGAATCAATCACTAATGGCATGCTCCAAGGAGAAGTCTTCATCATGAAGACACTGACTATAACAATGACAAGGATATTGAGAAGCAACTCTCCCCATTTACCAATTAACTGACCTCAATGAGCAAGAAAATGTGCATCATGTTTGTTCAACTCTTTCCAGCCACTCAGATTTACAAAGAATTCTTCAAATCTGGTCAGAGAATATCTGTTTTTCTATGCATTTTATGAAGATTTTTAGATAGCCATAAACATTCCTCAAGCTATAGGTGTTAAGCTATAAAACACACCACTGTTTTTTCCCACTGGAATTTTTAGCAATTTTAGTATCAGTTTTGATTGCAAGAGTAGTACTCCCTTTCTCTTTCTTCTTCAAGGTCCTTCTGAGAGAGACAGCTAACTTGCCTGCTTATCTTCTCAGACTAGAGGCCTGGTGCATGAAATTCTTGCACAGGGCAGAGGGGTGTCCCTCAGCCCGGCCTACACCCTCTCCAATCCAGGACCTCTCGGGGGACATCCGACTGCTGGTTTAGGCCAGATGCCTGTGGGATCCAGCCTAAACCGGCAGACGGACACCCTCTCGCAATCCGGGACCACTGGCTCCTAACTGCTCACCAGCCTGCCTGCCTGATCACCCCTAACCACTCTGCCTGCCTGCCTGATGCCCCTAACTGTTCCCCTGCCAGCCTGATCACCCATAACTGCCTCTGCCTGCCTGCCTGATCACCCCTAACCTCTCTGACTGCCTGCCTGATTGCCCCTAACTGCTCTCCCCTGCCAGCCTGATCCCTCTAACTGCTCTCCCTTGCCAGCCTGATCCCCCTAACTGCCTCTGCCTTGGCACTGCCACCGTGGCTTTGTCCAGAAGAACGTCCAGAAGGCGCCCAGAAGATTTCCGGTCTAATTAGCATATTATCCTTTTATTAGTGTAGATAGTTTTCCCTTGCCACCCAAAGTAAGGCCCGCAGACCAACAAAGCAGCAGCATCTGGGAGCTTGTTAGAAATGCAGTATCTTGAGTCCCAACCCCAACCAACTGATGCAGAACTTGAACAAATTTGAGAAACACTGGTCTAGGGGAAGACCTTTTATGAGCCATGGGTCTCTTCTCTGCGATAAAGGGGAGTCAAAGCAGTGCCAAGCTGTGCAGAATGAAAGATTGAGCAAAATAAACACGTGGTTTTGATTGTTTTACTCGTTATCAACATTAACAAAAATGGTTTATCCAAAGGCCACTCCTTCATGTTCAGACAGATATACTGGGTCGTGTGGAAAGCTAAATCCTTTAACTCTTTGTAGTGTGATAATCATGGCAAGAGGTATTTTAAAGTGTCTGCTTTGTGCCCAGTGCTACACTCAATTCAGTGGAGTTCTCAAAAAGCAGAGTCAACAAATACCCACCATGAAGGACCTTCGTCTTCCATGGCTATGATTATACTACAGTTCAGATGCCTGATATTCCCAAAATCCTTTAAACTTTTCAATCACGTTTTCTATGGAATTACTTAATATCACACATTTAAGTAGATATTTTCACTTCCTTTTAAAATATTGTGCAAAATAAGCTAGCCAGAGAAAGACAAATATCATATGGTCTCACTTATATGTGGCATCTAATGAGAAAAATAAACGGACAAACAAATAGAAACAAAGACGTGGATACATGGAACAGACTGGCAGCTGTCAGAGGGGAGGAGGGCGGGGAGGACTGGATGAAAGAAGGTGAAGGGATTAACCAAAGAACATATATGCATGGACACAGACAACAGTGTGGTGAATGAAGGCCGGACAGAGGAGGGTGCTGGGTGGAGGTGGGTAAAGGCGGGAAAATTGGGAACATCTGTAATAGTCCCAATGATAAAAAAAATATATACACTGTGAAGTTGTTTAGTGACTATCCACCAGAGTCATCAACTGGCTAATGGCAAAGTTGGTACAGGGGAAGCCTCCTTATAAAACCATGCTTTGGATATCTATGACACTCATAGAATTTACTCACTCGACTGTTAAGGAACATCTCAAAAGCAATGTTTGTTTATATTCTAATAGCAGTGTCTTTTAGTAGGATCTACTCCATTGAACACCTCTGTGCATGTGACTCAGCAGAGGAAATACAGAAAGATTCTCCAATTTTACTAGACTATATGGTGATGAAAGAAGCACTAGATGGTGAGCCATAAAATCCTCTGAAATAACCCCTAGAGAGAGGTGCTTTTCCAATTCTCTAGAAAATGAGAACAATTCCCAGAGGGATCAGATCAAAGCCACAGCACTTTCTCCATCTTCTAAAGAGCAGAATCTCTGCCATGAAGGACATAGGTGGGTGTTGTGCATTAACCTAAAGATGTGATTTGGCCTGGTTTCAGTTTAATGAAGAATCCAGAGATGGGAAACTGAAGTAGCCCACCGTCCAGGACACAGCCCCGAGGCCTGGCACCGTGGAGACACATGCAGGCCATCTATGGAGGGAGGACAGCCTAGCACGAGGGAAGAATCTTTGTCTTTGGTGGGAATCATGTCTGTCCTGACAGGAAACCATTCATTCAAGGGAAACCATTCCTCTTGAATAAAGTAGTGTACAGGTCTCCATAACTGCACTTACCTCACTTACAGAAGACAGAGGGCAATTATATAAGGACTAAAACCCCACCAGACCAAGAAATAGTATTAATCTAAACCTAAAGGACTGGAAGAAAACAAATGAAGTGAGAAATGGGGACTGTGTCAGCTAAACTAAACTTTAGCTAAACATCAATTTCTTTTTTATTAAGATCAGAAATCGATTTTAACCTATTTATGTCTTGGGATCTCCCCCATTTGTAAAGTTTCTTTGGTAAAAATGGTTAACTTCTCCCTCAGTTAACTTAAAAGAAAAATTTTTGACCTCTGGTCAGAATAAGTTAACATTCCCAGTGGCCACCTGTGATACGGACCACCCTCTCCGAAAACCAGAGGGCACCTTTGGAAGAGGGGGCCAGGAGCAAAGGTCCCAGGAACCTTAGATTGGGATGGAGTTTCCTATCCCTACCCCACTCATTCCTTCCCTAAAAGGAAAGAGGATCTTTTGGAGTTTGAGGAGGTTCGTAAATTGTAACCCTTTTCTCCTTCATTCTGAGACAGATGAGAAGTAGGACAGACATAACTATGATAGGGCTCAGAGTAAGAGAGGCGGTGCCCAACACCGTGAGGCCTTCCACGTGAAAGCCCACCGCTGTCAAACCAAGAACAAAGGGGAGCGGCGTACCTCAGAGAAAGCTTCCCACGGGTGAGAGGATGGGAGGAAGGGGTGGATCTGGGACTGCACATCGCTTTGTCAAATCACCAAGCGGAAGTCAGTGCACCTGTGCCAATGGGAAGTGAACTAAGAGAAGCCAAGAGTGTTGCCCTCATAGACGTCCTCCCACATTGATGAAAATGTGGGGGAAGAATAAATGTTCCCCCTCTCAACTTTGCTCAGCCTTTCACTCTCTACCCCCTTGGGGGTAACTGTTAAGCCAGTCGTAAACTAGAAGTAGAGCTATCTTCCAGGGGAGGCTACCACAGCACACTATCGTAGCGAGACCAACTCCCGTTGTCAGGAGACCATGCCCCAACAGTAACCACTGCTCCATTTTGGACTTTCTAAGGTCAGGATGGTTTTGCCTCCAAAATGCTTTGAAATGGGTCTGAGCCGGGCAAAATTTTAAAACTTCTAAGATCACTCTATCATCCATAGCTTACTATTCTATTTCTAATTCCAAGTTTTTTCCATCCACATTAACATAGCTATAAGAGGTTATGCAGTGAGATGGAAGATACAGCTATAATAAAATGACAGCAATAAGAGTCCTCCGGTTTTAATATAAATTTCCTCCCATGATTAATTTCTCAGGAAACTAAGAAATTGAACACTCTTATGTCCCCCACTTTTATTTATTTGTTTTTTACATTTATCTTTATGGTTGAAAGTATTACAGATGTCCCCTTTCACCCCCATTAACCCCTTCCACAATGCTCCTTCCCCCGCCGTATGAAAACTATCTTGCCATTGAAAGTTAAATTACAAATATTTCAAATTAAATTAAGGTCGGGCTTCTTATTCTGTTCAGTTTCAGACCCACAGGTTGAGAACCGCTAGCAGGGTCGCCTAAGACCATTGGAAAACACAGATATTTACGTTACGATTCATAACAGTAGCAAAATTACAGTTATGAAGTAGCAACGAAAATAATTTTATGGTTGGGGGTCACCACAACATGAGGAACTGTATTAAAGGGTCGTGGCATTAGAAAGGTTGAGAACCACTGAGCTAGAGGGAGTCCCTGTTAGAAGTCTTGGTGGAGATGGGGGTTTTTCAACAGGCACAGCAGTTTCTCTTCTCTAATGGATGAGTTATAGTTCCTTTAGAGCCTGTGGCTCTGAATTTATTTCATTATCTCTTATCAGCCTCTCAAGATTCCAAATGGTTACTGAAACATGCAAGACTATAACAGCACTGGCCCCATCTTCAATGAAATTTGGAATATGAAAGAATGCCCATCCTCTAAGCAGTTCTTCCAGGCAAAATAATGTTCCCAAAGGATGTAAGTCTTTTCAAAGGCCCTGGAAGAGACTCACTGGTGTCTGAGGGAAGGCAGATAGAGAAAAATCTTGGTTTCCACTTAGCTAGGCTGTCCGTCATCTATGGCAAAACTCCTTGTCTTCAACTTCAAAAATTCAACATAGTGGGAGAACTCTCCCACAAAGAAGTTACTTTGGGCAGTACGTATTTTTCATATCCAGAGGACATGGCGGGTGGTGGGGTGACGCCTGTGCATGTTTCCACCACTCATAGACAGTTGCATGGGATAATCTTGCCTACTTGCAAAGTTTAGAAATTGCAATAATGGTAGCCTTAGACCTCAGGCCTAATCTGGGATGCCTTTCTAAAGACTGCTTTCTAAAAACTTTCCAGTCTTACTCTGTTAGGTCTCTGGAATTTGTCTCCATATCTGATTTTGTAACGACTAGTAACTCCTAAAATATATATCCCCTTTTGATAATGGTCTCCTTAAAAGCAGTTAGATTGTAGTTGCCTACCCTCGAGCCAATGCTGACCTTCAATATCTTATTTTCTTCATTTCTCTTTAGCCAAATATCTCTATCTTTTTCTTATGGATGCTTGTTCTTCTAGCTTATTATACTCCCACCATTCCTGTTCTGACAGTAAGACTAAAGCCCACTTTGTAAACCACTGCAGTTTCTCCTATGATCCCTAGAAATCGTGTTCTCTGCCAAGTCTTGTTAATTGCCTTTTGGTTCACAAACATTTCAATGAGCTGTTTCTTTGCTCCATCCCCACTCCCCGCAAAAAGATGTTTGTTTGTTTTTTGTTTTGTTTTGTTTTTATTGTTTCTAAAAGGACTCCAGTTCTTCTTATGGCTTATTTTCCATTAAGTTTCATCATACTTCTTTGGGCCAATCCACATTCTTGGTCTCTGAATGGTTAACTGTCAGACCTTACATTATTAACAATTCAAAACCAACTTGAGCCCCTGCAGTGAGCGGTAGGTCCTGAAATTTGGGCTAAGCCATGAGAGTTTGAAATAACCCCTCCCTTTGCTCCAAACGTACCATTAACAAGAACGGGACTCAGGGCAGGGATTCCACACTGCCTGTGAGCCCTGGCACAAAGAAGTCAGAACCAGTGCACTCTAGAACAAGGAACTGAGTCAGACTAGCCTCCAGATTTTGCAGAAAAACACAGTAAAATAGCTAATGGTGCATCTGCCTCCAAATATCTTAAGGGCATGTTTACGAACTCTTTTTTTTTTTTTTTTCCTATAGTCACATTTTTGCTTCACTTATACTTGCTACCACGACTTCCATGGCCTATCAGCCAAGTGAAAAACCCTATTGTTCAAGTATCACACAATCCCAAAGCTTCCTGATCAAGAACCTGCCAGAAGTTTTCACCTCAGGGTACTATTTTGCCCCCTAAATGCCAGTCTCAGTGTGTTCAGCCAATGCACCAGGTCTTAGCATTTTATTGGCTCAATCTTACTTCTCAGAATCACAGGCCTTCCTTTACAACATGGAGACTGAGACAAGAATGAATGCCCTAAGAGAAGGGCAGGAGAAAGGGACTGAGCTAGTTTACCCGTTCTGCTACCAGACACACCACTGGTGAGAAATGAAGAAATGAAAGAAGCTAGAATCGTTAGGCTAGCCTTTCCACGTGAAGACATCATAACAGGGAATAATTTTTCTCAAAGTCAGTAAAGCATTATTGAGACTGTATTAGCATAATAACATGTTAAAGTTGTATTATGAGACATAGTCAATAGTAACAAAACAAAAAAAAGTGTGTTATCTTGTAGCATGTCCATTATTAAGAATCTTAAGGGAGTGGAAAGGTGGATAAAAAAATGGTGAAGGGGAATAAGAGGTACAAACTTCCAATTATAAAATAAATAAATCACAGGGATATAATGTACAGCATAGGGGAAATAGTCAGTAGTAATAACTTTGTATGGTAAGAGAGTTACTAGATATATTGTGGTGATTACTTTGTAATGTATAAATGTTGAATCACTATGTGGAACAAATGAAAATAATTTAATGTTGTAAGGCCTCTAAAAAGCTAGGCCTGGAAATAGCATAGCATCACTATTGACATAGTCTATTGATCAAGAAGTCACAGCCCAACTCAGATTCAAGGAAAGGGGAAAGAGATTTTATCTCTTTTGTTTAATATATGTTTCTATTGATTTTGAAAATTTATTAAGATTTTATTTTACTTTAATTTTTTCATCACCTTTTATCCCCTCTATGCCCTCTACCACCTCCACCCATCTCCCTCCACCCCCGCAGTCACCAGTCCATTTCCATGTATTTTTTGTGTTGTTTTTTTGTTTTGTTTTTTTTTTAGAGACAGGAAGGGAGAGGAAAAGGAGAGAAACGCTGATCGTCAACTTTATACATACCCCTACCTGGGTATGAGCCTGCAACCTGGGTATGTGCCCTGACCTGGAATTGAACTGAAGACTACTTAGTACAGGGATGATGCTCAACCAACTGAGCCTACTCCCACCAGGACTAGAGTCTACCACTTGACAAGAGGAATATCGAATGTTTAAACCATCTTTACTGTACCATTCCTCACTAAGGAAGTGATGATTAAGCTGAGAAATAAATATTAAGAAAGGTTATATGTTCCTGAAAAAAAGAATAGCATATGCACAAGCCATTGGAAGGGAAGGTATCATTTTAAAGGAACAGAAAGAAAGCCTGTGTGGCTACAACATAGTAAATGAAGAGGGAGAGAATTATGAAATGAAATAGATTTTAAAAAAGGAAAATTAATTAGTTTCATTTTTTAAAAGTATTAATTATAGTTTAAAAATTCAAATAATAATTTGCTCCAACACTCTAAATTCCTGGTTTCTTTCATTCTCTTAATTGTTTCTTTATCTTCATTTCAAAACAATTAGCTTATATTGAAAGTTCTTGAAATATGTTTCTGGCATTTTCTTTGACTTCTTATTATGAAAAATGAAGACTTAATTGTCTGAAACAATACACCTACATATATCCCCATCTTACCTAAATAATTATATAACAGTGATTGAGTTAGATTAGTATTTAGTGTTTTTCACTATTATATAAATACTAGAGGCCCGGTGCATGAAATTCATGCACAGGGGAAGGGGTCCACTTAGCCCAGCCTGCACCCTCTCCAATACGTGACCCCTTGGGGGATGTCCGGCTACCAGTTTAGACATCCCTCTCACAATCTTGGACTGCTGGCTCCTAATTGCTCACCTGCCTGCCTGCCTGGTTGCCCCTAACTGCCCTCCTGCTGGCCTAGTCACCCATCACTGCCCCCCTGCCAGCCTAATCATCCCCAACTGGCCCCCTGCAGGCCTGGTCAACCCCAACTGCGCCCCCCCCTCCAGCCTGGTCACCCCTAACTGCCCCCCTCTGCTGGTGTGGTCACCCCCAACTGCCCCCCCTGCCGGCCTGGTCGCCCCTCACAGCTTGCTGTTCAGTCGATTGGTCATCCCTCACTAACGCCCCTGCCAGCCTGGTTGCCCCCTGTAGCCTGCTTGTTCAGTCATTTGGTCGTCCCTCACTAACACCCCTGCCGGCCTGGTCATAGGCAGCCATCTTGTGAGGGTGTGAGGGTCAATTTGCATATTACCTCTTTATTATATAGGATTATTTAGAACTGATTTACATGGTATATTATTTTTGTCTCAGCTTTCTTTACAGTTTCTTGTTGTTGTTTTTTATAATGTGTTTTTATTTTAATTTTTTAATTAATATATTTTTATTGATTTCAGAGAGGAAGGGAGAGGGAGAGAGATAGAAACATCAATGATGAGAGAGAATCATTGATAGGCTGCCTCCTGCACTCCCCCTACTGGGGACGGAGCATGCAACCCAGGCAGGTGCCCTTGACTGGAATAAAACCTGGGACCCTTCAGTCCCTCAGGTCGATGCTCTATCCACTGAGCTAAACCAGCTAGGGCTATAATATGTTTTTATTAATTTCAGAGAGAGGAAGAGAAAGGGAGACAGATAGAAATATCAATGATGAGAGAGAATCATTGATCGGCTGCCTCCTGCATGCCCCCTACTGGGGATTGAGCCCACAACCCAGGCATGTGCCCTGACTTGAAATTGAATCATGACCTCCTGGTTCATAAGTTGATGCTCAACCACTGAACTACGCCGGCTGGGCTGTTTCTCTAATTTTGACTACTTTGTCTTTTTGTGACAGGCTTGTTTCACTTAGCATGTCCTCAAGGGTCATCCATGTTGTAGCATGTGATAGAATTTCCCTATTTTTTAAGGCTGCATAATATTCCCTAATTGAAAAAAACTTTTCCTTTAAAACTATATGCACAGCCTAATTATAACTCAAACGTAGGGGAAAATTAAGACATTTTCAGGTATAAGGCTCCAAGGGTCCAAAGAAGCATAAGGATATATAGAAAGAGGAAGATATGGTTAGCAGGATCTAGTAAGTTTTAGTTGTTAAATAATTGCCAATGTACAATACAAATAAATTAATTTGCAACCAAATTAGATAATTACATCATGATTCAGGGCAAGAAAATTTAGAGAATGCTACGGTTTTTTCCCTTGTACAACTAGAGAATATAAATACTAATTAATTTTACATGCATTTGAAAACTGTAAGTATAAATATGTGTGACAAAAATGTAAGCACCATAAATAGGCTCTGTAACTTCCAAATTAAAAGGAAAGAAATAAAATAGAACATTAATACCTCAAGAAGTCCACAGGATAAAGGAGAGCAAAAGAGAGAACAAGAAAACAGAGTAAATAGAAAACATAAACTAGGCAATAGGAATAAGGACAAATATGTCATTAGTTGTGATATTTGTTATAATAGTTATCATGGGTATACTTTTTAAATATTTAATTATATTTATTAATAAGGTGTTGTGGGGAGCACAGGGCCTCAGGAACTGGACCTTCATGGACGCCGGGTATTAGATTGGGGAAGACATGAGAAGTCACAGGCGTATAGGAGCGTCTTTATTGCAGACCCAGTAGCCATTGCTTCCAAGGAGCCATCAGACAAAACTTCTTCAAAGTAGCCGCACAAACATAGCAGCCCAACAAAGATAGGAGCCATTGTACACTCAGTAGCCCAGCCAAGTAGCCCAGCCCTACATAAAAGCAGCCTAGCCCTGGCTGGCCTGTGGCAACTTATATACAAGCTTAAACAAAAGAGGCTTCTTGCCAAATAGTGCCATCAATACTTAGGCTATAGAAAGGCACACCTGAGCAGTGCATACGGTAAGATTGCTGCATTTGTGCTTTTGCGCCTGTGTATGACAAACTGGCCTTGAACATCCGGTGTACTCTAGACAGGGCTCCCACAAGTGTTTATTAGTGGGTGTAATTTCTCTATTAAAGTGTGGAGAATTTTGTATTAGGTAAAAACAATATTCAGGTACAATTCAGTGACAACACTAAAACAAAGTTGTACAACCCTAGCCAGATGGCTCAGGGGTAGAGGGTCAGCCTTCGCACTGAAGGGCCTTGGGTTCAATTCCTGGTCACATACCTGAGTTGTAGGTTCATTCCCCAACCCTGTAAGGGTGCATGCAGGAGGCAACCAATCTACTGTATTTTCCAATGTATAAGACGACTTTTTAACCCAGGAAAATCTTCTTTACGCCCAGTCGTCTTATACGCCAGAATTCAGAAAGTATTACTTTTCTTTGAGCTTCCAGTATTATTGTAGAGAATGCCAGTGTCATTAGAAGGCCAATTTGTATAGAATTTTTTCTTTCCCTCTGGAAAATTTTCACATTTTTTTATCTCTAGTATTTTGAAATGTATAATATATTATGATGTGATCTTTTTCCAAACATTCTATTGGACTCTTGGAGGACTCTTTATATCTGGAAATTCAAGACTTTGGGGAATTTGGGGAAAATTTTCTTATATTATTCCTCTAATAATTTTTCCTATAAATTTTTTCTGTATTCTCTTTCTGGTATTTCATTTATTAAAAATTCAAGTATTTTTGTCCTGAAATATTTTCTTAGATTATAGTTTATTTTTAAATAATTTCAACCTACCCCTTTTTCTCTATTTTATTTCTAGAATTTCTATTAATTGGACTTGTTTTTCCAATGTTTTGATTTTTTATCTTTCTTATTTCCCATATCTTTGACTCTTTGTTTTATTGACTGCGTTATTTCTACAATTTTATCTTCAATCCTTCTATTAGATTTTTGCTACCTGTGGTGAGCAGAATAATGCTCCTAACCCCCAAAATATCCACATTCTATTCTTTGAACATGTGAATATGCTATGTTGCATGGAATGGAATTAAATTTGCAGATGAAATTAAAGTTGTCAATCATCTGACTTTAAAATATGGAGATTATCCTGGATTATCTGGGTAAACCCAATGTAATTATAAGGGGGCCTATAAATGCAACAGAGGGAGACAGAGGAGTTAGAGTCACAGTGATGCAATGCAATGAAGACCCAATCAGCTACTGCTGAACTTGAAGATAATGAGAGCCACAAGCCAAGGAATGCTTGCTGTGAGTATCTAGAAGCTGGAAAAGTCAAGCAAACAAATTATCCCCCTAGAGTCTCCAGAAAGGAATTCTGCATTGGTGGTCCTTTAATTTTAGCACAGTGAGAGTTATTTTACTTCAGACTTTAGACTTCAGACTTTCATAGCTGGAAGATAATAAATTTGTGATGTTTTCAGCCACTAGACATGTGGTAATTTGTTACAGCAGCAATAGAAAACTAATACATTATCATATTTTTAATTTGTAAGAGCTTTGCCTTATTCCTAAATATTATCACCTTTTTATACCATCCTATTCTTACTTAATGGAATAACTTATTTTCTCAGGTTATTAATATGAAGTGTGATGTTTTCTCCTGATACAAGTATTATTTCTGGGTGTGTTTTTCTGAAATCCTTTCATCCTTTTTTCCTTTTTGTTTTTGCCTTTTATATTAGAGCCTTTCCTTAAAAGTCCCTGACTATAAATTTATATTTAAGAGTGAGGCACTAAAGTGATAACAGGAAACTCTATTTACCTGGACAGGCTTATTAACTAGAGAGCATTACCATAAGTGAACATACATGCACCTGGTCAGGTCATTGGGACTCCCAAATGTTAATATCTGCAGTGTATTTTCCTTTGGTTCATTCCCCAGAGATATTTGACCCATCTTCTATTTGAAGTATATCATACCAGGGGCCAATATTCTGGCAGTCAAGTGAGGAAAGGGGAATGTGAATTGTTTGATATTTAGGGAGCCAATTAATAACACTTCTGTTGCCTTAAAACTCTGACCAAACTTTAAACCATCTAAGAGACTGAAGTCCAAATATTATCTTTCTCATTGATTTGATTAGAAGAATGTGGCTCAGATGTGAGGGCCAAATGAACTTGTTCAAATTTCATGCCCTTGTCTAGCCCTTGGTCAGCATACCTGTGGGAACTTTCAGGTATAGAGAGCAGACTCACTTACCCAGGGTCACTGCCTCACACAAAGAGAAAAGGAAAAAGACCAATGAATTAGAACCTCCCAGTCATGAAACATTTATCAATAGTTATACCTCAACAATCAGGTAATTCTCTCCTCCTCCATGGGAAAAAATATGATGGGCAAGGTGCCAAAATGTTACTCCAGGGAAGGCCTTCCACGTGAAACCTGAAAATCGGGAATACACATCCCACAATGCAGATTTGCAGTTAGTCTACCTCGTGCCGCAGCTGTACCTTGGATCCAAAGTCTCTTTAGTTCAACCTTTCCACCAAATATGTCTTCTGCTGAGATAAGGTAATCTGAAGACCTAAGTATTCATAATCTAACTTTTTAAACAATCTTCCCATTTTCAGCCTTACCCTGACCCAAACTATTGAATATTTGATAGGCTTATAATCCCGAATCTGGGGGCTCAAAACTGTTAGGAGTTTTGGAAATCATTCCCCTACTCTCCCTTGCTGTAACTAGATTTCTATTTTCTCACTCGTCTAAGTTATTTGGCACTAATCCATCTGTGTCCCATCTTCCAAAGTTTTATTGACATCTCTATCTGCTGTTATATTCTTTCACTTTGGTGTGTCCTTGAAGTGTTATGCCTTTTAAAACATGTTTATTGACATGTTGGGCAGTTTATTTTCAAGAAAAGGGGTGTCTTAAATCTATCATGTACAATTGCAATTCCTTTTGTGCTCTTGTGTATTTTCTAAACTTTACACAATGAATATATATTCCTGTTGTAACCAGACACACACAAAATATACACAGTAAATGATTTTTAAAGAACTCAAAAATTATAGTCTAGTGAAATTTTAATTATATTCATTCTAAATTATTTTATTTATTTTAAATATTTCTCTAAAAATAATTTCAGGCATTTCTAATCTATATAAATGGCCCAATTATTCCATTTGATAATTTTAAAAAAACATTAAAAGTCATGTATTAACACTATTTGCATAGGTGTTAATAAGTTATTAGTACTTTATACATAACATATTTCACAACAATTGGTTTACAAGTTTAGAAAATGTAACAACTGAACTAATTACATGGTGAGAAAACTAATGTATGTTGAGTACAAATGTATACACATCATTAGTAGTGCTTTTATATGGGAGAGATGGGGATTGACAAATTTAGGTAACTTACCTGAGGTTTATTATTCTAAAATATTCTTTCATTATGCCATTTATTTCTGTGGACTGGTGTCTTATTTTTTCCCCATAAGTGGGTATCTGGATATTCAACCAGAATTAACTATAGAAAAGTGTTACAATTGTGTAATGCCTTAGTTTCCTATCAATAAAATGGGAAATTAAGATAAAATGGGAAACTAAAACACCTGTGTCTTTTTTTTTTCTTGGCTCTCATAATTAATATGAGAAAGAATCACTGTTAACAAAACATTAGAAAATCAAAAGGTTCTCTAGAATAACAATTAAGCATAATTTACCAGAAAGAATTGTTCCGAGGCTAGAGTGCACCATGGCTTGGTCCCTGTCCAACACAGGGAAGCCAGGTGACCTACCTCGCTGGTAAAAGAGCCCTATCCTGCATTTTATTGATATACTCTCTAGGACTCAGTGGTTCCACTGTTCTCTCAGCTTCAGTTATTATTAATGCTTAATTTTAATGGATGAAGATAGCATTTTGGTGTGGGTGGCTTGCTTCTTCTTTTTGTTGTTGTTAAATGTAGCAACAAACAATCAAATCAAAGGGAGAAGAATACAAAGAATATGGGTCATGAATCAACAAAAAGGTCGGGACTCTAGTATTTAGTGCAGTTTCTGGGGAGCTATTGACTACACCATGATTGGCAGATTTAACAGTACCTTCTGCTCTTTTTTGCCAGCAACTATGCAATTATTCCAGGTGTTGTAGTGGAATGACTCTATCAAATTTTATAGGATTAATCAGCATGTAAATGTTGGCAGGCTTCAGACTCAGATCCAGACTTCAGGTGCAGCACTTAGAACAGATGAAATAAAACACTTATTTATTTATTTTTCAGAGGAATTTATAAATTGGCCATAACTTTAACCTAAGAAAGAGTTCATTTCATGACATTTATCCCAAACAATCTCTCTTTAGTGTACCAAAAATCACCTATGTATTAAGTGGTGAAAATTATCCAAAAATTTATAATGAGCATGAATATCATAATTCCATATTTCCTCTTTGACATCTGGGAAAATACTATAAACATTCCTTCTGTTGATTATCACTTAATAATATGTCATAAATAGTAAGTTAAAAAGATAAATATGTCTCCATTACCTCCATCTGTCAAGTATCTCTTTATTGGTGTTAAAGAGAGGCTCGAGAGGGATTTGAACACAGTGTGACGCTTATTGTGTGACTGTATAACTATTTGGCATAAGCTCTTCTACTCGTGAACTTCCAATGGCTCCTAATTGCCTGCATCACTGGTTCTCAAATATTTGTTCTTGCCAAAAGCAATTTAAGTATTCCATTAGTAACAGTGGCTCACGATAGCAGGACCACTCAGTGCAAGTCAGTGATGAGGCATTGAGAGGGCAAAGAAGTTTTAAGAAGCTCTCCTAGGAGGTTTTCTACCCCTTCCCACCTTCAACCCAAATAATTCATCCCGCAAATCAATTCAAGAAACATTTATTTTGTGTATGTGCCATATGAAGTGTGCTAGGGAATAATAAGAGTTTCTACTCTGAAGGACAAATTAGCGGTTGAAGTTAGAAGTAAGCTTAGATATCCTTGAATTCCTTTATTCTGTGGGAACAATGAGCCCAATAAGTTGTTTTTTTTTTTAAGAAAAGACAAACAAATGTAACCTGAACTGAATTTGAGGCTACAGTTTTTGTTTTATTGTTACTATACTGCCAATATAATAGGGAAAAGAGTATCTCCTCTCATACAGTACAATGTCACAAATGTATTCCAACATAAATTAATATTTTAACTGAATTCATCTGTGAGATGGGAACAAAAAGCTCAAATACTAAGGTCAACAGATAAAGGAAGAATGAACCCAGAAAGTAGAAATAATAGAAAAGACATTAAAATGTATCAAAATATGAATCCTAGTTTCCCATTTTGAACGCAAAATCTAGATCTGATTTAGGAAAGAAACAATAGCAACATAGAAGGTATACTTGAGTCTGAAAATTGGACTCAGAAAGACACAGTAATGCAAAAGGTGATGAATAGAGCACGAGCTAGAGTTGGACAATGCAGTGGGAAGAAGGTGAGGATATGAGAGGAATTTTGTAACAAGACACAGTGAGCCTTACCTATTGTTTGGGTTATGCAGAGTGAGTGACAGAGAAAACTGGGCCTGGGTGTCTTGGAAGGCACTGCTGTCATGAGCCAAGACAGAAAAAAGTAAATTGTGTTTTTTGCTTGCCTACAGAGTAAATACACTGATATAAATTCGTTATTAGATTATTTTAAACAATGCTTAAGAGGTGCTCTTAGGTCTGTTGAAATGTGTTTGTAATTATGGTCATCTCATTCTAGGATTAATAACATATATGGACTTTGTTATTACTTAATTCTTTTTGTGGATCTGGTTCATTCAGATTGTTTCGGGAGGCAAGGGTTATCCTTTTTACAGGAACAATTCACTGAGCCAGAGCTCAGCTTTTTGACAGTCAATAATAATTTTAAAATGCCTGAAGACTTTTGGGCCATGATAATAGATGCCAGGCACAAAAAAACAAAACACTAGAGCACAAAAGACCCACCATAGCCAACACAATATTGAAGGAGAAAAACAAAGTCAAATGCCTGACACTACCCAACTTTAAGATTTACTATAAAGCTGCAGTAATCAAGACAGTGTGTTTGGCAAAAGAACAAACACATAGATCAATTAAACAGAATAGAGATCCCAAAAATAGACCCACATTAACATAGTCAACTGATCTTTGACAAAGGAGCAACAGCAATACAATGACGCGAAGACAGTCTTTTTAACAAATGGTGCTAGAACAACTGAACATGCAAAACAGAATAAAAGAATCTAGACACAAATGTTACACCCTTAACAAAAATCAAATCAAAATGGATCACAGACCTAAATGTAAAACTCTAAACTATAAAACTTCTCAAAGATAACATAGGGGAAATCCTAGATAATCTTTGATATGTCAATAACTTTTTAGGTACAATTACAAAAATACAATCCCTGAAAGAATCAATTAGTTGGACTTCACTAAAGTTAAAATTTCTGCTCTGCAAAAGATACTGTCAAAAGAATGAAAAGACAAGCCACCAACTGGGAGAAAATATTCACAAAAGACACAAATGACAAAGGATTGTTATACAAAATATTAAAGAACTCTTAAAACTCAAAAATAAAAATTAAAAAATAAACAATTAGAAAATGGGCCAAAGACGTTAACAGATACCTCAACAAAGAAGATATACAGATAGCAAATAAGCATAGAAAAGATGCTCCACATCATATGTCATCAGGGAAATACAAATTAAAATGAGATGGCACTACACACATATTCCAATGGCCAAAATCCAGAAAACTGACAATATCAAATGCTGGCAATAATGTGGAGCAACATGAACTCTCATTCATTGCTGGTGAATGTAAAATGCAACAACAACCACTTTGGAAGATAGTTTTGTGTGTTTTTACAAAACTAAACAGGTTCTTACGATCTGATCCAGCAACCATGATCCATTGTATTTACCCAAAAGGTTGAAAATTTACTTATTTCTACACACATACATACAGATGTTTATAGTAGTTTTATTCATAATTGCAAAACTTGGAAGCAACCAAGATATCTTTCAGTAATTGAACCAATCAATAAATGGTGGCACTTACAGACAATGGAATATAATTCCACATTAAAAAAAAAAAAAAAAGGAGTCCCTAGCTGGTTTGGCTCCGTGGATAGAATGTCAGCCTGCAGACTAAAGGGTCTCAGTCAAGGGCACGTACCTTGGTTGCAGGCTCAATCCCCAGCACCAGGGTCAGGGCATGTGTAGGAGCAACCCATCAATGTCTCTCTCACATTGTTATTTCTCTCTCTTCCCCTCCACTCTCTGTAAAAATCAATGGAAAAAAATATCCTCAGGTAAGGATTAACAACAACAACAAAAATTCAGTGATTGTCAGGTGTTGGGAAATAGAGTGATAATTAGAGCACCCTGGATTTTTAGGGCAGTGAAAATACTGTGTATGATGCTACAATGGTGAATAATGTCATTCTACATTTGTCCAAACCATTGAATGCACAATGCCAAAAGTAAACCCTAATGTAAACTATGCACTTTGGGTGATTATGATGTGCCAATGTAGATTGGTTAGCTGTAACAAATGTACCACTCTACTAAGGTAAGTTGATGAGGGTTAAGGCTATGCATGTGTGAGTGCAGGAGATATAGGGGAAATCTTTGTACTTTAAAGGCTCAATTTGCTGTGAACTTAAAACTGCTCCATTTATTATTTATTTTTAACTTTTTAAAAAATTGATTTGAGAAAGAGAGGAAGGAAGAGAGAGACATTGATTTGCTGTTCCTCCCATTTATGCATTCATTGGTTACTTCTTGCATGTGCCCTGACAGGGATTGAACCCACAACCTTGGCCCATCAGGACGATGCTCCAAACAACTGAGCTACCCGACCAGAACTTAAAGTCCATTTTTTAAAAAGTGCTAGAAGCTTCTGCATTTTACTCAGGATTAATTTCCTTTACCAAGTACCATGAGAGTTCATAGAAGCAATTACGGAGAGAGGTTTGTATCAGTTAAGGAAGATAAGGTTACACTGTTGAAAATCTCAATGTTCAAAAGAGCCAAAATGCATTTTTCACAGCACATGTCCATTATGGTTGACAGGATGACTCTGCTTCTCATCGTCACTCAACACTCAGTTGAGGAACATTTCACCTAGACACAGGCTTCCTGAGTCATCACAGTAGAGAAAACAGGTGGTGAATTGCGTACAAACATTTAAAACATCCACCTGGGAGTGACACATATCACTTCTGTTTATAATAACACTAGAGGCCCGGTGCACAAAATTTGTGCACGGGGGGCAGGGTGTCCCTCAGACCAGTCTGTATTCTCTCCAATCTGGGACCCCTCGGGGGATGTCCTGTGGGATCGGGCCTAAACCAGCAGTCGGACATCCCTCTCACAATCCGGGACTGCTGGCTGCTAACCACTTGCCTGCCTGGCTGCCTGATTGCCCCTAACCACTCTGCCTGCCAGCCTGATAGCCCCCTAACCACTCCCCTGCTGGCCTGATTGACACCTAACTGCTCCCCTGCCGGCCCAATCACCCCAAACTGCCCTCCCCTGCAGGCCTGGTCCCTCCCAACTGCCCTCCCCTACAGGCCTGGTCGCCCCCAGCTGCCCTCCCCTGCTGGCCATCTTGTGACAATGTGGGGGTGGCCATCTTGTGTTGACATGGGGGCTGCCATCTTGTGACAATGTGGGGGCAACCATCTTGTGATGCAAGGGTGTGAGCGTCAATTTGCATATTACCTCTTTATTATATAGGATCCCTGTTATACATTTCTGCATCATGGAGTAATAACCACTCCCTAAGGAGCCTTTCCTGACCCCAAAGCCTGAGCTAGATGCTCAGGGAGCTATTATTGTGTCCTGTGCTTACTTCTATGTAGCACTGTCCATGTTGCTTTGTGATTGACAGGTAAGGCTTGAGTCAAAGGTTTCTTTAGCAATCGTTGGCCAATTCCCAGAGTCCCCTCAGTCAGACAACACTTTAAAGGCTGTTTGGTAGCCTGCTGGCCCCAAGAACTACATCTGAACCATTATGGCCCTTGGGCTGTATACTCTACTCTTGGAAACTGAACTAACGCTTGATATTTGGGCTAATTTTTGAACAATCCTTGCTACTGAAATGAACTAAAAATACCTGACCATACTTGCTTTCACACTGTAGGTCTTAAAATGAGCCTCAGCTGCTACAATATAAAAAGTTAAAGCATTTAAATGATTCTAGTTAAAATAGCTAAACTATTTATACTCCTATTAGTTCTCTCATTGTGTTTGTTGTATGAGTTTTAGATATCTTGCTAAAGATGACAACATAGAATTTCAATGCTGCTTATTTCCCCGTGGCACTGAACATGATACTACTGCATATACAGAAGGTGATTTAAAATTGTGGATTATTTAATTTAAATATATTTTTGAAGGGCACTTTTTAAGATTTGTGTTTTAAATGTATCTTATATAGCATTTTACAATGCCCTCAGAATAATGAAACTGTTATACACCCCCTATAGGCTACACTTAAAAGTACTGGTTCGATACTTAAAAGAAGAGAGATGATGGATCACTTTAAGCGGCACTTATGTTGCTGTATCCGGCTGGTCCAAGCTTGGCAGAAAATCAGGATTTGACTGTGCTTGAAAAGACACATTGAAATTCCAGAAGATAGCAGAAATATTTCCAAAGCCTTTCTAATTTCCATAGAAATTACCCATTTCTTCTTCTAGGGGGTTTTCTACCTTTGGGCTGCAAAGTCCTACTTAATTCTCAGAAAGTAGCTCCCAGTTAATTGGTTAACTAACTATAGCCCACAGGTAAAGCCACGCATAACAAACATGAAAAACAAAGGTTGTACATGGCATAGAGTCAGAAGAGTAGTGTTTTGTTAATCTTTTACCAGAAATAATATTCCTTAATGTGCACTTTTTGTGATCTCCCACGTCTGATGGTCACTGGGAGATAGCTGATTGTGTCCGTTTGCACCTTGGGAGAGGAAGGTACAAAGTGGTCAGGGCTATGAAGCTTACCTTTTCCTCCAGTTCTTTACTCCCCTCTACCTCTTCCCAAATCAGCTACATTTTCCAGAAGGATAAAAGGACTACTTATTTATTTAGAAAGTGCCTCTCTTATCTTTCCTTTCTGGGGCTAAGAAAACATCATCAGTGTTCCAGCAGAATCCTGGTATCTAGGCTTTTAGCCATTGTCCAAAATATATTCCCCTTCCTTAGCCAAATGGAAGTATGAGCCCCCTTTAAATCCCACAAATGCTATTTCAAAAAGGCTTTTCATCACCACAGCCATGACCAAGCTGGAAAATGCTCCCCTCGATCATCCTGCATAAAGTTGCCAGCACATCCCAGAGGGACCCTTCAGATTTCCTGTAGACTTTCCCCCATGCCAATCCAGTTTCATACATGTTTCCTCACAGACCTCAACAAAACTCTGTATTTCACTTCTCTAAACTGGGGGGAAGATATATCCACAAAAAGCAACAAAAGTGCTCTAGCTACAGACGGAGGCCACCACCCTCTGAGCAAGCAGCCATCCAGCTGGGAGTTGTAACCACCTGACTCAAAGCAACATGAGCTATTTCTTCTTCCTGGTGCTACTGACTATGGGATAAGACCAGGTTTCCTTCTTGTTCTATTGTTTGTTCAGCTGAACCTCCCAACCACAATGCACCTCTTCTCTGTTCTAAGTAGTCAATCTACCTAGTCAGTGTAAAAATCCAACCTGCAGTCTTTTTTGATCAGCTACTTAAGGGCAGAGATCATGCCTTTTATTTCTTCTTATTCCCCAGTGGCACCTAACATACTACTCATATACAGGAAGTGATTTAGAATTAAGATTTTTTAAAAAATTATTGATTTTAGGTAGATGAAAGGAGGGAGGGAGGGAGAGAGAGAGAGAGAGAGAGAGAGAGAGAGAGAGAGAGAGAGAGGGGAACGTTGATATGAGAGAGAAGCATTGATCCATTGCCTCCCACAGACACTCCAACTGGGTATTGAATCTGAAACTTGGGTTATGTGCCTCGACCAGAAATCGAACCCACCACCTCCTAGTGTTTGGGACGACTCTCCAACCACCTGAGCCACATTGGCCAGGGCTAGAATTGTTTTTTAAATATACAAAAGGGAAGAGGAGGTGGAGGGGGATAAAGTCAAATATTTCTATCATAGTCTCTTTAAATATATACATGTTAAATATAAAAGTATATATAAATGTATATGTTAATATATATCCTACATAATAAAATGGTAATATGTAAATTACCATCACTCTGCTATGCCCACGATTGGGCCAGCAGGAGGCGCAGGGGGCGGGACTCAGGGTGGCCGGGGTAGCTGATTGGGCCAGCAGGACGCTGAGCTCGCGGCGCCACTGGCGCCGTGAGCTCAGCATCTGTGCCATGGGTGCCGGAGGCTTTCGGAAGGCCTGGGGCACCCGCAGACAGCCGGCCAGGTCCCCCGCGATCAAAGGCCAAAGCGGGGGACCTGGCCGGCTGTCTGCTCCGGCGCAAGGCCTTTCGAAAGCCTCCGCAGCGCCGGAGGCTTTCGGAAGGCCTGGGGCACCCGCGGACAGCCAGCCCGCTGGTGCACCAGGTGCATGATTAAATCATGCACTGGGCCTCTAGTTAAAGTATAATAAATATATATTAATATTAAAGTTTTTAAATATAAGTTTTGGACTACTTTACCCTAAAAATGAACTCCCACCAATATTTAACCAGACCCTTTCTTTCCAGCAATGTTGTATAATAGTTTCTGTAAACATTAGCCTACATTTGAAAAACAAATTGTGATTATTTTTAAAGAAATTAGAATGGCAACTCTGCCAAGAAAGCCTAAACCAGATTTGAGACTGAATTATATATTTCTTTTATTCACTGCTACATCCTCCTTATATCCTTGGCCTTCACACAACTTCTAGGATTTTATAATACTTTTGGCAATATCAGTGCATATGATATTTCTTACCACCCATAACCTGTGCATCAGGAGATAATTCTGGAAATCATTCCTGCAAAATTCTTTAAGCAAAAAATAGCATTCCTTCTGTGGAATCACAGAATGTTAATAAATGTTGCAGTTGAAAAGGGCACCATAATCATATAAGCTTGGGAAACTTGGTTTAAATGAAATTAAACAAGTTACTTTATTGAAGAACTTCCTTGAACTTTTAATATGTTAAAGTGCAGTGTGAATCACCAAGCGGAGGATATGAAATACAACATTTCCCAACATCTCACAGCACTATTCAAGGAGCACCTCTGAGGGCCAGGAAAATGTACCTGAGGGACTGAGAGTCTCTCTGCCCAGGGAGAGCAAAGGTGGTCAGAGTCCAAATTTGTTGCTTACCCAAATACTGCAAAAATTTTATCTGCATGGAGGAATTCTCCATTCTTTCTGAATAACATGATTGCTTTAACCTTATAAAGTTTACTAGAGGCCTGGTGCACGAAATTCGTGCACGGGGGTGTGTGTCCCTCAGCCCAGCCTGCACCCTCTCCAATCTGGGACCCCTCGAGGGATGTCTGACTGCCCATTTAGGCCCAATCCTAGCAGTCAGACATCCCTCTCACAATCCAGGACTGCTGGCTCCCAACTGTTTGCCTGCCTGACTTCCTGATTGCCCCTAAATGCTTCTGCCTGCCAGCCTGATCACCCTCTAACCACTGCCCTGCCAGCCTGATTGATGCCTAACTGCTCCCCTGCCAGCCTGATTGCCCCCAACTCTCCTCCCCTACAGGCCTGCTCCCCCCCAACTGCCTTCCCCTGCAGGCCTGGTCACCCCTAACTACCCTCTACTGCAGGCCTGGTCCCTCCAACTGCTCTCCCCTGCAGGCTTGGGTCACCCCCAACTGTCCTTCCCTGCAGGCCCAGTCGCCCCCACCTTCCCTCCTCTGCTGGCCTGGTCACCCCTAAGTGTCTTCCCCTGCAGACTTGATCGCCCCCAACTGCCCTCCCTTGCAGGCCTGTCCCTCACATCTGCCCTCCCCTGTTGGCCATCTTGTGTCCACATGGGGGCAGCCATCTTTGACCACATGGGTGCAGCCATCTTGTGTGTTGGAGTGATGGTCAATTTGCATATTACTCTTTTATTAGATAGGATAGAGGCCTGGTGCACAGTGGGGGCCGGCTGGTTTGCCCTGAAGGGTGTCCCAGATCAGGGTGGGGGTTCCTTGGGGCATGGGCAGCCTGAGCAAGGGGCCTGTGGTGGTTTGCAAGCCGGCCACATCCCCGGTGACCCAAGTGGAGGCCCTGGTATCTGGGACTTATTTATCTTCTATAATTGAAACTTTGTGGCCTTGAGCAGAGGCCAGGGCCAGCCAGGAAGCTTGGCTTCCTCCATCACCAGGGGCAACCCAATCTCCTGCTTGCTTCAGCTCTGTGGCCGCCACCATTTTTGTTGGGATTTATTTATCTTCTATAATTGAAACTTTGTAGCTTTGAGTGGAGGCCAGGGCCTGCCAAGAAGCTTAGTTTCCTCCATCGCCAGGGAAACCCAAGCCTCCTGCTCCCTCTGTGGCCGCAGCCATCTTGGTTGGGTTAATTTGCATACTCGCTCCTGACTGACTTGTGGGCGTGTCTTGTGGGCATATCGGAGGTACGGTCAATTTGCATGTTTCTCTTTTATTAGTGTAGATGGAGAATGAATGATCAACTCTAATTACATGAATAACATATAGGTTCAGATACTAAAAAATTTTTGGGTGAATAGAGCAATTCTCTCTTCCTTACCATCTGCTTCACCCACCTGTTCTATCATTCTATTCAAATCAAAGATGAAGGGAAGAATAAGCCATGCAAATGTGCCTTGGATATTCCTGACAAAGATAAATATGGACAGGTATAGAGGCTGGTTCATTTGAAGTTCATGGCAGAGGTTCATGGGCCCAAAGATTTCACACTTTGTTATGAGTATTGGAAATTTTGCATCTTTAAAGTTCTATCTTTTTCAGATTTTTACTCTTATTTTACCAAAGCAAATTAGATTTGTTTAACTACCATACAGAGCAAGTTATAAGATGAACCTTTCATTTTCCCTTCAATAAGACCATAGTTCTAATGAATTTCAATATTTTTAAGAATTTTTTTAAAATAGGATAAAAGGAACTCCCTTTTTTAAAAAAAAAAAATATTTTTTATTCATTTCAGAGAGGAAGGGAGAGGGAATGAGAGAGATAGAAACATCAATGATGAGAGAGAATCATTGATTGGCTGCCTCCTGCATGCCCCTTACTTGGGATCGAGCCCACAACCCGGGCATGTGCCCTTGACTGGGATCGATCCCAGGACCCTTCAGTCAGTCCTCAGGCCGACACTCTAGCCACTGAGCCAAACCAGCTAGGCCCTAGGGCAAGTCCCTCCCTTTTGATGTAATCTAAGAAAGATGTGAAATACACCTTTTGCGAGTACTGCTAAGGATTTTTCATCAAACCAGTAAAAATGTGTATGACAATAACCTTAGAGGCATATTCTTTAAACTTCCAAGCAACAATACCTTGGGATGATGCATCAAAAGCCCGTTGGAAACAAAAGTTTAGATTCAGGGTAGCATGTGGATACCTGTTTTTCTCAGCAAAGTAATTCAGCCATTGCAATTATTTTTAACAGAATTAGGCTTCACACTGTGGGATAATGAGCTGGAAAATGTATTTGTTTTAAATAGAGGCATTTTCACACTACAAGAACACACAAACATCAACGAAACCCAAATGCATCCATCCAGCGTGCCTGGTAAAAGAGCCAAGGTGATGTTGTTTCCAACTGTGCAGAAATAATTTGCTACCAATTTCAGGCTACCATGCAAACAGGTGCTTCTTGAAAGAAACCCCGTGAGTATGGAACTGCCAAGGGCTGGGACAGCTGGGAGACATGAAGAGGTTCTCTTTTAAACGGAACCCACGCCTCTGGCGCCCATTTGGGTTCTGACTCCAAGCCTTACTTGTAGGTTGGCCACCCATGATCATAGGACCAGCTGCCCCTTAAAATTCCCCTTCAGACTTCATCAAAGTTGTGGATTTGTACTAGCAACACTAAGAAATAGCACGATACCCTGAGGATGTGTGGGAAGGTGATTCCCAAGCAAGCCCCAGGAGGGCACATACGCCATAAGTGATGTCACATGCAGCCATCTTTACCCTAAACTCCAACAACTTCACCCTTTGAATCAAATAAAGAGACAAAGACAAAACCAAGGGAGAGAAGGGTGGAATGAACAGCTAGAAAAATGCAGATTGATCAGTTGTAAAGAGAAGGGAAAGGAAGCACGAGGAGTCATAACACTAGATCAGTGAGTTGAATTACGTAGCAGAAACAAAAGGTAAAAATAATGCAGTTCAAAGGGAGGAATTACAAATTATGTTAGGCTTTGAAAGGAAATTTTCAACAGTGCAAAATAATCTAAGCATATAGGTTGGTATTATGTACAATGAATCCCAGTCTTATGTTTAATGAATCTCACTCGGTGTTGATGACTTTTGCTTGGATCTTAATGCACTTCCAGGACTCAATCACAGCTCTGCCTAGAGTTTATTGTTAGATATAATTGGGTTGTCAATAAGTTTGATGATTTCAAGCCTTCTTTCTTACAGATTTGGTTTTAAGATCCTGTTCTAACAATTCCAGCATGTGGGAGAGTTTCCCCAACCCCACCAAGCAATTCTGGAACACCAGCTGGGTGTCCTACAATTCAACTCAGTTCTGACGCTACCTGGAGACGGTGTCATATCCACAGGTTAAGGGCTCAGTCCAATAAAACTGCCTCCACCCCCACCTTCAGAGGCCGATCACAAGTCCAAGTTGTCACCTGTATCACAAATCAGGATTCCAATGACCCCCTCCTTGGGTCTGATTAATTTGTAGAATGGCTCACAGAACTCAGAGAAACAATTTTTCTTACTAAATTATTGGTTTATCATAAAAGGCTCTAACTCAAAAAACAGCCAGATTGAAGACTGGACAAGAATGTGGGAAGGGTCATTGACTTCCCTGCCCTCTCCAGGGTATCATTCTCCTCACACTGCCACATGTCCACCAACCTGGAAACTCTCAAACCCGTCTCTTTGGGGGTGTTGTGGAGGTTTCATTACCTAGGCACAATTGATTCTATCATCGGCCATTGTTGATTGAACTCTATCTCCAGCCCCTTTCTCCTCCCTTGAGAGTTTTAAGCCTCTAATCACATGATGGATTTCCCTGGTAACCAGTGCCCAATCTTTAGGTGACTAAGGGGCATTCCACCTTCACTAACAACAAAAAACACTTTTATCACTCTCATTACTTTTTTTTTTGGGGGGGGGGAGCAGTTTTGTGCCTTTTTTTTTTTAAAATATATTTTTATTTCAGGGAGGAAGGGAGAGGGAGAGATAGATACATCAATGATGAAAGAGAACCATTGATTGGCTGCCTCCTGCACACTCCCACTGAAGATTGAGCCCACAGCCCGGGCCTGTGCCCTTGACCAGAAAGAATCAAACCCGGGACCTTTCAGTCCACAGGCTGATGCTCTATCCACTGAGCCAAACCAGCTAGGGCTCACTCTCATTACTTTTAAATTCTAAGAAGCTCTGTGCCAAGCATGATGAAAATCCAAATATATATCTCTTATTATAAATCACAATATAACAGGTCCTCTCTAAAACTTTCCTTTGTCACCAAAAATGGGTACCTCAACAGAGGAATCTATTCTGCAGTTTACGTGGAATTTACCAGTACAAATAGAACTTCTCTAGAATGTACTGTCAACTGATGGTCATTGGCACCCGTTCAAGGTCAACAGGAATCCCCAATTCGGGGTGTGGTGAGGAAGGAAACCTTATTCCATGCAAAACAGCTTAATTGCGATACATCATGGCTGTGAAAACAGCATGGCTATGAGACCGCTCTGGGGCTGGCCAAACAGCTCCGCTCTGCTCCTTGCCAGTCTGCTTTGCTCTGCGCTGGTGCTTTGGTCTGCCCAGTTCTGTGCCAGTCTGTCCCGGCCTGTGCTAGTCTGCTGTGGTGTGTGTGTGTGTGTGTGTGTGTGTGTGTGTGTGTGTGTGTGTGGAGGGCGGGGGGGGGGGGGGGGGGGGGGGAAGGGGACTGGTGGAAGCACAGTCTTCAGTCTTCAGTCTTCCCTGAAAAGGGAAAATGCGCTCCCAGGGCCAGAGGGGAGCTGGCTTATATAGACAGAAGTCACCACCCCTGTCTGTCCTCATGTAAATGAGGATTCTAAATCCTCAAAGTTTGATTGGTCTCAAAGGCATTGTCCTGGTTGCTCAGAATAGAACTGCTCTGGTTGGTTGGAGCTGTGTAGCTCTGATTCGATAGGGCAAGCTTCAGTCCCATTGGTTAAAATGGGATTCCAGGAACTCCTTTATGAGGACTGGCTCAGATGGCAAAAGCACAGTGTAAACAGGCAGTTCAGTACAGAGGCAGGCAGTTTCGTCCAGCCTTCTCCCTGAAGTGCAGTTGGGTGAGAGGCTCCTGTGTAGAAATGGCTGCTAGGCTCTGTGGTTTATTTATTTGTTTGTTTGTTTGTTTGTTTGTTGTTTAATTTGAGCCCTGTTAGCCACCAAGAACCTTTCTTTGTGTCTTCCTTCTCAGCATTCATAGCACCTTGCCTATGTGTCCTTACCAGATTCTCAGCAAGGACTTTCCAAATAATAAATAAAGAGACCCAAGAATGCACTTGAAAATATTATAGACTTCGAAAATCCACTAACCACTGAAAAGGCAAAACTGTTTAAGGTGACTGCTTAAATCAACATAGGCTGAGAGTCTTAATTTCAACTTGGCATTCACATGACTAATTTATATACTGTACTAAGTGTTGAAAGAAATAACTAAGTCATCTTTAAGTACCATGTACAGTGAGACCTTCCCCCTTTTTTTACATTGCGCCAAACATATAAAAATGACTTGGTTGTAACAAAATAACTTTTTCTAATTTGAAATTTTGATAGCTGAACCCAGACATATGAGGCAAATATTTTCCTTCTAGAGTTGATGTTGCTGCTCTCTCTGGGTGATTTTTTTTTACCACCTTGGAGAAAGAAGTCATGTTTGTATGACACAGCACAGGGGTATTTGGAAATGTAAAATATACTGGTAGTACTTGAATTTTATTGCCACTCAAATAAAAAGAGTTCCCAGGATAGGATCTTCCTCATACCAACCTGTGCTTGAAAAAGGTGCGTTACCTTTTTTGGGCCAAGGAAAACAAGCTGTCAACTACTGAGACTTAGTTATTTAGAATCCCACTCCTTCCAAGGAGGGTGGGTCCCATATCATGCAGGACCCATTGTCTTACTGCGCGCCACATTGGGTGTGGGTTTGAAAATTTGGGGTGGTGGGTTGGTTAGAGATGAAATGCTCTGTATACTAGAATGGAAACTTAACATTCTTGATGGAAAATCCAAGAAGAGAGGCATGGGATTCTGAATACTACAAGAAGTTTCAATGCAACTAAAGAGGGGCACTAGAGAAAAACACTGAAAAGTAACTATTAGTTTTTCAATGGGTTGAGAAATGGGAACTCATCTTGTTTCCTAATAAGTCATGTGACTTCATTTTGAATAAGAAAAGATGGTTTTCATTCTTTTGTGTATGCTTTAAACATACACGGGTTTAAACCTGTTATATTGTGATTTATAATAAGAAATATATATTTGGATTTTCATCATGCTTGGCACAGAGCTGCTTGGAATTTAAAAGTAATGAGAGTGAGCCCTAGCTGGTTTGGCTCAGTGGATAGAGCGTCAGCCTGTGGACTGAAGGGTTCCGGGTTTGTGTATGTTTTAAAGAAAAACATTGTGTGTGTTCATGAATAGTTAAGATATTTATTTTTAGAATATTTTTTGTCAAAATAAGAGATCATAAATTTTCAGAAACACAGAAATGTCTTTTTTATTGCAGGAAATGAAAACCCTTGTACCTTATAATAAGAATAATCATTTCCTTATATTTACCTTTCAGAAAATGAGACACATGGTAAACTCTATTGCCTCAATCATCAGCAGGAATTTGTTTTTGGCAAACAAAAAGTATGAAAAAAATGCTCAGAATATTAGAGAGGATTACATTTTAAGAAAACTTTTAGCCATATTATTCTGTCTTTGTAGTACGATTCTGACTTGTTTGCACAAACAAATGCATAATCTTGTTTCTATAGTTCTACAAAACAGATGTCTGGAGGAAAGGTAGAGTCATCCAGTAAGCCAAAAGGGGAAAATGATTCGGCCACTTAGTCTTTTAACCTGCTTTGTAGCTGTACAGCAGTTTCTTTTCTTTTTTTAAATTGATTTTTAGAGAGAGGAAGGGAGGGGGAGAGAAAACAAAGATATGAAAGAGAAATACTGATCATGTGCCCCAACCAGGGATAGAACCCACAACCTGGGTAGGTGCCCTGACCAGAATCGAACCTGCAATCTTTTGGTGTCCGGACAATGCGCCAAACAACTGAGCCACACCGGCCAGGACTGTGTCTCAGTTTCTTATTACATCAAATTGAAATAATGCCTACGATACTGACAGGGAAATTATAAGATTAGAAGATAAAGGGAACATTTGAGATTCTATTCACTTATCAAAGGAATAACTTGATAATTACTTTTTATAGATTTTTTTAATTCCAAAGGTAATATTACAAAAGTCTTAGTAGAGAGGTATGAATTTTATAAAAATATGAAAATTTCATTTTATCCCTCATCCTTACCCATGAAATTCTACTCCCTTCTTCAAAATAATTATTTACAAATCTTTTTTCTCTATTCTTTTGTTGTTCATTTCTAATTTTATTGCATTGTAATCAGAGCATGTGGCCTGAAACACCTGTGTTGTTGTTTTTTTTAATATATTGCAGTGAGGGAGGGTCTCTATTAATGGTTAATCTTTTTTTGCACATTTATCATAAAATTTTGAAAATATGTATATTTTCTATATGCCGGTTACAAAGATTGAGGCAGAGATAGAGATACATTAGAGTAAGCTTGTCAATTGTTATTGAAATCTTATTTATTTTTATCTATTTTTTTGTCCAGTTATCTTTTAAATTCTTAGAGAAGTGTATCATTAAGTTTCCAACAGTGTTCAGATAAGTGACTTTAACTCTCTTTTTTTTAACAATCTTTTCTTCACTGTTATTGTATCTTCTCAGTGAATTGTTCATAATTTAACATAAAATAACCCTTTTATTTATCAAATGCTTTTGGCTTTAAATCTACTTTTTTTATGTACTACTATACAACTATAAGTTTTTCCTTAAATTTTCAACCTTTCTGTACTATTGTGTGTGTGTGTGTGTGTGTGTGTGTGTGTGTGTGTGTGTGTGTGTGTTGTTGTTGTTGTTGTTTATTAATCCTTACCTGAGGATATTTTTCCCATTGATTTTTAGAGAGCCTGGAAGGGCAAGGCAGGGGGGAGGGGAAGAAGAGAGAGAGAGACAGACAGAGAGAGAAACATTGATGTGAGATGTGAGAGAGACACATAGACACATAGATTGGTTGTCTCCTACATGAGCCCCAACCAGGCCAGGGAAGGAATATGCAGTCCAGGTACATGCCCTTGACTGGGAATTGAACCTGAGACCCTTTGGTGTGAAGGCCAATGATCTACCCCTGAGCCACACTGGCCATGCCAGTGCCATTTTGTTTTAGTGTTGTCTCTGAATTGTACCTTATTATTGTTTTTACCCAATATAAAATGTTCACACTTTAATAGAGAAAATATCCCCTTTAATAAACACTATATTAATAAATATAATTAAATATTGAAAAACTTTACTCATGATAACTATTATAACAAACTAGGGGCCCAGTGCACGAACTCGTGCACTTTGAAAGGAACTGTGGGCTGCTAGGCTACGGTAGGCACATGAGCGGGTCTCAGCCCATCCTCCATGCCCCCTCCCAGCCCATCCTCCATGCCCCCTCCCAGCCCCTCCCACCATGCCCCCCGCCCCCCCGCCATCCCCTGTCTGCTGGCAGCCCTGCTCACACCCGCTGATGATACAGAGCGATTGGGGCCAGCACCATCAGTGGGTGTGAGCAGCAGCTGCTGTCCCAATCACCCCTAAGGAGCAGAGGTAGGTGGAGAAGCCCTCAGGGGCGATCAGGGCCGGCAGCCGCCACGCACACCCACTGACATTGCCAAGTGATTAGGACAGGCGCCGGGTGCCAACAGCGGGTGCAAGCGGCAGCTCCGGTGCCAGCAGCAGGTGTGAGAGGTGGCTGCCGGCCCTGATTACCCCTCAGGAGCAGGGGGAAGTGGAAAAGCCCTGAGGGGCGATCGGGGCCGGCAGCCACCGCTCATACCCGCTGACGGCGCCAAGAGATTGGAGCCAGCGCTGGGGGCCGGCAGCGGGTGCGAGCAGCAGCTCCGGCGCCAACAGTGGGTGCAAGTGGGGCCAGCACTGGCAGCAGGTGTGAGCGCCGGGTGGGACCATGGCACATGGGAGCAAAGAATTTTCAGTAACCAACAGAGGCTCACCCTGATGACAGCAACCGGCGCCCTGCCTTGGTCTGGCACCCCCACTGACCTGCTCCACCATCCCGCTGCAGCCGACGCCACCATGTTCCGTGCTCTGCCTTCTGCTGCCGATGCCCACCATGCTCTGCACACGCCCCCTGGTGGTCAGCTCACGTCATAGCGACCGGTTGTTCAGTTGTTCTGCCGTTGGGTCTATTTGCATATTAGGGCTTTATATACAGCATATAGGTAGCACAATTAATGACATATTTGTCATTATTCCTAGTTTATGTTTTCTATTTACTATGTTTTCTTGTTCTCTCTTTTGCACTCTTTTTCCTGGACTTCTTGAGGTATTAATGTTCTATTTTATTTCTTTTCTTTTAATTTGGAAGTTACAGAACCTATTTATATTGTTTGATGATTATGCTTACATTTTTATCAAACATTTATACTTATATTTTTAAATGCATCTAAAATTACTTCATATTTATATTCTCTAGCTGTACAAGGGAAAAAAACCTTAGCATTCTCTGAATTTTTTTACCTATACCATGATGTAATTATCTAATTTGGTTGCAAGTTAATTTATTTGTATTGTACATTGGCAATTATTTAACAACTAAAACTTTTACTAGATTCTGCTCACCAGAATTTCTTCCTCTTTCTACAATATATACTTAAGCTTCTTTGGACTCTTGAAGCCTTATACCTGAAAATGTTTTAATTTTCCCCTCACATTTGAATTATAGTTAGGCTGTGCATACTTTTAAATTAAAAGTTAAATTAAAAATTATTATACAGCCTTAAAAAATAAGGAAATCTTATCACATGTTACAACATGGATGAGCCTTGAGGACAAGCTAAGAGAAATAAGTTTGTCACAAAAAGACAAAGTAGTCAAAATCAGAGAGTACAAGGGTAGTTGCTAAGGGCTGGAGGAAGAGGAGAGGAGGAATTCTTATTGAATGAGTATGGAGTTTTAATTTTGCAAGATGGAAAAGTTCTAGAGATCTGTTACACAGCAATATGACTATGCTTAACTGTACACATAAATGGTTAAAATGGTAATTTAATGTGATATATATTTTTTATTTTTTACCATAAAAATTAATTTTACTCACTAGATTGGAGATACTGCTTAATTTTCTTATATTCGGGTGGCTGATTAGAAAACAATGTCTGAGGCTAATATCTTTCTCATTCCTTAGTGATTAACAGTCTATTCCTTTCGGAAGCTATTAGAATTTTTGCTTTATCCACTGTATGCTCCTCTTACCATGCTTTGTCTAGGTAGGTGTCTTTTTTCATTCATCATGTTCAGCACTTGCTGGCTCTCTTCTAAGAAATAAGGTCTTTTTTTGTTCTAGGAGATCCTCTTCCATTAGTGATTTGAATATTTTATTCCCTCTTTCTGGAACTTCTTTGGACCCTCAATTTATTCTTCCATGTCTCTCAGCTCTTCTCTTTTACATACTGTCTTTATAGTATTGGTCTCTACTATGAACGATGTTCTCATCTTTATTTTCCAGACCATTAATTTGTTCTTTATATTGCTCACTTTACATTTCAGCCCATCTATTGGATTTTATTTTTGCAAGGATATTTTTAATTTTACCACGTTGTTGTTGTTTTTAACTTGTTCTCTTTTTATAAAAGCCTGTCCTTGGTTTATGAATGCCTCTTGACTATCTTTATGATACAAGAATAGTTTTTTAACTTCCTTTTTTTGGTGTCCAACTTACTTCATTGTCTTTTAAATCTCATGTCATTAGATTTTAGTGTCCGCTACTCCTTTATTCGTGCTCTAATTATTGTCCTCCAGATCACCACTCTCATGTCTTGAAGAGTTTAAACATTTTGCTTCGTTGTCACTCTATCCAATAGTCTTGCTGTCTTAACTCTACTCCAATGGCCTTACATTCCACCTTATCTCAGCCACTAACACTAATGGTCATGCCTTAGGCCTTGCTAGTAATTTCAGCCCCTCCATGATTTTGAGTCAGCTATTCCATCTCAAACAAGTTGAGTACCCCAACTCAATACCATCATCCAACCTGGGTCTCCAATCTATGAATTCTACCATATTTTTGCTACCCCTCACTCCTCCTAAAACACTGTAAATTTCATGGTCAATCATTACATTAACTTCCTTGTATATGCTTTCAATTTCCTTGCCTCACTGTCACTTCATTATAGTCATTTGACCAAATCACAAGCCTATATAATTTCAGTTTTCTTCCTAATTGAAACCTACACCTAAGCAATTGAACATAGCTAAATGATCTTACTCTAAATTTAAATGGGTCTTAAATGGTGCCCAGCAATCATACTACAGTTCAATAGTTAGTCCATTTGCTCCCCTACTCAAAGGTAACTCTCTAATTCCTTTCAAATATTTCAACCCATCCACTCACTCTCAGCTGATGACTTTGGTTCTTACTTCACTGAGAAAATTGAAGAACTAATAAGAGAACTTCCACATTTTCTCTTCCCACCTTGTAGCAGATTTCCACCACCAGACCTTCTCAATGACCAGTATCTGCACCATATACTCTGCTTTCTGCTTTTTACTATATACAAACTACCCACATTCCTATTTAAAGCCACACCTCCTCTTGAAAAGCAAATCCAATCTCGCAAGGGCATAATTCCAGAACTTTCCCCTCCCTCTTCTATACCATCAGGGACAAACATATATTTATGTCTCCCATCTTTCTAAAACACATACTCTTCATCTTGAATTTGTTATGTAGCAAGAGATATCTAATATAGTGACAATGTTCTACATAAATTAATCCTCCAAACTTATTGCAACAAATATTAACTTTCACTATTTTAACTATTTTTAAGGATTCCTTGGGAATTGGAGGCAAATGGAAAGAACTTTCAAACAAAGTGTTTGCTATCAAAAAACTTAAAGGTAGGAATAACATGAACACCAAATAAGGCTTTGAACTCACTGTCCTTGGGATGATGGTCAGAGCAGCCAACCTAGTGGGTAAAAATCAAGTCAGTAAACTAGTTCATGGCATTTTGTAAAGAGCATAAAAGCTTGAGGTTAAAATCTCAGACTTGAGCCATGGTGAGAGAGAAGCCATCCTGAATTTTTCCAAATGGCAAATGGCATGATCAAAATGCCTGACAGTGAAGGTAACCTCAAGTTTAAGTGGGGATAGATTTCTGATAGCAGAACTAAGAAGATATTACTGAAACAAAAGAATAATTAGGATACCATTACCAGACAAGAGGAACAGTCTTAAGCTGTGGTGAAAGAAGGTAGAAAAGACAATGACTAAATTGTATTGTGAGCTTTCATACAGTTTCTTGGTATTGGCTATGTTACCTTGTGGCTTAAGATCTGAAAATAATTGCCTCAATTTGCCTTTTCATTTCCTAAAGAATTTTCAAAATATTCCTCCAGAATTTGTGAATTTTGATGAGGCTCCAGGTCCCAGAGCCACTTACGGTTTTCAACTCCTTTCTTTGCTTGGTTGATTCAGTTTATCATCTCACTCTTCCACTTGCATGTCTCTGTTTATACCATATGAACACAGACATGAAACTTATAACTTTTCCTTGGTCTCCTCTCTCCTTAAAATGCATTACACATTTTTTTAAAAAAAATTTACTTATTTGAGAGAGAGATAGGAAAAGGGAGAGAGAGAGAAACATCGATTTGTTGTTCCACTTATTTATGCATTTATTAGTTGATTTTTTTTTTTGCATTTTTGCATTGATTTTTAGAGAGAGCACAAGGAAGGAGAAGAGGGAGGGGCAGAAAGGAGAGAGAGAGGGAGAAATAAAAACATTGATTTGAGAGAGACACATTGATTGGTTGCCTCCTGCACATGCCCTGACCCAGCCAGGGATCAAACCTACAACCCAGGTGCATGCCCATGCCCTTGACCAGGAATCAAACCTCAACCCTTCAGTGCATGGGTCGACACTCTAACCACTGAACAACACCAGCCAGGCCTGGTTGATTGTTGTATGTGCCCTGACTGGGGATCAAACATGCAACCTTGGCATATTGGGACAATGCTCCAATCAACTAAGCTACCTGGCCAGGGCTCCATTAAACATTTTATTTCCTTATATTAGGCTTTTGAGTGTTATATAGTAGGCTTTACTAAACTTTTGGGAGAGGTGCCAATAGTTTATACCATAAACAATGTAACATTAAACATTACATATCCCTGTTCTTTAAAAATTTACTCAGCAAATTTTATTCATTTGGGCTTCAGGTTCTTGCCATGTAACCTTGTTCATTTCCTTTTTTTATTTATTGTTGACGCTATTAAAGATGTCTTCCATCCCCCCCCCGCCCCCCCCCCCCCCCCGCCACCTTTGCTCACTTCCACACAACTCTCACCCCTCTTCCCTCTGTCCATCACCACACTGTTGTCTGGGTCAATGGATTCTTTGGCTAATTTCTTCACCTTCTATCATCCAGTCCCCACCACATACAGCTCCTCCTCTCTGACAGCTGTCAGTCTATTCCATATATCCATGCTTCTGCTTCTATTTTGTTTGGTGGTTTATTTTGTTCATTAGATTTCACATATAAGTGAGACCATATGGTACTTGTCTTTGTCTGGCTTACATCACTTAGCATAATAATCTCCAGGTCCATCCACCTTGTTTCTTTTTCTCTCCTCTCTTTCAATTCCTCCCTCCCTTGTTCCATCCCAAGCAGTTTATTTAGGTACTAGAGGCCCGGTGCACGAAATTCATGCACGGGGTTGGGGTGTCCCTCAGCCCAGCCTGCACCCTCTCCAATCTGGGACCCCTCAAGGGATGTCCGACTGCCCGTTTAGGCCCGATCCTAGGACATCCCTCTCACAATCCAGGATTGCTGGCTCCGAACTGCTTGCCTGCCTGCCTTCCTGATTGCCCCTAACCACTTCTGCCTGCCAGCCTGATCACCCCCTAACCACTCTCCTGCCAGCCTGATCAATGCCTAACTGTTCCCCTGCCAGCCCAGTCATCCCCAACTGCCTTCCCCTGACAGCCCGGTCACCCCAAATGCTCTCCCCTCCTATTACCTCTTTAGTAGATAGGGTTTTTTTCTTTAACATATTGGACTGTGTACCTGCCGTGGTCTTCACAAACCAGTAAAAAATGTAAACCCAAATTAAAAGTGTCATAAAATAAACTTAAACAGGAATTTCATGAGACCTTAGAAAGGTGATATGATGTGGTTGTTTCTTTCTTTTTTCTTTCTTTCTTTTTCTTGATGTTTCAACTTTTGTCCTTTCTTTCTTTTTTCCTTTTATTCCTTTTCTGTCCTCTCTTTCTCTTAACTTTTCCGTTGGTAGAATTGTCAGTACTTGAATCTGTCTTGCTTCCAGAAGACAAAGAAGAGGGAAACACACAGTCATCTGAAGAAAAAGATGATCTATGATGGGATCGGTGGTGTTTCTGGTTTTGCTCTTTTCCTGGTTTGATTGTCATTTCTGCCGGCCCCGGCATCTTCAGGACTTGTGCATGGGCACTTCTTATTCATGTCTAGAAAACCTCCCTGCCTTGGTGAAAACTGTAGGGGAAAAGGCCTTCCTGGGTGGGCTCAAGCCCTGCCCAAGGTGCTGAGGAACCAGGGTGGGGAGCACTCTGCACCGCCGCTGCAGAGCCAACCTCCGGACCTCGGGGTACTCTCCAGTAATGTAACTGCAATGTCCAGGTTTGCCTTCAGAAATTAGTTGTAAGTTACTTCCGATGTGAAACCCTACCTCAGACATTTCCATGTGGTTCCTAAAGATTTTAAACAAAACCCATTTACCTCCCTAACCTGGTCAGAACTTTCTACCCAATGGGAGAGGTTTGCTGGGCAGCATCGCCCAGATATCACCGCCCATCTGGAATCACTCGGCTGGCGGCAAGGGAAGTTCCAAGGCTATAGTGTGTGTGGGGGATCACTCCATGGGGGTGCAGCCTGACACCCCAGGCTGCCTCTTGGAGGGAATAGCTCTGGGGGGCATGGCTGCCTCCCAGGCCTACACCCCCCAGCTGCAGATGGGAGCTGATCTCAGAGGGGGCAGGGTGGGGGGTGGGGAGGGAGGTGTATAGGCAGCCTGGGTCTCCCAGGCCCACAGCCCAGGCTGGGAGAGGCAGCAGATGGCTCCTGCCATGCACGGGAACCTCGCAGGCCCAATGCCCAGGCCACTGTGGGCAGCTGATCGCGCCGGCCTTGTGCAGTCGCCTCCCAGACCCACAGCCCGGGCCTCGGCAGGCAGCTGATTGTGCACGCCTTGCACAATGTAACTGCAATGTCCAGACCAGACCCACGGCCCTCCCAGACCCACAGCCCGGGTCCAAGCAGGCAGCGGATCAAGGCGGCCCTGCGCGGAGCCTCCCAGACCCAAGGCCCGGGTCGCAGAGGGCAGCTGATCAAGGCAGCTGGTCTCGGAGGGCAGATGATGGAGGCAGCCATGCTCGGCGCCTCCCAGACCCACGGCCCGGGTCGCGGAGGGCAGCATATCAAGGCAGCTGGTCTCGGAGGGCAGATGATGGAGGCAGCCGTGCGCGGGCGCCTCCCAGACCCACGGCCCGGGTCGGGGAGGGCAGCCGATGGAGGCGGCCGAGTGCGGGCACCTCCCAGACCCACGGCCCGGGTCGGGGAGGGCAGCTGATCGAGGCAGCTGGTCTCGGAGGGCAGCCTATGGAGGCGGCCGAGCGCGGGCGCCTCCCAGACCCACGGCCCGGGTCAGGGAGGGCAGCTGATGGAGGCGGCCGTGCGCGGGCTCCTCCCAGACCCACGGCCCGGGTCGGGGAGGGCAGCCGATGGAGCCGGCCGTGCACGGGCGCCTCCCAGACCCACGGCCAGTTTCAGGGCTAGGAGAGGATCTGGCCGGAGGGCAAAGCCGCCTCCTAGGCCAACAGGCTGGGCTGCTTGCTGCCTTCTCTCAGCGGCAGCCTTCCCTGGGACTGGGGGACTCCTGTGGGCCTGAGAGGACTGGGCGCCGCCATCTTGTGTCTATGGGCGCCGCCATTTTGTCACGGAGTGATGGTTAATTTGCATATTACTCTATTATTAGAAAGGATTTTCCTAAGCAAAGATTGATCTCTCCCTCAAAGGAATTTTGGTGCCAGCTGTTAAGGTAATTGGTCTTTACTGCACTTGATTGGCTGATTGGTATAAGACATCAATTACAAACTTGTTTTGAAGATCATTACACAATTCCTTGATATTGAAGGAGTAACATGAATCAAAGACAATTTTTATGGCCAGAATGGAAGATGGGACATTATATTATGTACTCAGGACATTTCTTGAAACTGAATAACAAGACTAAACCCAAAAGTAAATATGTACACTGGACACCATTGAAAGTAACTAGGACACTAATTATTTGCTCTAAAATTTGCCAATAAATAAGCATAATTTTTGTACTGTATTTCAGGATAACCAAAAAGTCATATTTGGTGAGCAAAGGTTTTTGCTTGCTTTTTTTTTTTCATTTGTTTTTAAAAGAATTTTATATAAATGTGAAATGAGTGATAGGATTTTTTTAAAATCACCATTCTGTAATTGCTAGTGGAATAATTGAAGAAAGGTTGAGGGGAAACTTAAAATGGAAAGCTCAGGTTATTACTATCTGATGCTCTGATCAATTTTAGTACCACTCCGCGTGGAACAAACAACCATTTTGTGCTTTTTGACTTGTGGTTTATAAGCCAGCATATACATGACAGGTATTTTCATGATTGTATTTGGGGAGACATGAAGTATTTCAAACTTTGTATTCATTATTATAAAATCATAAACATGCTGCTTATGTTTTATTTTACTTTCTAGGTGAGTTCAAAATTACTATTTTTATTCAAAAATGTTTATTGAATACCTTTTCTATTATACGCATTGTGCTAGGTTTTATGGACCAAAGGTGAAAGGATCCAAACCCCATTTTCAAGGAGTTTACAGTGGCATGAATGAGCAAAGGCTCCCAATCAACATCAGAGGAGGTCAATGCTACTGGGGAGGCTGTATAAGTTGCCACCTGTTCCCTTGGATCTGACAGGGCAGGCTTCACAGAGGAGTGGACAGCAGATATAAGTGTGAGCATCTCACCAAGCTGAAAATGGAGAAAACGTCATTATACAGGAGTAACAAGTACCAAACACAGGAGAACATGCAGTATAGTCAGGAAATATCCAGTGGTCTGGTTTGATTAAAATATGGGGTGTATGATGTGGTGAGAAGGTGTTGGGTTTTCAGGAGATAAGGCTTAAAAATGATGGGGTCCAGGCTAGATTATGAAGTACTTTGTATGTTATATTAAAGATTTAAAGTTTTATATGAAAGATCTTGGTTGCCACTGTATTATTATTATTATTATTATTATTATTATTATTAGCAGAAGAGTATAGACACTGTTGGTGGGATTGCAAATTAGTGCAGTCTCTATGGAAAATAGTAAAAATACTAAAAATAGATATACCATACACACCCAGCAATTCCATTTCTGGATATTTATTCAAAGAAAATGAAACCACTAATTTGAAAAGATACATGCACTGCTATGTTTATTGCAGCATTATTTACAACTAGAAGCCCAATGCATGAAATTCATGAAAGGGACTCAGCCTTCGCAGCCCCGGCTTCGTCTGGAAGGCCGTCTGGATGGTCAGTCTGCTGTTCGGTCTAATTAGCATAAGCTCTTTACTAGAGGCCCAGTGCATGAAATTCATTCACAGAGGGGGGTTCCTCAGCCCGGCCTGCACCCTCTCCAATGTGGGACTCCTCGGGGGATGTTCGACTGCCAGTTTAGGCCCAAACATGGGATTGGGCCTAAACTGGCAGTCGGACATCCCTCTCACAATCCAGGATGACTGGCTCCTAACCACTTGCCTGCCTGCCTGCCTGATTGCCCTAACCCCTTTGTCTGCCTGCCTGATCACCTCTAACCCCTCTGCCTGATGGCCTGATCACCCTACCTTGCCCCCCTGCCAGCCTGATCATCCCTACCTTTCCCCCCGCCTACCCAATCGCCCCTAACCCCTCTGCCTGCTTGCCTGATCGCTCCTAACTGCCTCTGCCTGCCTGATCACCCCTAACTGCCCTCTCCTGCTGGCCTGATCTCTCCCCCAACTGCCCTCCTCTGTAGGCCTGATCTCGCCCCCACCTGCCCACACCTGCCAGCCTGATCTTGTCCCCAACTGTCCTCCCCTGTCGGCCTGATCACCCCTAACTGCCTCTGCCTCGGCCCCAACCACCATGGCTTTGTCCAGAAGGAAGTCGGACATCCAGAAGATGGCTGGTTGACCCTGTCTAATTAGCATGTTACCCTTTTATTAGTATAGATAGATTATAAAGGATAGGATTGCTTAAATGCGGGGGAAAAGCCTTTTTCAGCAGGAGGAGATGCTCTTGGCAGACAAAAACACATAATCCCTATATCTGGACTGATAGCCAGCCATATGCACTATACTGCCAAACCGGTCATTAAAAAATTGAATCACTTTCTTACACCTTACACCAAATAGCTGTTGCCCTTAAAACCCCTCCTCAGCCCCCACCTTAGGTTCTGCCTTCGCAATTCACCCAGAGTAGGTTCTGATTGGTTGGTTTCTATGCCAGTCAGTGTCAAAAGCTCCACCTCCTAGGCAGCCATTGGCTCCTTGCAGTTCACCCAGATTTGGTTCTGATTGTTTGGTTTCTATGCTAGTCAGCATCAAAAGCTCCTCCTCCTAGGCAGCCATTGGCTACTGGCACTTCACCCAGATTTAGTTCTGATTGGTCGGTTTCTATGCCAGTCAGAGCCAAAAGCCCCACCTCCTAGACAGCCAGGCTGCTGGTGAGCGTGCTGAACTGCTGACCTCTGTGAGAGAGAGAGGGGGCGGGGAGGCTTGGCTGCTGGCGAGCCTACCTGCCTGATCACCCTGCTTCTCTCTCCAGGCCTCGCTAGCAGCCACTGCTGATCAGCCCCACCTCTCTCTCTCTCTGAGAGGCCAGCAGTTCAGCCCGCTTGCCTGCTGTGCACACAGCCTGGCATTCAGTTGAGCCTTTGGTCAATTTGGATGTTACGACCCTGGCTCTTTATATATATATATAGATTATATAGGATAGCCAAGATATGGAAGAAACCTAGGTGTCCATCAATAACTGAATGGATAAAGAAGATGTGTGTGTGTGTGTGTGTGTAGTGAAATATGCATCAATAAAGAGAATAAAATCTCACCATTTGCAACAACATGGATGGATCTAGAGCAGTGGTTCTCAACCTTCCTAATGCCGCGACCCTTTAATACAGGTCCTCATGTTGTGGTGACCCCCAACCATAAAATTATTTTTGTTGCTACTTCATAACTGTAATTTTGCTACTGTTATGAATCGTAATGTAAATATCTGTGTTTTCCGGTGGTCTTAGGTGACCCTGCTAGCGGTTCTCAATCTGTGGGTTGTGACCCACAGGTTGAGAACCGCTGCTGTAGAGCCTAAGCAATGAAAATAACTTTATGGTTGGGAGTCACCACAACATGAGGAACTGTATTAAAGGGTCGCGGCATAGAAAGGTTGAGAACCAATGATCTAGAGGGTATTATGCTAAGTGAAATAAGCCAATCAGAGAAAGACAAATACCATATGGTTTTACTTCTATGTAGAATCTAAAACAAAACAAACAAATAAAACAAAAACAGAGTCATGGCAAGAGACCAAAGCAATGGTTACCAGAAGGAAGGAGTGGAGGGATGGGTGCAAAGGAGAAGGGGAATATAATTAATAATATTGTGATAAGTTTACATGGCGATAGATGATTAATTACTATAATTAGTGTGATGATCACATTGTAAGATATAAAAATGTCAAATCACTGTATGGTACACCTGAAAGTAAAATAACCAATATAAGATTGTAGACACCTATACGTAAATAAAAAATGAATTAAAAAATAAGAAGAGTGAAATATTAAATTTGCTTATGATCAAGCTCACTCAGCAATCTTATGGAAGAGAAGATAAAGAAGGACATGGTGAGAGTCAAGGATACCGGTAGTTAGGTGCCTGCTGCAATTGTGAAGATGACATTGCAAGGCAGTGAGAGTGGGGCCAAACAGGAAGGGATGAAGAAGCTAATGTCCAAGTTTGAAACACAGACGATGGAGTGTGCCCATTCAGTGTGTAGTGGCTGAGAAACGAGATGTAAAGGGAACATCTCCCCCAAAGCTTTCTCATCTATTTGGGATGTTCCAATTAAGCAATAAGGATTCCCTAGAAAATTATTAAAATCTCTCTGTCATTATTTCACAACAACAACAGAAAAAGAGAACTAGAGTCTAGCAAGTTCTTCTCTGGTCTCAGAACCAAACATTCAGAGTTTATTTACATAAAAAAAAAATAAAGATTGGTTATTTCCGCTCATCCAGCATGAGGAAAGAAGAGAAGAAGGAATACTGATGCCCAGAGATGTGGTCAGCAATGTTGCAATGAGCCCTACATTCTAACGGCATCTTTTAACCACGCGCGTGTACGGCAGCCCACTTGTACCAGCTGTTGATGCTTCCACTTACATCCCCTTCAGCCTGTGCATTGACATAGCCTGTACCACCAAGCTTCCTTTTTAGAATATTGTTTGGTCCTGTAAGTTATACAACATTCTGAAGTACATATCTTTAACCCCAAGGACAAAGACCAAATGGATGGAAACTATTTCTTGCACCCTGTGGTTTATTTATATCTTCACCTGACTCTTGAATCTCTATGCCGTGTTTAAATCTGGATAACGTAACAGAACCACTCCTGATTCCATGAGCTTAGAGAACATGCAATCTAGCAACAAAGACAACATGCACACCTGCATTTCCTATAGGTACCTTGACAATAAATACTTTATCCATCCCTACCTCAAAATACATTAAAATGTGTTTTTCTTGTTTTTCCTCAGCACATTTCTTTGTGGAACTAAAAGATATAGATGATAAATAAGGGAGGAGAAGGAAAGTTAGGTGGAAAAGACTTGCAGTAAAAGCGTCTAAAAGTGAGGTAGAGAAATAAAGAGAAAAGACTATGGAGTCTCCCCTTGAATACAAATAAGGATGCTTAAAGGTCAATGTCTATAAAGAAAAAAAATTCCAAAGAAGAGACTTATCAACGAGTCACTGCAAAGGAAAATAATTGTGGAAAGTCAGCCAAAATAAATAAAATGGCTATTATCTTAAAAGGAGATGAATAAAGTGAATGGAATTTCAAAGTATTTACTCTGTGTGGGATGGCATAAAGGACAAAGGGTTTAGGGCCACAGAGACCCATATTTCAAACTTCCACTCTTCCACTTACCAGTAGAGTAGAGTGACTTTACGCAAGACATGTAGTGCTCCAAACCTTTAGTGTTTCATCTTTTACACAGAAATAAGAGTATATAACTTAGGCCTGTGGCAGGAATAGATGTTTGGAAAGCATTTGCATGCCATTAGTGTACTACTAAATGGTAGTTATCATGCAAGAAGCACTAATGGTGACTGAGTTGCCCCATTTACTCAGTAAGATGCAAGCAAGTTGTCTTTGCAGGAGCCATTGTAGGACAGGCAGAGGAAACTGAAAAAAAAAAAACTAAATGGAAAGGTCCTAAATTGGATTAACCCTTTGCACTCGCTTTTTTCTCGATTCCTTTATTCTAATGCTAACCGTGTCGAGTCACACTCGACATCCGAGTGCAAAAGGTTAAAGCATAGAAACAAAGAGAAAGGTTATGCTTAGGTTAAAAAAGAAAAGTGTACCATCTGGTTAGTAACAACAAAGTCAGTCTTGTTTTATGGGGGGAAATGATCATTATCCGTCCAAGGCTACATAAAAAAAGCCTTTTTCTTCAGTTGTTCAGGACAATGTCAGATGCTGATACAGATGCTTTCTTGATCATGACCTGCTTGACATTTCTGGAGAAATTAAACTACCCAAGCCATTTTCACTCATCTATCTTTTTCCCTTACTCAATAAATGTTAGATGAATGAGTGAATCAATCAATGGATTAATCAATCAATAGATTTCTAGATTAGAAACCTAAAGTACCACCCACCTTAATGCATGGAATAAAATAGTGTTACTCTTTACCAATAAAATAGTTGCACACAAAAAACCATAGACTGGTGTTTCTCAACAAGCTACTCCAAATTAAGTGAGTTCTATTTTACTTTGGCCGTTTATTTAAATATGCCATAAGCACATGCTGCAGGAGTGTCCAAAAGGTGAATAACTTGCACTCTGTGTCTAATGGTTACCTTTCATTATCTAAAGCTATTCCAACAGTGGAGATAATCACCCAGCCCTTGGTGATTTGGAACCTCTCCAGGAATTGATTTACATTAGCACAGCTTTGCCTGCCTCACATCGCTTGCTTCTCCTTACACCTCCCCTATGCTGTGGCTGGAAGACACTGTCCTGATTACCAACCCACTTCCCCATTTCTCTTGGTATAAATCTGATCCCAACCTTCATATTGCCTCCACTCCTTCCCCACAAGACATGTAAAATGTCTCTATCATTAGAAGGCTCCTCACAATGATAAATTTGGTTACACTGAATATCAGATCACAATATGTCAGGATAGGCCTGCCATCCTGTCCCCTCCCACCCGTGTTTTAATATGGTCACTGTCTAATGTAATCATAACTTTAAAATAGCTCCCTGTTGTCCAGAATTAATCAAGACGCTGTGTGATTGCATGACAGGTGGTCTGCATGTTTGATATCACCAAAGGCATTGCTAAACTCAGGCTCCCTACTGCCATGCATTAATCCATAATGGCAGTACTGGAGTCGACTCTGACACTTACTAGCTGAGTTAATGTAGGGAAGTTACTGGGGCAATTTATGCCTCAGTTTCTTCATTTATAAAATAGACATAATAAGAGCACCTACCTCTGAAGATTGTGCTGAAAGTTAAGTGAGTTAATAAGTATAAAGCATTACTTAGAACAGAGCTTGGCACATAATAAATGACTCTAGAGGAAAACAGCTGTGAGGATTTTGAGTTCTATCTAGTTATAGAGCCACATTTGGATGTAGGGCTACTGCCAGTCATGCTTAATCAATTCTTTGGCTCTGAAATGAAGTTCACTTGGAAAGATGCGTGGATCAAACCATGTCATCCACAACCTTTAAAAAGGTGTGGCAAGGTGGGGAAAACATGTATTCACAGCAGAATCTGTTATCTGCTAGGAAAGTGATATGTCACCAGGGATCATTTTTTCTCTTCACTCACATTGATGGAGCTTGAACTCCCAGACCACAGGCCATTTTGTCCCTTTGTATCGAAGTCATAGACCAAAGCTGTGATACTGTTTATTATTGGAAGTGAGCTTTGCATGAGCCTTAGGTATTGGTTCCCAAAGCCTCCTATCTGACTACATGAGTCATTTGCAGTGTTTGCTAAACATACAGGTCCTGAGCCCCATCTCTGAACATTTTGATTCAGGAAGTCTTGGGGTGGAGCTTGACAGTCGGGCAATTCTGAGCATAGTCCAAAATGATAACTTTTTTTTTTTTTCACTGAAGAAAAAACAGCCACTCTCTCTGGGAATATTTAACATATTTTCTTCATCCAATTACACTAATGTGTCTTGGAGTTACCTAGTCTGTTGAATTCTTTATCATGACCACTCTTCCAAACCTTCATCTTCAACCACATGTGGCATTTAACAGAATGTCTAGGTATTTAACTGATTGTAGTGGAACTCACAGCTTCCATTTCTTCCTAATCTCATTGTCACGGGTGTTGGCAGAATTAACCCAGATCTGTGTATCCTATCTTCTTGTCCACAGAATGGATATGAACTTAATTTGGGCAAATGTAGTTAGGTATTTTTGAAGGCTTCTTAGAAAGCTTTCTCTCTCTCTCTCTCTCTCTCAGAATTCGCTCTGCCCCATCAAAAATGAATGATATGAATGATAAACATTTAACACCAGTCTGGATGCTGTTGACAGTAGCTTTGGAACTATGGGGGAAACCAACTTTAGAATGAAGCCAATTCTATGAAAAATCAAACTCAGTGACAGACAGAATTCGCATTCCAAGTGACATTATTTAGCAACTGGAACAAGTATCACCTGAAGCCCACATTAGCATTGCATATGTTATGTAGATAAACCAAAATGTATTCTCTATTGTTGAAGCTGGTTCGAGTTGCATTTTCTAGTCTTTTAAGCCCAAAGCGTCTTTACTGATTCACAGCCCATAACAATTAGTTCAAAGCTTCATAATGTTGGTCTTGCTCACAACATCATGTCAATCAAAAAGCTCTTATAGTGAGGAACACTAGCCCATCCTATTCTTATAACTTAGTCTCAGGTCCACAAGTCTGATCTTCCCAACTGCTTAAGTATGTCTCAGAGACAGTCAGAGTATCATATGCTCTTAGTTTTCCTCCTCCCTTACTGGTTATTACTTCTCAGTCTTCTTTGTCAGTTCTTCCTCTTCTCCCTGACCCCAGGGTTCAGTCCTTAGACTGATTCTCTCCTCTTTTCTCACTCACTTCTTCAGAAATCACATGCAACTCCATTTATGTGTGATGACTCCTACACATATAGCTCCAGCCTAGACCCCTTTCCTGAACTCCAGACTCATTCATCAAATTGCCTACTTAATGTGTATGCTTAGATGTCTAATCAAATCCAGTGTTACGAAACTTCTGAACACCTGATTTCCTTCTCTGTACCCACAGAAATATGCTCTACCTGAAGCCTTTCCCCATCTCAGTTGATAGCATTTCTAGCTTTCCAGTTGCTTAGGTCAAAAGCTTTGGAGGCATCCTTGACTTCTATCTTTTTCTTATATTCTACACCCAAACTGTCAGTGAATTCTATTGGTCCTACCTTCAAAATTAATACAGAATTCAACCACTTCTTAGCACCTCCACTGCCACCATTGTGGGATGAGCTGATGGGGAATCGTTCCTGAGCTCAAGTTGCCAGTCAGCGGAGTTCTCTATCTTCCGGGAACAGGCCTGCCCAGAACAGATTATTTTAGCAATTCTGCAGTATTCTCTTTATTGCCCAGACTCAGCTCATCCAAAGGAGACTTTGGGGTAAATGCAGCAATGAATTTGAGAACGTAGCAGCAGGGGCAGTCAGAACTTGGAGAAGTACCTTTTTTTATGGCCACCAAACCATTTTTATTTTTGTCTCTTCATTTGTCCAAGCATTAGAGTCCTTACCTGATTTGTTGCTTCAATCATACATAAGCTCTGGGGCCTATGGCCCTGGGTGAGGACTTCCTTCTTCCATCCCCAGCCTGGCCAAATCTCACTCCTTGACCAGTGAAGCTAGGGGGAAAGTTGAAAGCAACAAGGTTTAACACTCTTCTATATATGAGAAATAAGGGCACATTGTAGTGGGCAAAACACTGAACTAGATGTTAGCTAACCTGCCCCATCTCTTACTTTACTGGCCTAATCCAGATAAATAAATGAGCCTATATAAGCTCCAGCTCCCTCAACTATAAAATGAAGATTAAAAATACTTTTTTAAAATATAAGAATAATAAAATGACATTTTGGCAAGTTACCGAGGCCTCAGTTTCCTCATCTATAATATACTAGTATAGAAAACACTCCTTCCTTCAAAATTATTATAAAGATTTAATGATAGAAGTAAATGATGTAACTATTACATAAAGAAAAAAAAGACATCTACATGAACAAATGGATTGCTACCAAGATCAAAATAGCTACTATAATAATAAAAATTTACACAAATCTAACAATTACTCTATTCAACATACTACATAAGTAGAAGAAAGAATTTTTGCCCTAATGATAGACTTAAAAAATATTGCTAGAGTTCACATCTTCATTCTTAATTTCTCTCCTGAAATTATATAGTATCTTGTATTTAAGCCTATCTGAGAGATGATGTTAAAATAATATATCTGTTTTACTTTGGAGAAGAATTCATATTCCTCTATTTATGTGTATATCAATGTATGTGTGTACCACGTTTACCTGAACTAAATTTAAAGTGAAAAGCCTACCTACAATGACATTTTGCAAAGACTGCATAAATGTTCAGTATTGTTATTTCTAAATTCTCACCACCAGAGTCCATCAGTTGTTCTTAACTGCAGTAAGCGTACACATAAGACTGTATGTGTGTGTGAATTTCAATTTGTCCAGGAAAGCAGAACATTGCTGTTTGTAAGACAGGAAATCATGCAGAACTGACTTTTGAGGTCATCCATAGAGTCTTTATATTTTTGTGGATATTTTTTACATTATAAAAATATTTTATTGAGATATAGTTCTCATATCAGAAAAATTTACCCTTTTGAAAAGTGTGCAACACAAATTATGACTGTTCATATTTGGCACCTTATTTTAAAACTAGAGGCCCGGTGCATGAAATTCCTGCAGGGTAGGGTCCCTAGGCCTGGCTGGTGATCAAGGCCAATCAGGTTCCCCCACCTCCCTGCCTCCCTGCCTCCTCCTTCCCTCACTCCCTTAGCGCCCTGCTGCCACCACTGGTTGCCCACCATGTTCTGCGCCACCCCCTGGTGATCAGTGCATGTCATACCTAGCGATTGAACTCTCATTCTCCCGGTCAAACTCCCAAGGGGACAATTTGCATATTAGCCTTTTATATATAGATATAGATATAGATATAGATATAGATATAGATATAGATATATAGATATATAGATATATAGATATATAGATATATAGATATATAGATATATAGATATATAGATAGATATATAGATATATAGATATATAGATATATAGATATATAGATATATAGATATATAGATATATAGATATATAGATATATAGATATATAGATATATAGATAGATATGTATTTATGCAATTAAATGTAACCATTGAGATATTTTTGAAGGTTTCTAAGACACTGAGTGGACTCTCAGGATTTTTATATATGGGAACACAATTCTAAAAGTAGCAAATGGTCACATAACTAAATATTGACAGAATCTAAATTTCCCACCTTCATCCAGTATGGTTCATCTCGTAACTTGGTAGAATTAAATCATTAGAAAATCAAAAGATGCTTTATTTGCTAATTATTTGTTCCAAAAAGTGATATGTGCACTAACTGGTTTGGCTCAGTGGATAGAGCATCAGCCTGTGGACTGAAAGGTCCCAGGTTCGATTCTGGTCAAGGGCATGTACCTTGGTTGCGGGCACATCCCCAGTAGGGAATGTGCAGGAGGCAGCTGATTGATGTTTCTCTCGCATCGATGTTTCTAACTCTCTATCCCTCTCCCTTCCTCTCTGTAAAAAACCAATAAATATATATATATTTTTTAAAAAGTGATATGTGATAAATCTAAGAGATAGGATCACTCTGGTTGTACCCTTAAATTAGTATGTTTGGTATTTATGTACAAGTCATCTTGTCGAGAGAAATAATTTATGTTTTAAAAAATTTTTATGTTACAAAATAACATCTCAAAAAATGTAAACTTGACTATTTACAAAAACATTTCCTTTATACATGATTATTCAGAAATTGACCAGATGCAGAATTAGAACTCTACTCTGGGAAAGTATATCTATCAATCAGGGTGTAATTAGAGAAACTGAAGTCGCCGTAGGGATTTGGATTAGATAGGTACTCAATACAGAGAATTATACACTCACACACTATTGAAAGGCCTGGAGGAATGAATGTGAGAGGTCCATTTTCAGAAATTCTAGCAGTGAGGTGACCATGGAGAAACTGCAGCTCATAATCTAAGCTGTCAAATCACCAAAATGGGAGATTCCTAGAAGAGGAGCCACAAAGTCAAAGAAAACCATCGCTGGTTATACCTTAGTTAACTATTCACAGCTCTCTACTGAGCTGAGGACAAATCAACACAAAAGGAAATTGTGAGGTGGTGATGGGCACACTCCTAGCCACTTTGCTTAGGACAGTGGTCGGCAAACTCATTAGTCAACAGAACCAAATATCAACAGTACAACGATTGAAATTTCTTTTGAGAGCCAAATTTTTTACACTTAAACTTCTTTTAACACCACTTCTTCAAAACAGACTCGCCCAGGCCGTGGTATTTTGTGGAAGAGCCACACTCAAGGGGCCAAAGAGCCGCATGTGGCTCACGAGCCACGGTTTGCCGACCACTGGCTTAGGAAATCAAATGGCAATGCTAATAGACTCCTTTTAAGTGGAGGAAGTTCTGAATTCTCTAGGATTATGACCTCACTTTCCATGAATGCTTTTGGAAGTTCTACATCCTGTGGAAAACCATACAACCTGATGTGACCTTGGCAATAAATGAGCTTGTATTGTATTAAGTGGAAAATCCCAAGTCTTAATCAGATCAGAGCCAGATGATCTTGTTGTCTCATGGTGATCATTTGGATTCAATTTATTTGCCTCCCGTCAACATGTGCTCACTATTTCCAAAGCCAGCTTATGTCAACTTCACTCCTGGATCCTTTCTCAGTCTGTTTTTCCCCGTCTCATAATCCCTTTACTATCTCTATATCTGGACTATTTTGCCTTACTGTAAGCTTGCTGCCTGCTCCAATGTGCATAGGACTTAAAAAATGCTGATGGCTCAATATTTTGTGTATGCCGTGCAAATTTATGTGTGACAAACCCATCAGGGACTGCAGGCAGGAGACGTGATAAAAATTCTTGTTCCTTGAATCTACTAAAGCGGAAGAAGTACCAGAATGTGGCAAATAAGAGAAGCCGCAATAGTTAATTATCATGACACACAGCTCATCTGTAATTAATCCTTTCTTCAGCAGGATCCTGCAACTGTAGCATTAAAAAAAAACACAACAGGTCAGATGATGCTTTAATTAAGGCTGTACAGTGTTGCTGCTTCTACAGCAACAAGAAATGTTTTTTTGTCTATAGGTGTGTGTGAAGCACTACAAATATTTTCTTAACATCTTTACAAAGTGCTGTTTAAGCATCTTTTCTAACACTATGTCTGGAGACAGACTGATTACAATTCAAAGGAGTTTTTCTGTTCTCCTCACACCCATCTTAGGAGCCACTAAAACAATCTAAATGTCATGCCAGTGGGAGAAAACACTCTCACCAAGGAGCTAGAAATGAAACATGAGGTGCCATTGCAATTGGGAATGGCACTGTCTTGAAATTTACAACCCTCATAACCAGCTACCCAGGCTCAGATCAAGGGCCTGTAGTGTATGCTTACTTGACAAAATCTGACTTATACTGAATCCACTACTGCTACCCTGAAATATTGACCCCCAGCTGCGATATTCAGTAGTGGAATGTATATTGTGATGAGATAATACAAAAGGAAAATTGCACAGTCACTCTATTATGTCTGAGATTCTTTTACAAATTATTAAATTGACTAAGGCTGGCAGTATGTCCTAGCTAGATCCCATTTTAAAAAAATAAAAAGGCTTGTTCTATGTTTATAAAAGTATTGCTACTGTCAATCAGATGTACCCTGTGATAGACAGCTAGTGCTCACCATTATCTGCAGACCCGCTTAAGTGAGATAGGGTCATGTGACTTGTTCTCACAATAAAACCTGAGAAAAAGCAATATGTGTCATCTCCATGCCAAGGCCCTTTATATCTTCATTATGAAACAGTATGGAGTTTCCTCAAAAAATTAAATATGGAACTGCCATTTGACCCAGTGCTCCCACTTCTAGGAATATATCCTAAGGAACCCGAAATGGCAATCAGAAAGAATGTATGCACCCCCATGTTCATAGCAGCACAATTTACAATAGCTAAGATCTGAAAACAGTCCAAGTGTCCATCAGTAGATGAATGGATAAAAATGCTGTGGTACATTTATACCATGGAATACTATGCAACAGTAAAAAGAAGAAGAAGAAGAAGAAGAAGAAGAAGAAGAAGAAGAAGAAGAAGAAGAAGAAGAAGAAGAAGAAGAAGAAGAAGAAGAAGAAGAAGGAGAAGAAGAAGGTCACTTACCCTTTGAGACAGAAGGTCACTTACCCTTTGAGACAGCATGGAGGGACCTGGAGAGTATTATGCGAAGTGAAATAAGCCAGTTAGAGGAACATAAGTATCAAATGAACTCTCTCATATGTGGAATCTAGTGAACAAAATAAATTGTTGAACAAAATAGATACAGGGATGTAGAAGCATAGAACAGACTATGGAATCCCAGAGGGAAGGTAGGGGTGGGTGGGTGGGTGGGAAGAGATCCACCAAAGAATTTGTATGCATATATGCATAACCCATGGACACAGACAATAGGGTTGTGGAGGCCTGGGGTAGAGGTAGGGCAGGCTATAAGGGGTCAATGGGAGATAAAAGGGGACATTTGTAATACTTTCGACAATAAAGATTTTTTTAAAATAATAAATGAAATAAATTTTCACTATGTTAAGCCACTGTGATTTGAGAGTTTTTGTTAACAGTGCTTCACCTATGCTGATACATGCACTGTATTATTTATTACTATGTATTTGTGTTATTCCCCTCTCCCCACTGTAATTAGTAATATGTATTTGCAAAACACCTGGCTAAATACTAGGATCTGGTGAGACTTTTGTGGCATAGTTTGTGTGAATAACATTTTTCTTTTCACGATGGCAAACTAATTACATTGGTCTTAAAAACCTTAGATTTCTCTTGACCTAGGTAATCAACTTGAACAATCTAACCAAGAAGTGACCAATACCAGTCATTAAGCAGTCTAATTCTAAATCCTAGGGAAAACACCTAACGCGGCATTGTGGACTTCGGCACATTCACAGCTGCTCCATCCAGCATGATGAAGTAGCCAGGAAGAGCTCCTTCTGTTTGGAGGGCTCAGGAGAGGGCACAGTGGGCCTTCCACCCTACATTGCCTACAGACAGTGAGCAGTCGTTCTCCCGTTATAAACTGCATTCTAAATTGTATAATTATAAAATGCATATTGATATCTACCTGCTTTATTTGGTAGATGATGCATTTATAAACCATAAAGCATTTGATAAGCAATGGGGGAGGGATCCTGTGTAAATTTTGCTTAGTATAGACAGTAAGCAAAGGATTTTGCCTCCTGCTTAACCCAAGAATATGATACTGTTCTCCTTAGTGAAGGTCTCTGTGGTTCTGATGAATGACTCTCTGGGATCATATTTTTGAGGCTCTCAAGCAGGTCTGGCTGCTTCTATACATAAACAAAATAAATTAATTGTAAACATCAGCTCTCTGGAGAGATATGTGTAGGGGGTGAGGCATTGAAGGGATGGGAAGGATAAGACATGAAAGCCTTGATCTTTTCTACCTTATCTCCAAAAAAAATTAAATGTAGCCAAGGTAACCCTTGACAGATTATTTCCATTTTTGTACCCTTCTATTACACGTGGTACCCTCTGCATTCTGTACCAAAAGAGAAAGAAGAAAGGGAGAGGGAGAGGGAGAGGGAGAGGGAGAGGGAGAGGGAGAGGGAGAGGGAGAGGGAGAGGGAGAGGGAGAGGGAGAGGGAGAGGGAGAGGGAGAGGAGAAGAATTTAACTGGTTCCACCAATTATATAGTTTTGATATTTTTCCTTCTTTTCAATATTAACAATGATAAAGCCAGTTTCTAAACTGGAATTAGTTATGCAACTATTCTGTGCTTTCTTTGTTTAAAAATTCTTACTAGCTGCTAGTAGGACATTAGAATAAAAGTAGCATCAGATGTGAATTATTATACCCAGCTAAACAGGTGTAGCACTTGTATTTAATACCATATGTTATACTAAACCCTTACTTCCCTGTAATAAGGGTGGTTCTTGTGTAAACGTTTCATGATGCTCTTGCTAGGAGCCCTTGCCAATTAGTAATAAAGGATGCATGAATCCACAAAGATCTCAAAAGAATGCATGAAACCACAGAGATCTCAAAAATCTCATTCTAGGCAATGGCTTCTTACATTCCCTTTCATCAAAAAGTGGTCCAAGAGACCAGATTATCTTGGTTCTGTCCATCATGGGGTGGTGGTGGGGGGCTTGGAGCTATAAAATAGGTAAAGTGGTGGAGGGAGAAGAAAAAGCAGGAGATCCAAATGCAGTCATCCACATTCTAGACAATTACCCCCTATCAATGGTTCTCAACCTTTCTAATGCCGCGACCCTTTAATACAGTTACTCATGTTGTGGTGACCCCCAACCATAAAATTATTTTCGTTGCTACTTCATAGCTGTAATTTTGCTACTGTTATGAATCGTAATGTAAATATCTGTGTTTTCTGATGGTCTTAGGCGACCCTGCCAGCAGTTCTCAACCTGTGGGTCACGAGGTCGTGACCCACAGGTTTAGAACCGCTGCTATAGAGTCTAAGACCATCAGAAAGGTCCCAGGTTCGATTCCAGTCAAGGACACATGCCCAGGTTGTGGGCTCAATCCCCAGTGGGGGACTTGCAGGAGACAGCCAATTCATGATTCTCTCTCATCATGGATGTCTCTCTCTCTCTCTCTCTCTCTCTCTCTCTCTCTCTCTCTCCCTCTTCCTTCCTCTCTGAAATCAATAAAAATATATTTTTAAAAATCACCAGGCTTCCCATGGCTGTTTATACAAACACAAAATGATAAAGTACAGTCAAACATCACAAAGACTGAGAGAACCTGGGCCATTGGACCCAGGCTGCAGGTCCTCCCCTCACTCCCACCCTGGTTGCTGTGTCCTCTCCTGGGCATAGTTCCCATGAAAACTTACATTTCCCTGGCCTCTGGCAAGACATGAGGTAGTAATCATAGGCCCTGAAAAAGGCCCATCCTTGAAGGCAAGAGCAGTCATAGAAGGATTTGGGGGGGATTTGATAGGAGAACCATGGGCCAGTGAATTCATATGTGCTGGTCAGACCTGAGATGGAGCAAACTGTACCTCAAACCTCAGACCAAGCTGGCAGGATATTGACTGAGCCTGTGGAATCGGGTCCTGCCCAACACACCGCAAAATAAAAGGTGTGTATACTTCTGGTTCCTTCAGACTTTTGATCCTTTCACCTCTGGTCTCAAAAAGTTTTCTTTGTTTATAAAAACAGATGCTAAAAAAAAAACAAAACAAAACAGGTGCTAAATCTAAGTGTGAGCGTCAGGCACAACCTTTTCACAGATTATTTGCTGTATCAGGCGTGATCTCACTACTTCTGTGGGAAACCCCCTTTGCCCCTCTCCCGAGGGCACGTGCACACTCTCTCGCTGCCACCTTCAAGGGCTCATTTGCAGAGATGCCTTTGTCACCTGTTGGAACTTAAGATCTAAAAGATCTCTGAGATTTGAAGAGGACAGTTAGGGGCAGGAAAGAGAGAGCTTGTGCACGTCTGGCTGGGAACAGGCTATGGGAATATGGGATCCTGGTTCCCTGAAGCTTGGCCTGGATCTCCTGTCACTGAAACTCTCTAAGTCTCTGATCACTGAGGAAGGTGGAAGTATTTCCACTTTCTGTGGCCATTCATAAAGGCGTGGGAGGGATTCTGAATCATTTCCTGTTGAGAATTATAACACTAATATAGAAAAGGGGAAATTAGCATTTAAAATATTCTCATAACAAAATCAGAATTTTGGTTTTGGTGTTTCCAAATTTCTATCTACTCTAACATTAATTATAAACTAAATAAAGATGGTTTTAGAATGTTCTACCACTGAGTGATGAGTTTTTCCCTTTCTGCCCTCCTACTTATTCTATGTGTGTGTGTGTGTGTATATATGGGGGGTGGGGGAGATGCAGGTGGGAAGTGGTGGTGCTGAGATTGAGAAAAAATTAAGTGGCCTAATGAATTACTCTTTGTTAGTAATTTCTAAGGTCTTTGCCAGGTAATATCCATTTTCATAGGCATTTTCTAGAGTTGATGCCTTTTCTAAAATAAATGATGCTGAAGACTCTACTATAGTGGGCTAGCTGGGGAGAAATTTGGGGACTCCAGTATACTTCAAATCCTTCCATATAGACGGCAGCATATTGCCTCTGAATCAGCCAACTGTGGGGAAAAGCTTCATGAATCTCTGTGTTTTGAAAGCCTGTGTGTGTGTTTTTAATTACTGAGTATTTAAATTATTCATTCCACTGACTGTTAAGTAAGAGGAAATCGACCTACTTTTTTATGGTCTTTGCTTCTGATTTGCATCAAAGGCTATAAGAGTCAAGCCCTCCAGACTCTAACTGAGGCGATACCTGGTGCTGGCTCATCTCCTGGGTAATGTGATCCAATCTGGGCAGTGGTTGTTTACAACTGGTCCTTTGTGGCTCACTCAAAGAGAGAGGATGGACCCCGATCATTAAAATGGGCAATCAGCAGGCTCCAGGAAGAAAGCAACACGGCCTTTTTGTTGGTTTGAATGCCCACATTGAAACAGGAAGATTTCACCTGGTGCCGCACCCCCTCCCCCAAAGATAGCATCTCCGCCTCCCTGCTCAGCTCAAGTGCCCATAGATGGGATTAGACTGGAATGTGCCACCACAGAAAGGCATGACCACACAGAATTTGCAGATTTAAACAGGTGAAATGTTGTGAGCAGTAAGTAAACTGATACCATGTGATGACAAGCACTGCCTCCCAGACCTGATCCTCCGGTTGGGGAAACATGACTCACTCACATGAAACAACCAGAGAGCAATGCAAGAAAACCTAAAAACAGGTGCTAGGTTGTGTGGCAATAGGCCATGCACTGTTACAGAAAGTTAGGGACAGCTTGGGTTAATAAAGATTTGAGGTAAAATGTTATCTCCGATAAGGGTTTAATCTCCAAAATTTACAGGGAACTCCTACAACTTAACAAAAGGAAGATAAACAATCCAATAAAAAAAATGGGCAAAGGACCTAATTAGACACTTTTCGAAAGAGGACATACAGAAGGCCAAGAGACATATGAAAACTTGTTCAAAGTCACTAATCACCCGAGAGATGCAAATCAAAACGACAATGAGGTATCACCTCACACCTGTCAGAATGGCTATCATCAACAAATCAACAAATGACAAGTGCTGGTGAGGATGAGGAGAAAAAGGAACCCTCTTGCACTGCTGGTGGGAATGCAGACTGGTGCAGCCACTGTGGAGAACAGTATGGAGTTTCCCCAAAAAATTAAAAATGGAACTCCCATTTGACCCAGTGATCCCACTCCTAGGAATATATTCCAAGAATACAGAAACACCAATCAGAAAGGATATATGCACCTCTATGTTCATAGCATCACAATTCACCATAGCTAAGATTTGGAAACAGCCTAAGTGCCCATCAGCAGATGAGTGGATTAGAAAACGGTGGTACATCTACACAATGGAATACTACGCTGCTGTAAAAAAGAAGGAACTCTTACCATTTGCAGCAGCATGGATGGACCTGGAGAGCATTACGCTAAGTGAAATAAGCCAGTCAGAGAAAGATAAACATCACATGATCTCACTCATTTGTGGAATATAAAGAACATCATAAACTGATGAACAAAAATAGATACAGAGACAAAGAAACATCAAACAGACCGTCAAACCTCAGAGGGAAGGTAGGGGAGGGTGGTGGTAAGGGGGAGAGATCAACCAAATGACTTGTATCCATGCATACAGGCATGGCCAGTGGACACAGACACTGGGCGGGGGGGGGGGGGGGGTGAGGGGGCATGTGCGGGAGGAGGGAGGCGGAGGGGGGGGGAGAGCCCGGGGGGAGGTCAATGTGGGAAAGGGAGACATATGTTCTACTATTTGTAATACTTTAAACAAATTAAAAAAAGAAAAAATATTTGAGGTAAGTTTTGCTCTTAAAATGGACAGAGTCTCTGGAAGGAGGCAGAAGGCTGGCTTGGACTGGACCAAGTGAAGCCAATACTTGGAGACTCTATTTTCATTCATTCAATTGACTCAACAAATAAGTGAGGAGCCACTAAATGCCAAGCTCTGAAAGGTGCTGCATATACTGTCCAAAGCAAAACATACAAACCATGGGAAACCATCAGAGGAATGAGAGAAATTTAGGCGTATGAAGAAATGATACTTGGAAATCACCCTTTCCTACCTCAGAAGTTTGTATGCCCACTCTACAAAAAGAAGATTGCTGTTAGGGCATGTACTGGGGGGTAGGGGAGGCCGGGGGGAGGTCCATGGGGGGAAAAAATGAGACATATGTACTACTATTTGTAATACTTCAAACAATAAATTAAAAAAAAAAGATTGCTGTTAAAAAGAGCATTTTCCTACTTGTAAACAAGCAATAAAACAACTACAAGCCAAGATGGAATGTTCTTCCTCAGCATCTAGCATCTCACTTCTTGCATCTCAGCATCTTACAATCTTTAGCATCATTTATTTAAAAAATCATGTGATGCTTATTCCAGTTAGGAGATGACTTCTTTATTTCTAAATGGTATTTACTAAGTAAACAATCACAGTGCCCTTGAATTCAAATCTTTGATCTAAATTCCACACAATTCTGTTATGAAAAAATTTGAGGGGGAGAAGAGTTGAAATGTATTAAATATGAAGCACTTTCTTTATAGTTGTAGTGGAAAGAGTTCAAGAATTAGAGTCGAAAACTAGCTTCAAGTTCCATTGGTACCACTTACTGGCTGTGATCTTAGGCAAATTATGAATTATTTCAAAAATTATTTGTTTCCTTGCCTGTAAAAAGATCTAAATGACAGGGTTATTGTGAGACCCAAATAAGATATTATGGACCTGTGTGTCATAAACTATTAACCATTATGTCAGTAGTAACTATTACTATTATAATTGTCTTTGTAATAGAAAAATGTATATTATATCATACTGTAGGTTTTTAGGTTTGGGTTTTGGTAAGTTTTTTTTTTTTTTTATCTCTTTCATTGCCCAGCACAATGCTTGGCACATAGCAAATAATAAATATTTGTCAAATGAAAGAAAGAATAAAAAGATAATGCTTCTGGCCACCTTCATAAGATCTGAGCTCTGAATGATTTTTCTAGAGTGTATGGAACACATTGCAGCTGGTTGAGTGAGCTTCACCATGCACAGCCTGGAAGAGTTTCTGTTTCCTTTTTCTCTGTAACAAGCCACTGGCCCTTCCTGGTATCAAACTCATGTCCTTGGCATCTCAGACTGCTGTGTGTTCTAACCAAAGGAGCAAATCAGCTTAGACAACCGAGGAAAAGGTGACAGTGTTTCCTGAGCCCAGTCCTACAGGCTAGGATTTGTGCAGGCTTAAGAGGCCCATTTTCTAAATGGTGAGTGGATCGAAGAGAATGGAAATGCATGATCTGTGTCCCTTTTAAAGGAAAGAGCTTCCACCCATCTACACAGTGAGCTAAGGACCCACAGAACAGCGCTTCCTTCTAGAATCCCTTGTAACCACACTTTCAGACATGTCGAACCCCTCACCTCCCTAGATTTTCACCTCTGTGTAATGCGCACAGACACGTGGGTAAGTCAGCAACCACCCTCAAGGAAGCTCACACCACCCGGCAGTACATTTTGAAACTTCTTCCATTTGTTTCCTTTCCTGCCCATCCCCTGATTGCCTGAGCTTGTCACCTGGAATACAGAAATGCGGTCTAACGCTGTATTTATTAGCAATCCCTTTCCCTTATGTTTAATTTATTGTTACATTTTTAAATGTACAAACAGTTATACCAGTTTTATACACAAAACCACAGGTACCGTTTTCTGTATCTGTCACCATTCCAGAGGCCTGTGGAGAGGTGGTGGAATTGATGTCCTATGCTGCCATCTAGTGCTTTGGTTAAGACACGGGCTTGTTCATTTCTCTGGAAATGAGGAAACAAAGGCGGCTCAAGGCGCCCAAATTCTGGAACAGCCACTGATGTGCATTATTAAACAGATGCATCAGTGACACTTGGACCATGTTCCCTGGAACGAAGCGACTTAACTTGTTTTCACACAACGGCAGCTTACATCCCCGAGCTTGACTGGCAACGCTCTGGCCTTCTACCCTGGAGGCACCTGATTTAAATCCAAACCGATTGGGCAACAAAATGCCCCTCTGAGCTGCTCCACAGTTCCCATCTGGCCAAGGTCCTGTTGGCGTGTCTCACCCTCCGGGAGGGAGGGTTGGATGGGAATGCCTTGCCTATTACTTCAGTCTTGGGAGAAGGCACAAAGGAGTCAGGCAGCTTTATTTCTTTAATCATTATCTTTAAAAATTGACTAAAACAGCAGCCATTTTCTTTTCAGTGGCCAAAAGTGATGCCTCTGAGTTTCCTCTTGCTCCTCGGCTCACATGATTTGTATCACCAGTTTGATCTGGTTTTGGAACCCTCCCTTTACCTTTTTCCAGATCTTAAAAATATCTTTCCTCTCCCCAATTAATCCATCAGTGGTCTCTATTGCACACATGCTAGACTAAAAGCTCCATATTAGGCACTGGTTAGTGGGTAAATGAATGAAAAGAAAATAGCCTTCCCATCTGTGTTTCCACTTCCACCTCTGGCCTCCAAGAGGCTTCATCGTCCCTCTCTTTCTAGACTTTAACCCTTTCCTCTCTAATGCTTCTTTATCATGTCCTTTAACCCTTTGCACTCGCTTGCTTTTTTCTCGAGCTGCTACCGATGCTAACCGTGTCAAGTCACACTCGACATCCGAGTGCAAAAGGTTAACTGTGTACATTATTCTCTTCTAGTTATAACTAGAGGCCCGGTGCATGAAATTCATGCACGGGGGAGGGGAGGTTGTCCCTCAGCCCAGCCTGCACCCTCTCCAATCTGGGACCCCTCGAGGGATGTCCGACTGCCCGTTTAGGCCCAATCCCATGGGCAGTCAGACATCCCTCTCACAATCCAGGACTGCTGGCTCCCAAATGCTTGCCTGCCTGCCTTCCTGATTGCTCCTAACCAATTCTGCCTGCCAGCCTGATCAACCCCTAACCACTCCCCTGCCAGCCTGATTGATGCCTAACTGCTCCCCTGCCAGCCTGTTTGCCCCTAACTGCCCTCCCCTGCAGGCCTGGTCCCCCCCAACTGCTATTCCCTGTAGGCCTGGGTCCCTCCCAACTGCCCTTCCCTGCAGGCCTGGTCGCCCCAAACTTCCCTCCTCTGCCAGCTTGGTCACCCCTAACTGCCCTCCCCTGCAGGCTTGATCTCCCTGAACTGCCCTCCCTTGCAGGCCTGGTCCCTCCCAACTGCCCTCACCTGCTGGCCACCTTGTGGTAGCCATCTTGTGTCCACATGGGGGCAGATCTTTGACCACATGGGGGTAGCCATCTTGTGTGTTGGAGTGATGGTCAATCTGCATATTACTCTTTTATTAGATAGGATAGAGTTCTGGTGCATGGGTGGGAGCCGGTTGGTTTGCCGTGAAGGGTGTCCTGGATCAGGGTGGGGGTTCCCTTGGGGCATGGGGCGGCCTGGGCGAGGGGCCTGTGGTGGTTTGCAGGCCAGCCATGCCCCCTGGCGACCCAAGCAGAGGCCCTGGTATCTGGGGTTTATTTATCTTCTACAATTGAAACTTTGTAGCCTGGAGTGGAGCCAAGCCTCCTGCTTGCTCCGTGGTGGCAGCCATTTCTGTTGGGACTTATGTATCTTCTATAATTGAAACTTTGTAGTCTTAAGCGGAGGCCTGGGCCAGTCAGGGTGTGCGGAAAGCTTGGCTTCCTCCATTGCCAAGGGCAACCCTAGCCTCCTGCTCTTTCCAGCTCTGTGGCTGCCGCCATTTCTGTTTGGATTTATGTATCTTCTATCATTGAAACTTTGTAGCCTTGAGTGGAGGCCTAGGCTGGCAAGGGCAGGCTTAAAGCTCGGCTTCCTCCATTGCTGGGGAAACCCAAGCCTCCCTCCTGCTCTCTGTGGCCATAGTCATCTTGGTTGGGTTTATTTGCATATGCGCTCCTGATTGGCTGGTGAGCATGGCTTATGGGTGTAGCGGAGTGATGGTTAATTTTCATATTACTCTTTTATTAGATAGGATAATACTAGAGGACTGGTGCACAAAATTCGTGCACTCAGGGGGGGGGATGCCCTCAGCCTGGATTGCGAGAGGGCACAGGCCAGGCCGAGGGACCCCACCGATGCACGATCAGGGCCAGGGAGGGCCAGTGGGGAGGGACTGCAGAAGGGCTCCAAGGTGTGTCCGGCCTGTCTCACTCAGTCCTGATCGGCCAGACCCCAGCAGCAAGCTAACCTACCGGTTGGAGCATCTGCTCCCTGGTGATGAATGCACATCATAACAACTGGTCGACCAGTGTACTGTCTGCCCCCAGTGGTCAGTGCATGTCATAGCTAGCGGTTGAGTGGCCTTAGCATATCATTAGCATATCACGCTTTGATTGGTTGAATGGATGCCCAGACAACTGGACACTTAGCATATTAGGCTTTTATTATATAGGATAGAGACTTCACTTGATCCCTCTGTACTTTCCTGCAACCAGCAAATGTCTACTTTATGTGCATCTATCTTTTCATATCTTATCTCAATGACGAAGAGTTCACTAACTTGTATCCTGTTGTTCAAATACGGAACCAACTGCCCGATAGATGCAGCAGTGCCTTCCGAACAAGGTGGAGTGCGTATCTCTCTGTTAGGGCCGCAGATCCTGAAAGCGATTCCTGAAATGGAGACAAAGCCACAATAGATGACCTCTAAGTTCCTTCCAACTTGGATCCCGTCCTTTTAAAACTTAGCTCTATTACAATATCCACTTTTCCTCCAGCCATTCCGCACTTAACCTTGTCTGTTAATTCACGGCCTTCTGAAAAAAGAAGCTAGCCTTTTCATAAAGTCAAATGGTCGAATTCTGTTTCCCCTCCTTGAATGCATTATGGCATCCTGACTACACCCCTTTCTGTAGCACTCCTCTCTCCTCTCAGTTTATTCTGTTTTTCATTGTTTTCCATTTTCCACTGATTTCCTGTATTTTTTCTAAGGACTTTATCAGACTTGAATTTCATCCATATGTATGTTTGTGAATTTACAAACATATTGACTTACTCCCACTGTGTCTTACACAATGCTCATGGTGGTGATGATGATGACGATAGTGATGATGATGATTTGCTCACATGACTTTACCTATCACTTCTATAAACTAGTGGCCCAGTGCACGGATTAGTGCACATTGAAAGGAAATTAATTAGGAGAAATATTTTAATATCACTATTCGCCCTTTCTCTATAAGTGTCAGAGATGAAAGAAAATTAGTAAAATGTATATGAAAATAATATATAAGTTGATTAATAAATAAGCAATAACAACATGATATAACAACAAAGACATGATATAAAAACAGCAAAAACATATATAAAAACAACATTGATAAAGACAATGACTGATAAATTGATTAAACTTATTCTAATATCTCCCTGTATACCACATTAAGAATAAAAGCACTTTTAGAGTGCTTGACTATTTTCCCTTGTGATAAAGTATTTACAACTTTAACTTTAACATCACATGCTCTTCGAACTCAAGAGAAAGCAACATATAACTGGCCATGTTCGAAAACGGGTTCAGGTAGGAATATTCCTACTCTGTCTAGAGTTTGTCCTTGTGATTTATTAGTAGTCATTGCAGATGTTGGCATCATGGGAAACTGTCTTCGAATTAATTTAAATGAGAGGCCAGTGTCAGACGGGGACAAATCAATTCTTGGAATCAGAACAACCGCTCCTTCCTCAGATCCTGTTAATACTTCAGCTTTGATTATGTTAGTCGAAATCTTTTGATAATAAATCTAGTACCATTACGAAGACCTCATTTGCTATTAAGATTTATTAGTAGCATGATGATTGCACCTACTTTCAATTTTAATTTATGACATGGCATTCCCAAAGGAGTAATACTATTAAGAAATTCGATGGGAAAATTTTCCTATTCAGCATCATCCGTTGAATCGATGGAATCATCATTCAAATAGGTGTGAAAATCTTCATGGAGTATATTCAGAATGTAAAAACCCCCCCACCAAATTCATGATAGACAATGACAGATCAAAACACACACATGTGATTGGCGCCAGTGAGAGCTTTATATGTATTATGCGTGCACAAGTCAATGTTTATTTTTAAATTGCCAGTGTGTGTCATATGTACTGGCCTGTTGGTCGGTCAGTAGGACAGTCGGACGGATGTGCGGTTGGTCACTTAGCCTTTTATATATAGATAGATTGCCAGAGTGTGTCATATGTACCAGCCAGTCTGTCAGTCAGACAGTCGGATGGATGGTCGGTCACTTAGCCTTTTATATATATATATAAAAGGGGCCCAGTGCATGAATTCGTGCACCTTGAAAGGAACTGTGGGCTGCAAGGCTGTGGTAGGCACAAGGCTGGGTCTCTGCCCATCCTCCACACCCCCACCTGGCCCTTCCCGCCACAGCCCCCTGTCCCCTGTCTGCCGGCAGCCCTGCTCCCGCCACTGCCGCCACTCCCACACACTGATGGCGCTGGCCCTGTTTGTACCCGCTGCCAGCGTGGAGCAATTGAGGCTGGCACCAGCAGTGGATGCGAGCGGGACCAGTGCTGTCAGTGGGTGCGAGCAACAGCTGCTGCCCCAATCGCGCCTCAGGAGCAGGGGGAGGTGGAAAAGCCCTCAGGGGCAATCAGGGCTTGCAGCTACCACTCACACCCGCTGATGGTGCCAATCAATCAGGACCGGTGCCCGGGGCCAGCAGCGGGTTCAAGCAGCGGCTCCAGGGCTGGCTACAGGTGCGAGTGGGGCCGGCACCAGCAGTGGGTGGGAGTGGTGGCTGCCAGCCCCAATAACCCCTCAGGAGCAAGGGGAGGTAGAGAAGCCCTGAGGGGGTGATCAGGGCCGGTAGCCACCACTCACACCTGCTGATGGTGCCGAGCGATGGGGGCCAGCACCAGCAGCAGGTGTGAGTGCCAAGCGGGACCACAGCACACGGGAGCAAAGTATTTTCAGTAACCACCAGAGGCTCGCCCCAATGACAGCGACTGGTGCCCCACCTTGGTCTGGCACCCCCGCTCACCTGCTCCACCATCCCACCATGGCCGATGCCCACCATGTTCCACGCACGCCCCCTGGTGGTTAGTGCATGTCATAGCGACTGGTTGTTTGGTTGTTCTGCCATTCGGTCTATTTGCATATTAGGGTTTTATATATATAGATAGTTCCCAAATCCTCCATTTCCACCGTGACTTTCCAGCCTCTTCCCACATCCATACCACCGTAGAATAAAATAGTTCTCTTGGGCTATCCCATCAACACTGTGATAGTGACTCTGCACTCTGACTCTTGCCCCCAAACAGATATACTCCTAAGTCTGTCCATTGCTATCAATGGCAAAAATATGCCCAGTCGTCAACTCACCTCAGTACCTTGGGTTTATTTTGGATTTATCTTTCTTTTACCCCCAATATTTAACCTTTTTCCAAGTCTTGGAAATTCCTTCTTGATTTCTTTCAACTGTGCATCTTCATTTACATTTCTGCGGTCATTGCACGAGTTTAAATCCTCATTGCCTTATACCTGGGTTGTAGATTAACTTCAGGGCAGCCTTTTTGGCTTCCAATTCCACTCCTGTTCATCTCATAAAAAGACTCAAGTCGTCTTTCAATCACTTGGCTGTCATGTAACTCACCTGTTCAAACACCATTATAGCTTCTCATTGCCTCTCAATACTACATCAGATTTCTATAACCTCCCACATTTTCCCAAATAAGACCCTTTCCCAATTGTATCCCATTTTCTTCAAACAACCTCTCCCTGTACGGGTCCTAAGTCCCAGTCAAACTTGTTTCTTTGGCACCCCTGCACAGGAATATTTTGCACACAGGAGTCCCCCTGGGATGCCTCATTCATTCATGCCTTATTAACCTCTCAAATACACTCGCTCTGATCACAGTCTAAGATGGACTCACACCTGTCTCTGATCTCTCCTCTGCTCTGAGATCCTCATTGTTCTCAGCTTCAGGGAAATATAGATGCTCATAAAAAGCTTGCCGGCAGGACATGACTGATTTGCTCATCACCCCAGTAGCTAGTCCGTTCTCTCTGACACAGGTGCATGGTGTTATGCCAAAGCAGGAGAGATGCATGATGTCTGATCTGTGGGTTTGTTGCTGAGGCTGGATGCTCATATTTTCATATTAAGGAGTTTCCTGGAATAGGCCCCTTCTATTATATCCTAGATGAATAATGAAGATGAAGAGGACAAGCCAAGATCGTGATTTGATGCACCCACTTTGACATCATCATTTTGATGTAGCTGTTTTGATATCAAAGAGGTACCTTCAATGTGTCAAATCACTGTTTTCTTTGTTGTGTCATTACTAATTAACATGTGAAGCCAACATCCCCGATTCTTACTACAGCTTTAGCTCTCACTGTAATGCGTATTTAAAAACACTAAAAGCCAGAAGTTAAAATATTATATCAAAGCCATGTTCCTATGCTGAAAAGTTCCCAGCATACAAACGGCTGCCTGGGCCAAAGCAACCAGGTGAGCTGGTGGTATGAGCTAACAACAGAGTTCTCAGGGGAAGGCACTAGCATGTCCATAGGTCTCAAGCTCATAGGACAAACACCCCAAAGCAATGATGGCCAGTAGGTGTGGTTCCCAGTGAAGAAGTCATTAGGAGTCGACTTGTAAGTCACTGGTCCTGCTAGCAGGAAGTGCTCTTCATGAGCATAAAATGGATGGGTAATTGGGCCTCTAAGCAAGTGCTTAAGTTGCCTAATGCTCCTGCAGCTATCGCAGGCCAAACCCTGGGATGACTGTTTATTACTTCCTCTTACCTGCAGAGCCAGAAGCAGAGTTGTAATGGGAAAGAGCATGGCTGAGAGGCTCCCAACAGTATGATCTCCAGTTTTATGAGAGTGCGGTTGATATTTCTTCAAGGGGAAGTTCCTTGCCGACAGCTAGTTTATTTTTCACCCTGGGGTATTCTGTACCCCATAATTGCTTAGTGTTAACTGTTCACACATCAGTGGTTTGGCCCTAGTGATTCAGAAAAGGTTGCTGTAGTTTGAAGAGATAGAGTTCCCTTTGCTCTGACAGAAAATAAAGTGTGTGGGGGTGAGGAGGGAAGCTTGTGTGTCAAAAGTATCATTTTCTTGTTCATTTATTTGTTTGCTTGTTTATTGTCTATCGTCCTAAACCCACCTCACTGGAATACAGGCTCCATGAGAACCAGACATGGCTTACGTTGATTGAGGCTGCCCCCGTGCTTTGCACGGTGATTGGCACAGGCTAGATACCTAGTAAATAAAGGATGTATTTGCACTTCAACAGTTGATAGTTTAATTGATGTTTCTTTCTTTTCAGATTTAACCCATTGGAATTAATAATTATTCAAAGCATGTATACATGTTTGGGGGACACCCTGCATGTACTAAGTATATAAACATAATTAACTTTTTCATTAAGAAAATAGGGTACCGTTGGACTAACAGTTTCAAACAGGAGTGGTTTAGTCCATTCCCAAACAGCTTTGTGATTAGCTATGTGTTTCTCTGGGCCTTTTACTGCTCAGAATCCCTGCCAGGGAAGAAATGCTAAAGCTCCGTTTTTTAAATATGTAGATCCCTGACATTTGGTTGCTTCATGAATTTTGCATTGCATAATGACAAGTGTTTAATTTTATAAACTGCTCCTGTAATAGATCGTTTTCAAGGAGACGCATAATCTGGAAATGCAGTGTAAGTGCTGCTGCCGAATTAGACAAATGTCTTCCCCGAGCCAGCGATCCTTTCTGTAGTAAATGTTTTCAAGCATTGACGGATTGGAAGCCATGGAAATAGTCTGAACACCCAGCTGGCTGACTGAGTCAGAAATGAGATGGTCCACAGATCCTTCTCTCTTCCAGGCTGGTGTGTACCAACCCTCAGAATATCTCTGAGGGAAGGAAACACAAACAATTCATTTGTTTCCTGAGGCCCAAATGGCCTCCGTAGGTCTGATTTCTAATTCTTTCTTCATTGCCACAAAAATGGAAGGGAAAGAAATAATAATTTATGTGTTCTAAAATAGAGATTTTAGTGTCCCGTGGTCTACTTCAAGCATCTATGCATTGCCATCAGGCCGCTAGATCAGCTCATGCTGGTTTGACATTATCATAGGAAGAGAAGCCACACGAATGTGTCACGTTGTGGATAATCCGTGCTTCATGCCCCACATTTCTGTCACTGTTTGTCTTCAGGAAACTCGCCTTTCTGTTCCATGGTTTCCTTGTCCAGAAAATATGCTCAATAGTGTGCCCCTTTTAAGATAATGCTTATTTAAGAAAATTGACATTAGTCTTCAAAAGTGAGTGGTTGTATAAGCTATCTGGACAAAAGAATTAGACTGGCTTCATACATTATAACAAAGATTATTCATTACAAGTGTTTCAAGCAAGATCTTCCTCATTATGAAGGCTCTGTGTACATTCAATAAAAGCATTAAAAAGAAAAATTTACTGTGTCAAGGATTGTGGATGCAAATTCATATGAAACATGGGGTCCATATACAAAACCGAAAAAAGGTGACACCAAAAAAGACTTTCAGTCAGTTATCCACAGTCAATCTTCAGGGAGGTCTGTTAGTCAACAAGGCAGCTCCATGTGGCAGACAGAACAGGGGACCAGAATCAAAAGACCTGAGTCTAGGTCACATTTATGAAGTGAATATTCCATCTCAGGGATTGGATAAGTTTTATACCAGCTAAGAAACTTGCCCAAGTTCATACAGCTGGGGTTCAAACCCCAGAAGTCAGATTCTAGTGTCACACTCTGAACCATTATACTATGCTACCACCTAGTAAAATAATTTCTGGCAAGTCACACCCAGTTTCTACACCTAAGTTTGGGTTGAACTAGATAAGCTCTAAAGTGTTTTCCAGATATATATTTTACTTCTTTGGCAGAATATATCAATATATATTCTGACAAAATATATATATATAATCTCTCCATATGTCCAGCTCTGCCCCCTCCCGGTTGAAAGCCCATCTTGCCAGCCCAGTGCCTTGCACAGCATTGATAAGTGCTCTATAAATGGAACTGACCAGTAACACTTTGGACTCATGCCTTTTGATGCCTTGCTGATTGTGTCAACAGTGGGCTCATGCCATCCAGACTTTACTGACCTTCCTTACTTCTAAGCAATCTTCAAAAACACTATGAATTTCTGAGAGAAGATGATAACGTAGTAAAAGCTGAGTCCAATCTAGAAAGTCTCATTTCTCCTCATTTCTAATTCTAAAATTCTATACTACACATCTCTCAGGGCCTAGCCATAAAAGCTACAGTCTTGAGGAAACATTTTCTGACCTCCTAATAAAAATTTCTTCTGACTTCTGACTTCTCTGAACATCCAAAGTTTTATTTCCAACTTTTCCAATGCATGTGTTACATAAGCCAAGTGTCATAGATAGTTGAATATATGTCATAGCTTCCACATTCAACTGTAAGCCAAAGACCACTCATCTTGTAAGGTTCATGTGACTAACACAGTGTTTTATGTAATGTAGGTATTCAAATATCTGTTGAACACAAGACTATAAAATGGGAAGTTATGTTACTCTGTATTAAAGTAGTTTTAACAGAAGTAAAGGGGGGATTTTCCACAGATCCCTTGCAGGGTCTAAAACAGGGCATGAAGGTGCAGAAGATGCATGCCTATGCAAAATATCACCATGGTGGTGACCATGATGGGGAGAAGAAAAACCAAAACTGATCCACCCCCCAGTCCTGTGTCTGCTCTTTCAATCCTTATTTTCCCATATCAATGAGTCACTGGAAAACCTACATGACAATCATTAGTTTTGCCATCTTCCTTCCAGAAATTCAGAATTCAGAAATGGGGTTATTTTGAAAATCAAAATGAGTAGCTGAAAGTCTCAGTTGAAAGCACGCATTTTTCTATTACTCTCCCTCAATTCTCTCACTCCTTCTGCGCTGTGTATCTCAAATGACTAGGAGAGCTAGTTTAAGTGACATCTCGTTATAAACAGTTAAGTCGAATAATGCTTCAAGGAGAAGGTTAGGCCCATTGAGATCTGGCACCCTGGTCAAAACCAAGCACCTCCTTTTGTCAGTAGTCCACAGAGCTCAGCCTGGTTGGCCTCTCCAAGCTGACTGTGACTCAAAAACCAGGCTGGAAGCGAGAGGATCTCGGAGCTCTGACTCATGTAAACAGAACAGCACCAAAGGCCTCCAGTCAGTCCCAGGTGTGCACACTGCAGACCCGCACTCACCTCTCACCGACCCCCCCCCCGCTGGCTTGATGTTATGGACTCTGCCTTTACTGCTGCCCTGACTGCATGGTGTTTGGGGAGCAGCTGACTTCTCTCCCGTTGTCACTTGGAATTCACACAAGGACTGAAAACTGGCTGATCAGGCTATGCACTGGGGTCATCAATTCTAGCCAGACTTTCTAGATTGGACTCAGCTTTTACTACATTATCATCTTATCTCAGAAATTCATAGTGTTTTTCATATGTCCCAATTCCACTTACTCTTCTTCCTAGCTAATCTCCAGCAAATCACTCATCCTATATAATAAAACCCTAATATTCAAATCGACCGAACGGCAAAACAACCAGCAGAATGACCGGTCACTATGACGTGCACTGACCACCAGGGGGCAGATGCTCAATGCAGGAGCTGCCCCAGTTGGGGCCAGTTGGGGGCAGCTCCTGCATTGAGCGTCCGCCCACTGAGAGGGAGGCGACCAGCGGCAGTGGCAGCCGGGGGGGAGGGGGGGGAAGGGGGCCAGCCAGCGGGCGGTGCCAGGCCACCAGCCAAGGTGGGTGCCAGCAGGGGCCCCGATCACTCCACCCGCCCATTGTCCCACAGATGACCCTGATCACTGTCCAGGCCTAGGGACACTACCCTATATATTGGGAACGGTCTCTTAGATTTAAAAATTAAAACCTGGCAAGGCTACTCTAACACTGAAAAAACAGGATGATGCAGCAATGACATGGATGGACTCTGGCTTGCACATCTTGTGGTCAGCCCTGATTCTGACACTTATAACTGTGTGACAAAGCCAATTACTTAACTTCTCTCTGCTTCAGTTTTTCCACCCATAAGGTGGGAGAAATGGTACTATTGCCTCAGAAGGATCATGTTATGTACTACTTTTTATAATCAGGGCAAAAAAATGTAGGTGCCCATACAACAGCAAGATGCCTTGCACCTGTATGAAAAGTATGGTCAGGGTGCATGCAGTGTCCTGGATTGTGAGAGGGATGTCCGACTGCCAGTCTAGTCCCAACATCTCCCAAGGGGTCCCAGATTGCAAGAGGGCGCAGACTGGGCTGATGGACCTTCCCCGACCCATCCCCCATGCATGAATTTTGTGCAACAAGCCTCTAGTATCTCTAGAGTGTTCTATCTTTTACCTCTGCAGAAGCTGGTAAGAGAGTGAGGGATGGTGTGCGGTTCTCTTATTTTTCTCCATATTTTTAAAGTAAAATTAGATCTCAAATATAGATAAAACTTTACACCTGGAACAGAGTCAATGTAAAGAAATAAAACATTTGTCTAGACTTGTTTTCTTTACCTGACTGTTTCCCATTATCCATACTCAAAAAAAATTTGCCCATCAGCTTCTTGCCAGAGCCCTGGTACAGGCAGGGATTGGCATAAGAGCAGTACCAGATCAACTTTCTGGGCCCATGTTTGCAACTTGGTGTCAATTCCATACATAGCCTTTTATAGTTGCAAAAGGCTTAAGTGTTTGCCAGACATGTAAGGGAGGAAATGAAGCCATTTCACTGAATCCAAGGTCAGTGGTCCTAACACTGATGATGGATCTGCCAACTTCCTGAGATTCCTGCCCTAAAAAATACCCCATCCTAGATTGCTGGTCCCTGGGTCACACACACTTCTTGAGCCCCTTCTGTCCCAAGACATTTCTGGGAACCCTGATGGCAATGATGAAGAGTCCCTGGAGACAAACTGAGACCATCCATCTCTTTCTTCCATCAGCCATCCCACCACTCACTCTCCCAACTTGGGACTGTCCCAACCTACCGCAGGCCTCGAGTGTCTGACTCTGCCTCCTCCCTCCTGCCTAAGCATTTCCTTCCACATGGAACACCTGAGCCATAACCCATGGAGACCAGACAGTTCTGGGCTTTGTGATCTCTACATTAGAGAATTTATGGAGTTGCAATTCACGCCTTAAGACTCTGGTACCCAATATGGGGAGGAGAAGACTGGAATTTACCAACTTGGGCCCAGAGCACTTTTCCTCTTGAATACCTGAGGAGAATATTTTGCCACAGTGTCTGAAGCCCCACATGCCATGCAGCCTGGCAGCACCAAATGAGGATGCTCTGTCTTGGTTATATGGAAAATAATCCCATCACCCCTAGGGACACATAGAGTGTTTTTCCTTACTATTTATTTGCTTGTTTATATCTACTGCTCCTTAATTTGAAAAGGATGTTAGATAAACTATATATATATATATATATATATATATATATATATATATATATATACTAAATTATGTTAAAATAAATCTAGGATAAATATTCACACAGAGAAGTGCAGGCTATAAAGTTTACACAGCTCCTAGAAGTGGGCTACAAATTTGGCCATGAGCTTGTGAGCAGCCAAACAAAGAAAAATATGGTATGATTGGTAGTATCTATGATATAAAAATAAAACAGTTGTTATAAAGAAGCCAAGCCTTTCCTAATACAGAGATACTAAGATCAGAGAGAGGAATCCCTCTCTCTCTCTCTCTCTCTCTCTCTCTCTCTCTCTCTCTCTCTCTCCTCTCTCTCTCTCTTTTTCTCTCTCATCTACATGAAGAGAGCATGTACTTTGTCGCAACATTCCTGTGACCAATATGGCAAATTTCATGTCACCTTGTCTCCTAACTTCCCTCAATCAAAGAATGACTCAGCAGCAAAGCACAGCTCAATAAATGCAGCTGTCCAAAATAATTCTTGAATAAGAAAAATAAACTAACAAATAAAATTCAAAAATAATCTCCTGAGAGAGGGAAATAAAATGCTTAAACTAACCAGCTTTCTTATTATTTGAATTTATCTTAAGGGTAAATATTTAAATATCTGGAGAAATGACTAATCTGGAAATCCTTCAAGCCATTCTGTGTGACTACTATTTCTTTCAGCTGAGAGTTTGGTAAAAGTTGGACAACAGGAAGTTTAAGGTTATGTTTTCAGCAAGAACCTGAAAAAACAATAGTTAAGAGCAGAGCCATAAACATTGGCTCTCAACTAAACACAGGGAATAATCAGGTCACCTTATTAAAGAAGGAGAAGGAGAAAGAGGAAGAAGAAGGGGAGAGAGATAGGGAGGGAAAGGAGAGAAAAAGGAGGAGAGAGGAAGATTAGGAGGGAGAAGAGAGAGAGGGGACTATTTTCTAGGATACATGGTAGACTAGATGGCCATAAGGAGGTGAGCCAAGCAAGAGCAGGGCTGGGATCAAAATAATGGTGAATTAGATCTCAATATCCTTAAATCCAGAATTAGTGAGTAGTTTCAACTCCAACCAAGCAGGTAATATTTTTCGTTTGTATAGCTATGTTCTAAGAATGGCTGTATTTTAATTATAGGCAAGATGATATTTCAGGACATTTAAGGAAAGATATCTTTAGCTCTTACATCTATCTATTCAGAGGAATTTCACAGTATTTTAGGTTCCTTTAGTATGAAAGGATTGAAGGTACTATGTAAATGTAGGTTGTTATTACAATTTGATGACATTTCCCTCAAGCAAAAACTGTTCACGAAATGCAGAATAAAATACACACACTTCTTATTATTTGGGGGTAATTCCCAAGCACATAAATCATCTACTTAGTCACAGGAAGATAGAATAATACTATCAAACATGCAGGCCTAGAAATCTAGTGCCAGTAGCTATCATGTCTCCCCCAGTGCAGGGGAGAAAATGCAGAACTGACTCCCGCACAAACCCGCCCTTCCCCCCGCAAAGGATCCTCCCTCCCTCCACACCAACAGCACACACACACACACACACACACACCTAAAACCAGAGTGCAAACTCTGTAGGGGCTGACTTTTCCCTCTAAGATCGCTATGAATAAAGTCCACATTGAAATATTAATTCGATCCTTCCAGAAATGTGCTTTGTTTGTGAAACTCCTGAAATGAAATCATACATGCTGCACACTAGCCACTATCTACCATCCCTACTGATGATGCAAGAGGAGACAGACCATGAATATAAAATTAGAAAGAAAAACATTTTACTTTATCAGCTTGTATTTTACTTTGGAAAATAAGAGCTTTAGGGTTTAGTTTAAATAATTTTGCCCTAGACACCGTATGTAATTGGGAGAGGCAAACTGGAATCACAGTAAACAGAGCAAAATAACCAGCCTAGATGAACCATTTGCCACAGTTAATCTGCATAGTAGATCATCAACGTTGGTAGAAAACGGGATCTGCCTCTGTTTGAGAACCTATGCAAAGTTACACAAAGACCTGCAATCACCCAGGTACAAAGGGAAGTACAGCTCCATTTGAGTTTGCCTCTAAAATTGTAACGTCTTTCCCCAAATCTACTTTTCAAATGCGCTCATCAGCGGTAACTTTTTCTCCTGCTATTTTGAATTGTGTCTATAATAACTGGAACTGGTTTAGTGGTCACCACATTAATCCAAGAGTAAGAAACAAAAAGAATGACTCATTTGCTGTTCTACAATTTTAAATACAAATTAACAACAACAACAACAACAAAAAAGGCTCCTCTAAATCTCCTTTATGGATTTTGATGGCTCAGAAATATGCAGAGCACTTGAAAGCAATAAAAGAAATAACCTAAGAAAATTAGGCAAAATGAATTTGCAATTAGTTTGTGAAATTGCGATAAATGCATTTTGAAAGCAAAGAGTAAAATGTAACTTTGCTCAGTATAATTTGAAATTGGCTTTTGTGCTTAATATAGTTCACTTATAATTAGATGAAGATTTTGTTCTGGTTTGAAACATTCAAAGTTCCATCTTGAGATTGCTATGTACTATGTACACAGAACTTTTCAGCAAGAGAGTCTGCTGCCGCTGCTGCGGCATTTGCTTTGACAGCTTTTATCCTAGTTTTATAGAAATGAAAGAGTGAAAGAACACAGCTGGTTTGAACAATGGGGCATGTTCAACATTAGGCCAAACACTTTAGATATTGCAAAATATTGCAGGCTATATTTATAGCTCTTAGCAGGTTTTTGAAATTCATGCTGATATTGCCTTACTCCTGCTTATTGGACCAAATTGCCTTTTAATGATCAAATTATCTTTTGACCAAAAAGAAAAAAGTGCTTTTGAAGGTCATACACTTAGACTAACCTCTTTGGCAATATCAAAACAGTGATGACTTGAAACCCTTCCTAAATTATTTCAAGATGTCTTAAAAATTCAAGATTATTCTAGTTACCAAGAAAGTTTAAAATATTTTCATGCTGAACTGCCTTATTTTTTTTCCCTAAAGGGAAGGAATATCCTGTCTCTGATAACCTCTCTCCCAGTCATGAAATTGTGCACCGACTCATAGGCCAGCACCTTCCAGAAAACTGCCCAAGGGAAATCAGGGAACAGGCCTTCAGGTAATTGCCCATAATCTATTTAAATGTTCTTTTTCTGTGGTGGTTGCTTTAATAGAATTTTCTTGGTTTTTTAAATAGAATTCTGTAACTTTGGGGAGTGCTAGCAGGGGCTCAGCTCATATTTTTTCACGTTAATAACATGAGAAGCAGTAAAAAGAAGTGGGCAGTGGTTATAAGTTTAGTGACCATAAGCTGAGGCAGTCAAAGTTGTGTTTTATTTTGTTTTAATATATTTTTATTGATTTCAGAGAGGAAGGGAGAGGGAGAGAGATAGAAACATCAATGATGAGAGAGAATCATTGATTGGCTGCCTCCTGTACACTCCCCACAACTCCCGCTGGGGATTGAGCCTGAAACCCAGGCATGTGCCCTTGACTGGAATTGAACCTGGGACCCTTCAGTCTGCAGGCCGATGCTCTATCCACTGAGCCAAACAAGCCAGGGCGTGGCAGGCAAAGTTTCGCAGGACAATGAAATTTTTGTAGGTTTATCAAATACCTGTAAACTTTAAGGGCTAGCAACAGTGCTACCCTGCCCTTCTAGCCCAAGGTGAATGTCCTCTAAATTCCCACAGCGTCTGTTTGTTTAACGTTAACCCATTGTCATTTATCACCATGGCTGTTGGTGAGCAATTAACTGGGCCTCAGGTACCTATAAAACTGAGACATTAGTACATATTTCATGGTACTGTACATTAGGATTAAAAGTCATATACACATTCATGCACACACACACATGAATATTCACTTATCAACCACAGGCTTCATATATATATATTAGCCACCAAGTAAAATGTTTTCTGTACTTATTAAAGAACAGTGAAGTTAAATTTTGCAGAAGTTAATTTTTTGGGGAGGGAAATCACACAACAAAGCAAATAGTGGAGTCAATACCCAAAGTGTTTTCTGATTCTGAAGCCTGTGCTCTTCCTGCCACACTATGTTGCTTCTTATTAGCAGAAGAGCCCTTCTCATGGTTGCAATCCATTGAGCTTGGGCAGTGGCTGCCCTAGTAGCTACCTACCCAAGAAATATTTGTCAACCAAAGGATCAAGAGGAGATAAGTTATTATTGAGTTGTGAGCAAAATATTTACATCATATTTTTAAAATTGATCCCCAAATATTCTAACTAAGTCTCCCTGAGTAGTAGGGCTTGGTAAAGCTATGCTTCTTACCCTCGGAAATAGTCAAGCTCTCTCAGACCAGGAAGGGCTCCCAGAACTCAGAGCCTTCCATGGAGAGTGCTCTGCGGTTCTCATACTTGCCTACGTATGAGAATCACCTGGGAGCATTTAAAAATCTCTTCCCCAGGCCACTTGAAAAATAATCTCTCTAAGGTTGGGGCCAGGACTCCTAGACCTGTAAACCTCCTTCAGGAGCCCCTGAGGCTGACCTGCAATGTCAGCTGGGTCCCGGGAACTTTTGAAACATCTAGGAGGTGAGCCCCACAGAGACAGAGATTCAAGTTCACAGTTTAGTCATCCACCCAATGCACAGAACTTGGAAATGAGTTGTGGTTTTACTATGCAAACCACAGAAAACTGTTCCGCCGTACTTACTCCCAGGAGTCATAGCAGTGAATCACACAGGAATTGAGCACCACCCATACACATGGTGGGTGGTAGGTGCTAGAAATGAGCTGTCAGCAGTGAGCTAATAAGAGTATCACTGCTCTCAAAAGAGAAGACCATCAAGCTGCCTGCTCCCCAAAAATACTTGAGTCTCAGACAACCGGGACAATTGTCCTTAGTCTCAAACTCAGTAGTAGGTAGGAAAGCCTTATAAAACACAATGCTGACTTCATGGGGCTCCTAGGCAAGTACATTGAAGGTTTACATGATCCATTCAAATAAAAATTTCTTAGTACATCTCAAGTTTGCTGTTTTATTTCTATGAAGACTTTAAGACCTATGTCCTCTGCCTTTTTAGTAAGAAGGGTCCTCACTACTATTGTTTCTGATGCTTTGAGACTATTGCTACTATGGCTCTCACCCATAGCATTCTGATTCCTTCCTCCATGATTCCTAATCTACTCTGCCTGGAGCAGAGTCACTTGAGTCCTTGTGGAACCCCCAGCCTACTCCCACTCTGCGTTTGCAAGTATAGCACATGGAGGGCAGGGTCGCTGTCTTTTCCATTTCAGAATCCTCCAACATACCTGGCAAGGTGATGGGCACACAGGAAGCACTTGATAGATGTTAGTTTGTTATTTGCTTTCTGAAAGTGTTCATAAAAGCAACTCCGTTAGGAAAAAAATCAGACTATAAATACAGGCATACCTCATTTTATTGTACTTCCCTTTGTTGTGCTTCACAGGTGTTGTGTGTTGTTGTTTTTAATCCAACTTTACTTTAAAAAAAAACACATATTTTATTGATTTTTTTACAGAGAGGAAGGGAGAGGGATAGAGAGTTAGAAACATCAGTGAGAGAGAAACATCGATCAGCTGCCTCTTGCACACCCCCTACTGGGGATGTGCCCACAACCGAGGTACATGCCCTTGACTGGAATCGAACCTGAGACTCTTCAGTCCTCAGGCCAATGCTCTATCCATTGAGCCAAACCAGTTAGGGCAGGTATTGCATTGTTTACCTTCCACCAGCAAAAGGATTACAGTTCCCTTTACTGTGATGGTCTGGAACCAAACATGAAACATCTCCAAGGTATACCTGTAGGGATCCAGGAGCAGAAAGTGAATAAAATATAAAATTTTCAGATGTACATAGTAGGCCCTTGGGTGTAGTCCAGTGTTTTTTAGGAATAGGAAGGAGGCAACAGCTAAAAGGAGAACATCTTTCTTCGGGAAGTCTATTGAACTTTAATAATCAGAATCAAAATTTTTGGTTGCTGATTACTTTTTGTTTTTCATTAAGGTAAATGTTCTCTCTTCCTGGTCTGCAAGTTACATGGGAGCCAGAATATCGCTCATGACATATAATATTATATTTGACACATAGAATATATTAAACAAATTTGATTAGTTTTTTTAAAAAGGGAATAGATGTAACAAATTGTCTAGGAAACCTTGTTTCTCTTATTTTATATAAATTAAAAGATGTCAGAATGTTGATACCTTAGGATAGAGCTCTAGACTACAGTCTGTGAAGGCTGAAAGGAGAAAGACTGAAAACATGTATATTTATGGCTCTCAGCGCCACACTTATTCATTCCAAAACTAAGGTCTTTAAATATCATCATGGTTTGCTCATCAGTATTGATGCTGTTGCTCATATAAGAGCATCATTACATCATTCACTCACTGATTGAGGAATAGCTTAGTTGAATTATTTTCCCAGTATCATTTAAGTGGGGGAAACTGTGCACGCCATTTCTATGTATTTTATGCACAAAGCATAATAGTATAGCAATCCTACAAAGCATGAAATAGAGGCACATTTTCAATAGTGAATGTCTTTTTAATAAAGGTTTTGTGAAAAAGATCTCCCTGTGATAATCCATACTAAGATAAAGCTCAACACCGCTGTCTTCAAAGTATATCCCTTTTCCTCAAGAGTTTAAAATGAAGAATAGATTCACTTCAATACCAACATGCCTTTACAAATGCCATCCCCTTTACCTTCATCATTTCTTAGCCATTCTCTGCCTTCAAGACTCATCTTCTCTGTTAAATATTATTTGACTTTTACTCTCTACTCAAAAATAATTCATTGTTTTTTGATGGTTCCATTTTGTATTTTATGTACTTTTATTATAGTTTTATTAATTTACCATGTATTCTCTCTGTCTGTCTCTCCAATACCCTAATTTCCCTGAGCTATGAAGTATTTGTTTAATCAGTTGAACAAGCCAAGAGCCCCAGAAGTATTGTGAGGCTCACAGTTGTATTGATAAGGCCTGCACCTTCTCTTGTTGGATTCTTTTTCTCCCTCTGCTCTTAAGTCAACGTTTTCCTTCTTCCTCTACTCCTCTTTTGCTATCATTTCTGCTATCCTTTCATCCACCATGCATAAAATTTAGCTCATTATCTTCTCTACTCAAACATCCACCATCTCCCAAGTTTCTCCAAACAGAAACCTAAGGGTCATCATCAACTCCCCTTTCCCTGAAACTTTCACATAGACTAAACAACTAAAAACTGGTTATTATATGCCTTAAATGACTGTTGCAGTCATCCCCCTCTCTTGATCTTCACTGGTCCTACTTTCATTTCTCCATTATCTTCTGCCTGGACTCTTTCCATAGCATCTTAACTGGTCATGCTGATTGTGGGCTATTCCCACACCAATTGGTTTTCCACTTTATGCCTGAGTTTTCTCTCTATAATGCAAATCAGATCATTTTTCTTTCACCACCACCTCGTCTCTCATTAAAAGTTAACGATGTCCCATCAGCAGATGAGCAGATTAAAAAACTATGGTACATCTACACAATGGAATACTATACCGCTATAAAAAAGAAGGAACTTTTACCACTTGCAACCACATGGATGGAACTGGAGAGCATTATGCTAAATGAAATAAGCCAGCTGGAGAAAGATAAATATCACACGATCTCACTCATATGTGGGATATAATGATCAACATAATTTGATGAACAAAAATAGATCCAGAGACAAATGGCAGGGGAGGTGAGGGGGTTACAGAGCAATCAAAGGACTTGTATGCATGTATATTAGCAAAACCAATGGACACAGACACTGGGGCAGTGGGGGCTTGCCTGGGTTGGGAATGGCTGGAGGGGGGGCGGTCAATTGGGGAAAAAGGAGACATATGTAAAACTTTAGTCAATAAAATAAATAAATAAATAAATATTTTTTTAAGAGTTAATGATGTCTTTCCATCACCTTCCTAATAAGGTGATGAGAGCATAAAAGACTTTGTGAGCTGGCCTAGCTTTTTGCCAAGCTATCAAAGTTTCATTGCTGCTCACTCTCTCTGCTCACAAACACACACTAGGGGACCAGTGCTACCCTTGGGAAAACATGACTGTGAAAGGTAGAAAGCTAAAATCTTCTCACATGTCATACATACTGCTGCTTAGGGAACCAATGTAAAGGATAAGAACTTAAGCTCTGTTCAGGGAGAATGATTCTGTTCCTCTTAGACACTGAATTTCCAATCTCTGTAACAGAACAAGGGAAATAATGAACATCATAAATTAAGTTAGGGCATCTTCTGAAAACATTGCTTCCTCCCAGGGTACTCAGCTGTTATGTAGAATGTTGCTCTGATTTCCAGGACTGAATCATGTAATTTTAAAACTAGAGGAGACACTAAAACAATGTAATTCAATCACCTCATTTCACAGATGAGAAAATTCAAGCCCAGAACATTGATAAATGTGTCCAAGCTTACACAACAAGTAAATATCCATTCCTTTAACTCCTCCCAACAGAAATAAAAGAAGATAGATTTTATAATATTAAACAATAGATTCGTTTATGCATTTTTCTGAGGAGCAAACTCATTCATATGCCAGAGCCTCTGTTCCGATGTGGTTTCATCTCTAAAACTCACTTTTCATTTTGCATTTTTAATTAGGCACAAGGTGAAATGTCTCTTTATGGAAATCTTGACTCACTTTCACCTGTCGTTGTGGGTGTATTCAAGTATATGAAGTTATAAAAAGATATGAAATATGAATATAATCCAGTTTAATTATTTCTATCCTCCAAAGACTATGACTGCAGTGAGATGTTAGTGAAATCTCCAATGGTTGAACTTCATGCTTAGAAAAATAGTGAATAAAAATAACATCTAGCAAAAAGGGAGCTGATAAAAAGTACCAAAAAAGAACATTTATCTCCACCAAAAGAACATGTACCATAACAGAAAAACCAAAGCTTCTTATATAGATAGCATCAGTGCGTCAAAGATGATGATAATATTTGACAAAGTTAAACCAAGCCAAGTTCAGTGAATCTATAGATCACTGGGGTACTTTTTTAAAGTGCAAAAGCACTTGAAACATTTTTATTTGATGACTTACTTGTACTTCCTTTCTGTTCCTTTCCGTTAGCCAGGGGCTAAATCTGAGACAACTGACAACTGAGGTACAATTCTTTGAGTAGGCTGGTGTCAGCAGCCCACTGTAACTTTCAAGATGATTACTTGTGTCAGTTCAATAATCTGTACTTCATTTGTGTTTACATTCAACATTTTTATCACATTGCTACATTTTGATCCTGGCTCTTCCGTGCTAGAAGCTAAGATTTTCCAAAATTCTGAATAAGCGCATACTGGGGGCAGTCCCTTCTGCATCTCTCAGACTGCTAGGGAGCTGAGTTTATCTGGAGAGGAAAAGAAGGCTTTTTGCCTTTTCCCCTGGCCAAACAATTCTCCCAAACAAATATTTCTTAGGCATCAGCCTCAATGTCAAAGAATCTTTTCTAGTTTCTACTTCTTGAGTATTTCCCTTTCCTAAGCCTCATGCCTAGTCTTTCTTCTCTTTCTATTGCATCTTCTGCCCTTGAGAATTTTCCACATTACCAGCTCCTTGTCCAAGGCATAGGTCTGGAGAGACAGCTTTAATATGCCATCTCATATAAGTCTTATATGCTAACATAAGTCTCTACTCACAGCACTGTCCCCACATCCTGACCAAGGAAGGAACTTGGCGTGTAGCTCTATTTCCAAGCATACAATCTGGGAAGGGGAAGAGGGTGCTCAACTATTATCTGACTTTGGAGGAAGCCTCATCTATCAGAACTTACTGCTGCCTCAAGGAGGTTGGTGTAAAAGAGGGAATGTATCTATAGATATTAAAATGATTTGAGACTTATATTCATACCCACAACTAAGACTCATATTCATACCACTTCCTCTATCATCACCAAGGCAAAATGACAGTACTTTCATATTTCCCTCCCATGTCCCTCTTCTTAAGTTGTTTAATACACTACATTTTCCCTTTAAGGCTTCCCTTCTTGTTTACCTCAGTCACTTCATGTGTATAAAAAATGTTGAAGGTTTGGCAGTAAGTAGCATATCTTACCTGGATCATGTACCTTTTTAAGGATGATCTTGGCAAGTGGAATATTTAGACTGGCCCTCTCTCTATTCTTCTGTGGCAGCAATATGGCATAGCTCCTCTAGGTTGGAGCTAGATGAATACAAACAGGGTCTCAATTTTGTCACTGTGGGCTCAAGCCATTAGGCAGTGTCAGGAAATGGAAGACTCAAGACAAAGAGTCCTAACCCCACCAAGGTCTCAATTCTCCTGAATGACTTCAGTATTCCAGATATCCAGGCTGTTTTTCTAAATTCACTTTTTACTGTGAAGAATTCTAGAAAGCAAAGCAATGGCAGTGCATGCCAAGACCCATCTTGTAATAGGAACTTCTTATATTTATAATTAACCACAGTATAAATGGATACTTATTTTTATTAAATAGATAACCCATATTTTTAATAAAAATGTAAAGTAAATGTGCTTCTGATTCTTCACTTCTAAAATTGGAAAAATAGTATTTGCCCAATAGTATTTCCCCAATAGGATTTTTGTAAAAGGTAAATAATATATTTAAAGTGCTAGTGCTTAGCATTGGGTTTGGCATATAAAACATACAGGTTAAATATCATGTATTATTATTGGATCAGGGGTCTTGGTAGTATTTGTTGTCTACACATAGCACAAAGAATGGGTCTCATAAAATTCAGAATAGACACACTGATGATTTTCCATTGGGTATCAAAATAGCTAGGTGATTGACCTAATTTTTTCATTTCCAGGGAGTTGATGTGATACCCAAAATAACTTGACCTACTTTCAGCCTTCGTGTTGAAAGTGACAGCAGGAAGTTTAGAGTTGGGTCCATTTGGCATTAAGGTACTCATAAATATTAAAGAACTGTAACCCAATCATGCCATCACATCTCAGCTTGTGAGTCTGTGGGATTATTAGCTCAGCTCTCAGGGATACAGACGTAACTTGGAAATTAAAGGGCTGCAAAGTCTCTCCTTTCAATCAGGTTCAGATCTCATATACAAACTGGATGTCAGGCTAGATCTGGTGGCAAATAGGTTTCATCCTGCTTATCAACTCTGATCAATTGAGAGTGCCTTCCTAAAGCATTAAGTTGGGAAGAATTGCAAGGTTGAATAAAGGTTCATCGGGAAAGAGTGCTATGGCAGGAGGGGCTCACTAGATGATCTCGGATGCAATCTGTGTGAGATAGTGGATGCCTTGGTGGACATATGTGTGGGGTTGAAAGAACTGAGCTCTGAGAGCACTGACTCTTGGATAATCCAAGATGAACCTGGACATTCTTAACTAAGCTAAGCCATTCTCCCTTCATCCTCCCCCCATACTCCCTCCGAGGACCATGTAGGCTTAGCCAGTAGGGATC